>NC_056729.1:1274991505-1275326505 GCF_019279795.1 Protopterus annectens | reverse complement strand
TATTGCTACCTCCTTTACCAAAACAAATTTAACAGACAATATTTTATTTATTTATCTTTTGTGGGCTAGATTAGTCCCAGTAGGCTATTGCGATCCTTTCAGGGGATATCCAAGGTGGTATTTATACTACTAGGGTAAATTTGACCAGGGCATCAGGGAACTTTCCCTACTCTTTTGGTAGGTGCCATGGGTTCTTTTACATTCATTCAAGCTAACAAAAATTCAAGCAGATGGGACCTGGGTTTAACATCTCCACCATACATCTTCACCACCTGTGCTGAAATTTAGTGTCATTACTGGAAACTAATCCCTGTACCTGTGATAGGAATATAAACCACAGTCTTCTGATCTTTGAGCATCAATGTCAAGTGTGTTACCTGTTGTGTCACTATCATTGTTGACTTGTATGAATTTTAAGGCAAGAACTACCTGGTATTAGTGGACTATTATGCGTAAGACACAGAGATATTGCACTTGCCAACAACAGCTAGCCAAAGCATATTGCAATATTTATGACTATTTTAACCATAGAACTCATTCCCATTGAACTATTACACTTATTATACTTACTATTATATTACTATTACTATTACTATTATATTAATATTACTTATTATATACAATTATTATACTTTATATCAACTGTGTTCGAGCAATTTCCAAGTAATATTGCTTCATATATACTATCAAGTCCTAACCATCAAAAGTCCAATGGGCAGAGAGTGCTTCAGTGTACTAAAACAAGTATTTGGTAATCTGATCCTCATAGAGTTCTCATGTCTTATGATGTAACTCAACACAGTGATACATGAATATGCTGTGCCCAGTCTGTTCCAGTGACAGACAATGGACAAAATTCCAAATTCTTTAATTACTTTTTCCCTCTACACGGCTACAGACCAAACAGAAGGGCTCAGAGTGGTCATGAAATTGAAATAGCACCACATTTTCATGAATGTAACTGATTCCAGTGGGAAGATAACTTTCTGATTTCTTTTCCTGCATATAAATATAGTTGCATTACTTTTGAAAATTGTTCAGCTACCTCAAATGTTGCTGTTACATGGTAATTGCCTCTAAAAAATGTGTAAAAAGTTTAAAGTTTATTTGTATAGTATAATAATATTCAAGCAAAAAAATGCATCAAACAAACCTGAATTAGAGAGTTGTCTTATTCTCGCTCTCTCTCTCTGTTTCTGCCTCTCTCTCCCTAGGGGGCAGATGTGATGATAAACGTTGTTTACATTTTTTACATGTATATACTGCCAATATCTAAACTATTACTATGTCTTTCAGAACTAAGGAACACCATAATACATTGAGTCTGATGTGCTAGTTGATGGAGATGAAGATGTTAGACGAAGCTAACTGCCTTTCTGCTATTCTGCCATTTTGTGAGTTAATAAAGTTACTGTTTTACTTCAGCTAATGGTATTGGCTGGCGTTCTTCATACCACTGAATGAGATAAATGGATATCCATTTCTGTGCATTGCATCCAAGCCCTAGCATTAAACGCATTCATCTTGGTGTAAGAAAAACTGGAATTTGAACTGCTAAGTTCAGGAAAATAACTTTACCTAAAAGGGCACTACAAGGCTGCAAAAGGTTTAGCTAGTATGTGGAAACCATGTGGGAAGAGGTTAATTTCATCCGTGGTAAAGCAGTTTGGCCTGTCAGTTATATCTTCCCATACTGACACATACTGTTTCCCCAAATTATGACAGTTACATAAGTGACTGTTAAAGCCAATTATTTTGTCATTGAATTGTGGTATCTTGCTGATGGCAGAATACTGCTTGACACTAGTGTTTTCTTACCCTAGAAACATGAATAGATACCCCCATTCCTGTCTCTGCAGCTGTCTTAAAGAAGAGCATGTAGGAATGTCAAGCTTTATAAAACCAATCAGAAGGACATATTCATACTTAGGATGCAGGGATGAAAAACTCTGACACCAGAGAATCAGTTTTCTGCCACCCACTCCTTGCCCAGCATGATGAGGACAAAATCTATATGTCAAACTACCATATTAAGCCTCAGATATACAGCACAAGGTTTAACACTGGGCAAACAAACAAAATCTGCAACATTGGCCTTGCAAAGCTAATATATCCTTCCTCTTATCCTTGTAAAATAAATGTTGTCATAGCTTTAATTACTTCATGGATCAGAATTACTCAGAATAAACTAAAACATGAGAAAATTGCTGTGACTCAAAGCATAAAAATATCATTGACTGCTTCCCTATATTACCCCACTAAATCAAAAGTGCTATTAACTTTTCTTAATTTGTTAAGCCCATTGGCAAAAGATGTCCCTCTTCAGATGACAAATAGGGACACTGTCTGCTTAAGTGATTTCCTCAGAATCACACAGTAGGCAAATGCAGACTGAAGGATTCAGTCTCTGGACTACAGGAAGTAGCTTATTCACAACAAGTATCTTTAATCTTATAGGCTATCTGCCCGATTCTCAGACTACATCAAAATAAGTTTACCTCAAAATATAAAAAGTCCTTCAGCCTTTCCTAGATAATAGAAGCTCATTTTTTACACCCCACATAAAAGAAGACATATAAGATGCAACAAACCCCTTCCCCAACACACAGTATTGAAATAATTCAGAAGCGAGTTATATTCTACTTCATATTTCATTTTCAATCAAATAGTAAGATTCAATGACCATTATATTTCAACATTTAGCTTGATACCACAAAAATGTAATCTTGCACAGCTAATGTTCTAAAGATGCAGCTTTTTTAAGCTTGCTTGGGCCTCCCTGATAAAGATTCAGTCTTCCCAAAGGAGTCTGGTCTCACCATTTGAAAAATGCTGTACAAGACAAATCTTGGGGGTCATGTTCAAAATGTATGTGACTTACTGGCACCATCTATTAAAAATACCAGTGTCCCAAACAGATGACTTAACTTGCTTCATATCATTTACAGAATTTCCTTACAATTTTGTAGTTATGTATGATCTTAGAACATTATATGGTGATTTCCATAAATTATGCTTTACTCCTGACTTGTGAAACAGTTTGAACAAGGAGCACATGCATTCACCTGAGGTTGTACAGTTTGGTCTCCTGTTGTGTTCTTAACTTGTATGGAGCTTTTCTTCCTAAGCCTTTTCTGAACATAGGAACATAGAAATATAAGAATCATCATCTTCTTTCGGCTCTTCCCGTTAGGGGTCACCACAGCGGATCATCTGCTTCTATTTCTTCCTCTCCTCTGCATCTTGCTCTGTGAACCCAACCACCTGCATTTCCTCTCTTACCACATCCATAAACTTTATCTTAGGCCTTCCTCTTTTCTTGTTACCTGGTAGCTTCATCCTTAGCATCTTTTTCCCAATATACTCAGCATCCCTCCTCGGCACATGTCCAAACCAACGTAAATTTCAATTAACCGTAATTAGGATTATTATATAAAGTATGTGTAGCATTTGTGTTGTTTTATCTGAAGAAGTCTTATGTAAAGATGAAAGCGCTCATCTGTGGTTTTGTATAAAAGTCATTTGCTTCTACTGGTGGCCTGGACATTTTTATTTTATATTTTTTTTGACCCTCTAATACACTTATTCCTAATCCTGTCAACCCTCGTCACACCCAGTGCAAATCTTAACATCTTTAACTCTGCCACATCCTGCTTAAACTCCTGCCTTTTTGTCAATGTGACTGTCTCCAACCCATATAACATAGCTGATCTCGCTACCCTCTTGTAGACCTTCCCTTTCACTCTTACTGGTACTCGTCTGTCACAAATCACTCCTGACACTCTTCTCCACCCACTCCATCCTGCCTGTACTCTCTTCTTCACTTCTTTTCCACACTCACCATTACTCGGAACTATTGATCCCAAGTATTTAAACTCATCCACCTTCACCACCTCTACTCCTTGCATCCTCACCATTCCTCTATCCTCTCTCTCATTCACACACATATATTCTGTCTTAGTCCTGCTGACCTTCATTCCTCTTCTCTCTAGAGCATATCTCCATCTCTCCAGGGATGTCTCCACCTGTTCCCTACCCTCACTACAGATTACAATGTCATCTGCAAACATCATAGTCCACAGGGACTCCTGTCTGATCTCGTCTGTCAACCTATCAGCATTGCAAATAAGAAAGGGCTCAGAGCTGATCCTTGATGGAATCCCACCTCCACCTTAAATGCATCCGTCACTCCCAATGCAGACCTCACCGCTGTCACACTACCCTTGTACATATCCTGTACCAGTCTTACATACTTCTCTGACACTACCGACGTCCTCATACAATACCACAACTCCTCTCCTGGCACCCTGTCATATGCTTTCTCCAAGTCTACAAAAACACAATGCAACTCCTTCTGACCTTTTCTGTACTCCTCCATCAACACTCTCACAGCAAACATCGCATCTGTAGTGCTCTTTCCAGGCATGAAACCATACTGCTGATCACTAATCATCACGTCCCTTCTTAACTTAGCTTCCACTACTCTTTCCCATAACTTCATGCTGTGACTGATCAATTTAATCCCTCTGTAGTTACTACAGCTCTGCTTATCACTTTTAATTTTAAAAATTGGTACCAAAACACTTTTTCTCCATTCCTCAGGCATGCTCTCATTTTCCAAGATTTCATTAAACAATCTGGTTAAAAACTCCACTGACATTTCACCTAGACACCTCCATGCTTCCACAGGTATGTCATCTGGACAAACAGCCTTTCCATTCTTCATCCTCTTCATAGCTATCCTTACTTCCTCCTTGCTAATCCACTGCACTTCATGATTTACTATCCCCACATCATCCAACCTTCTCTCCCTCTCATTCTCTTCATTCATCAACCCCTCAAAGTACTCTTTCCATCTCCTCAATACACCCTCCTCACTTGTGAGTATGTTTCCCTCATTATCCTTTATCACCTTTACCTGCTGCACATCTTTCCTTGCTCGGTCCCTCTGTCTAGCCAATCGGTACAGGTCTTTTTCTCCCTCCTTAGTGTCCAGCCTTTCATACAACTCTTCATATGCCTTATACTTAGCCTTGCCACCTCTCTCTTTGCCATGCACTTCATCTCCTTATACTCCTGTCCTCTTTCGTCATCTCTCTGACAATCCCACAAGAATAATGCTAGGCAAATGATCATAGGGACCACAACATGCCTAGTCAAATACACGATTAAGCAGGTACACTTCAAGCACTTAATACTGCTGACTTCCAAATTGAGTAGGCCCTAACAGGTAAGCCAGGTTTAAAATTGTGTGCCTACCCAGTCATCAAGACTAGCCTTAAAGGTAGCCAAAGGAGTACTTTTTTTTACCTGTAGCTGCAACTTATTCCACAGGGTGGGAGTATGCTGTGTTAGGAACCTATCCCTCCAACTTGTCTACTTTATGTTTTTGTGTAGCTTTAGGTCTCTCATGCAGGTATTTGTAGAAGCATTGGCTTTGCAAAGAAATAGGAAGTCCAGTAGGATTGGTGTTTTCATGCTTGGTAGGCTAGTGAGTATACATAGAGTTGTACTAATGTTCCAGAATAGTTGAAGGATATAAGACCTTTATTTATTTATTTATTTATTTATTTATTTTTGGTTAGAAATCTTTGGTGCTTTTCCAGCTGAGTGATAAACTTGGATTTGTACACACCAAAGAAGGCGATGCATTTAGTGATGGGTCTGATAAGGGAAATATAACTACTCTGGCTTTTGAAGATACTTCCTTGATAATTAACTGGGCCATATAGAAGGATTTCCTGACTATGCTGGAAACATGATGAAGAAATGAGAAAGTGGAGTCCAAATATGCACCCAGGTCTCTTAGGACCTTCTTTATCTGAATAGGAGTGCCATTTATAACATAAGAGGCAGGAGCAGCTTTTTGCTTTTAACTTTAAATCATTTCAGTACATCAGTTATGTCCACATTCCTGGAGCTGTTAATTTGAAGCTGTTATAAAATAAACTCAGTCCAGTAAAGAATTTCAGTTAACAAATATGAATAAATAAATTAAATAAACAAACAAGCAAATAAATCAGTAAATTCACAGATTGTGGAAAAAGTTTTATCAAAAGAGGTATGAGTCTGTCAGCACATACTCCTTCATCAGTTCTTCTGTGCTCAGCAATTAGTTCAGGTGCTGAAATTAAACACATTTCTTCTCTTGCTGATGAAGAGCTTTGGGGAACTTTTCTTCAAGTAAACAGGTACATTCAAATAAAAGTAAAGTGAAGACATCAAATACAGCAGCATCTATTAGAGAGACAGAAACAAACCCATCCTCCACCCCCACTTTTTGCTTCTGAATGCATCTGCCAAACACATTTCACCTGTAGAGTGCTTTGTGTCTTTGCAATGTCTAATTTTTCTTTAAGTAATTCTAGCAGAAATATGAGTGGGAAGAAAAGGCAAATATATGTCACTACTTAGAGCACAAGACTTCAAAATTAATTGCACATTTAAAGATTTATAATCTGAGTGCCAGTGATGGAATTCACAAGTTCCATGTTGTTGACAGTATAATTTGTTCTATATTAAGTACCAACTGTGGACCACATTCTGGCATTTTCTATGTTCATTTTGCTATTCAACGAAACCCACAAACACATAATATGTAGATGAACTGTGTTCCTTTGTTCATCACTTTATATTCTACAAGAATATACATCATCATTATTTTTATACTTTTGAAAAACCTTAATACTACTAATGCAGGAGGACATTTCTATTTCCCCCTAGGGGACATTCTGATATGAATGAAAAAGGTGTACAGAAAAATTATTTGCCATGTTTCTGTTAATATTATTTTACTGAAATCAATCTCCTTTTAAGATGAGGAAATTTGTTTGGAGGCACTTATAACTTTGAACTGACACTTAAAAGGTTTAGATTGGTACTGCATGACACATTTGTAAGTATTCATGGTTTCAGATACACAATGAAAAAAATTATTCAATCACACTGTTGTGCATGATTAAAAAGTCTGGAAAGAAACCTCTTCATTTGAGCTCTCATAATTTGAGAAAAAAAAATGCAAAATGCTATATCTCAATATAGAAATGCATTATTAGCAAGAATTTTAAACTGAATTTGTCTCATTGTTAATAAATAAATTCACGTACCTTTATTTCCAAGCAATGGGCTTCCAGAATTTCTGCATTTTATGGAAGAAATACATTATTTTTCTATGAATATGCCTGGTATAGAGAACTAACATATCTCATATAAATAAAAGTAGCATACCTTATTTGAGCCATCATACCTGCCTTAGTTTATCCTGTGACAGATGTGTGATAATGTTTACAGTTGATGCACTGCACCATGTAAGGTAGCATTCTTAAGTTTTTAATAATTTTCTGGCCAGTGTAGCTTGGCGACCTTTACTACCATCTGTGTGACTGTTACTTTTATTGAGGAGTGCCATCAGACAGCATTGTACCTGTTATTCACATAGCTCTCAACTATCCATATTTTTCCAGAATGCCCAGATTTCTGCCTTATATTTTTGGTCTGTTCCTCATAAAATTTATGATGTCTAGCAAATCATTGAGGATTGATGTCACTAAATAAGAGCACACATTTGAGTTTCAGACTTCATATCCTTCAGAAAATGTATGGTAATTCAAAAATTATTATTCTAAGCTATCTTCTAAGTTTATAAGCATAATAATAAACAATATATACCTGATTTTGGATCTTTGCCCCCCCCCCCTTTATTTTTGTCTTTATCCAGATTTCTTGTGCAAAGAGGTTAAGAACTATGGTTGTTCACTGTGCATTAGTTTGGAGAAAGTACAGTTGTGTAAGTTGAACATACCATAAGGGTAGATATCTGAATGATCACTGCTGTAGTAGTTTTAGATATATAGGTTATATCCTGCTATGGGTATAAGAGTTAGCCAGCTCCCAAAGCTTCAGGGTACCTTCCATGTACCTAAACTGTCAAGCAGATTGAGCTGAGCTGACTATAAGACAAGTTTGAGAGTGAAGCCTTTCAGAGCTTTCCTGCAGCAGAGAGAGGGAGTTTGAGCCTTAAAAAAAAAATGTAAACACCCTGGTGTAAAAAACAAACCAAAACACAAAGGCGATGGTGGGAGGGAGCTGCTACTGCAGTAGTAATCATTCAAACATCTCTTGTTATGGTAAGTTCAATTTACACAACTGTACTATGTTCATTATATTGATTTCTGCTGCAGTAGTCTTAGCTATATGGGTTATACTGGGAGGTGAAAGGCAAAGAATCCAGGATCCCCTGGAGAATGATCCTAGCAAACTTGATTTGGACCTAGTGAAAGAATTAAGCTTATAGTGCTTTGTAAAAGTATGTAGAGAGACCAATTAGCAGCTTCTGCAATACTTCTAGAATCCAACCCTTTCCAAAAAGGCATTGATGAAGTCAAGGCCCTGGTAGAGTGAGCTTTGACCCAGCCTGCATTAGTTTGGTTATGGTGAGTATAAGAAACGATAATAGCCTTAGATGACCATTTGGAAGGAGTATGTTTTGATACAGTTTGTCCCTTCTTACCTTCGCAAAAAATGAACAATTGATCCAAAGATCTGAAAGATTTAGTTCTGTCAAGATAGTACCTGAGTTATCTGTGGACATCCTAGGAATGGAATATCCTTTCTCCCTTATTTTTAAGTTCAAGAAAGAAAATAGGGGGATGGATAGTTTGTGTTAAAGTAAACTCGAATACCACTTTAGGCATAAAAGAAGGATTGGCTCTCAAAGAAACCTTGATCATATAGAAAATGAGATAGGAAAGTGGATTTAACATGATCATTAAGGTGTTCATCTCATAGACACAAGGTACAGGGTTTGATTTTAACCTCAAGTTATTGTCTAAGGTTAAAATGGCCCTTCAGGGTAGATAGCTTAATAATCCCCTATGAACTAGTTGGGGTTGGTATAATGATTAAGGTGTTTGATACAAAGACACAAGGTACAGTGACTGAGTCTCATCTTTGGGAGGGAAATTGGATAGGCTTAGAATGACCTATTAACACAGTTAGCCTAGTAATTAGCTATGAATTTATGTATCCATAAATCTAAAGAAAGGGTTAATTCACCATAAGAGCTTGCAACTTAGATACCATTCCTGCAGAGGTCAGTGCAATCAGTAAAACTGTTCTCCATGTTAAGAACCTCAAATCCGCCATATTAGCTGATTCAAATGGAGCAAGTGTTACCTTTTCTAGCACAAAATAAAGAGCCCAAGAGAGTACCAGTTTTCTTGTAAGCCTCTTATGCAAAACCCTTTTCAAGAACATTTTAACATGAGACTGCATTAAAAGAAGAGGTGCATGGGCAGACATGCTCAAATGGCTGATAAAAGAACCTTGATAGATGAATTTGAAGGGCTGTAGGATAGTAATTCTTACAGATATTATAAAATCAGAGAACAACTAGCCCTCATTGCATGCTGGTTATGTTGTTGCCACCTACTAGAAAACCTTTTCCATTTGCTAATTATGACTTTCTAGTAGCAGACCTTCTTGCCTCCATTAGTGCCTGACACATATTCTCAGTAAACAGGTGTCTAAAAGGAATTAATACCCCATCACCAGGAAGTCAGTTGAAGATGATTGATACCAGGGTGTTCAAATGCACCTGTTGTTGAATGAGTACATCCAGTCTGTGAGGAAGCTTGTGGTAATTGCCCCTGGCCATTTCCAAAAGAAGAGAAAATTATGGTTACCCAGGTCAGAAGGGAGTCAGCACAGTGATCTTGGGGGATTCCTTCTGAATCTTCAAAAAAACCTTGGAAATTAGTGGAAAGGGTGGGAAAGCAAACAGGAACATTTATATCCAAGAAAAAAAAAAGTCATCTGTCTTCCAGGCCTTCTTGCATGTAGATCTGGAACAGAATCAGAGAGCTACTTGAGGAACTTGCTATAGATGGATCAAATCTTAGAAGACCCCCTGATCTCCATTCATAAGGGTCTGACCTGGTCCTGCCCAGCTTGTTTGGCACAATTCTCATCTCATCTCTACACTATTGTATGCCTCTCCATCTTTTAACAACTTTTCAAAAGCTAACCTTAAGAAACTAGCCACAGCCTACCATAGTATTGCCAGGTTTGCCAAAGGTTCCCCATTTCGTACCCACCATTGTGTTAATCTCAAAAACCTTAACTGGCTTGAACTTCAAAATCCAATTCTCCTACATCAATGAGTTATCATATATAAAATTCTCCATTACCCCTCTAATACACCCATACTTAATAACCTCATTGCCCCGTACAAGAATCTTACTTCCCTTCGCTCATCCAACAAACTTCTAGTAGCCACTCTCAAATCTCATAATAAAGCAGGTAACTCCTTATTTACTAATGCTGTTGGCTCATACTGGAATAAACTTCCCATAGAACTGACCACTTTAGGCTCATCTCACCTTTTCAAAAAACAGCTAAGAAACTATTTTAAATCCCACTGGCTATGCCCCTGCTCTAATCCTGACTGAGCTCAGCAAACAATCCCTCTCTACAGTCCTCTCCATTCACTTCTACTTGCCTCTATCACTACTTCTACCCCTCCAGTGTAGTGCACTTAGTGTCCCACCTGCTTATTAATTTTCATATACTATCTTTTCTCCTTATACTTGATATATTACTGCAACCTGTCATCTCTCCTTTTATTTAAACCTAGATGCTGATCCCTACTGTGCAAATCTCTATCTTAAAACTAGTGCCCTGGCACAAAATGTTTATCTTAATTTGTTAATAGTGTAAATATTTATAGACTCTTTACATGTTACTATTTTCTCTTTTTCGTTTTTTAACAGTCCTACTTTTGCAAATACTATGGGATAATGACTCCTCGCTATTGTTTAGTTCTTGTTAAAGTGCTTCTGTATTGTTACTATACTACATGAGAATATTTCTTTATTTGCTTATATGTTTGTATATTCCTGTGCTTTTTGTTTATTGTAAGTCACTAGCATATAGTGGAGCTTTTCTCCTCGGGCCTCTGCTGAAAATGGACATGTATCCAGCCAGACTAGCCCGGTCAACAAATGTAAAATAAATAAAAATAATAATAAATTTTGCTCTTTCAGACTGTAGGATGCCTGTATAATGCATTTGTGTGAAGATGTATCCCAAGCTAACATGGCTAGTCTTGCTTGTTGATGCGCTACATGTCTGTGGTACTATCTATAATTACTGGAAGAGGAGCTGGAGACCAAAGATGGTTCAGAGAGTTGACTGCCTCGATCAGAACAAACACATCCTTGATATTTATGTGTTTGCATCTGTCCATGGTGTCCACAGCCCCTGCGTTTTTATCCTTCCTGAAACTATTATTTATTTTATTTATTTATTTGCAGTTTGATTACTGGGGAAGTCCACTGGGCTGAATTGACCCATTTTCAGTGGAGGCCCAGGGAGGAAAGCTCCAAGATGCAATATACAATTTAGATACAACTGATAGTTAATATTAAAGATAACATTATATAGAATAGTTACACATAAATGTATTCAATATCGTGCATAGTTAACAAATCCATTAAGCTTGAAGGTAGGGATCATACAGTTTCATTTGAGGAAAACAGATATGTGTTAGGTGTGGAAACAGTTTACATACAAACCTTTTAAGAAAATGTAAAAATGCTTTACATACACACATCAACAGTAGAATGCTATTTACAATATTTACAAGGTTGGGCTGTGTTAGGTTAGCTGTAGGAGTTGTTCAGAGCTTAGAGAGAATCTATAGAAATTGTTGAGAGCTTACACAGGCTTATAGGAAGATAACTATGAGAGTTGTAGAGCTTGGGAACCAGAGAAAAAAAAGCTCTTGGATTAGGTTGGGTGAAGGCAGGTATATTTCCATTTAGTGGACAGGTGTTTGAATAGTTGGGTTTTGAACTACTCCTCAAGCAAAGTCTAAATCATCTATGGTAACTGACTGCTTTAGAACAGGGAGAATAGGAGACCTGGATTTAAGGATATCTGTTGTCTGCATGCAAAGATTTCTCTTCTGACAAACCAGAGCACTAAGATTTGAAAAGATAAAGGGTGTTGATGCCGGGACCAAAGAGAATTCAGATATCATTGTATCTTTCTTGTGTGGTGTCTTGCCAGGGATATCAGGCGAATCTTAGATGGCATAAGACCCAAAATCCTGAGGTATTCACTCACAGTGACCAAAGTCTGAGTGGAAAACCTTAGAAATAGATCTATATAAAGCTGAGGTGTCTATTTGACATCCCAGGAACACAATCCTGTGTGAAGGCGTCAAGAAAGACTTTTGTGTGTTCTCTTGGAATCTCAGGTTGTGTAAGACAGCTCTCATCCAAGAGAGAGATTCCTGACACTTTGAAAAAAAGCCTCTGCAAAGATAAGCAAGTCATCTAAATATGGTAAAAATGTTGATACCCTGTAGACTGCAATGAGCTATAACTAGAGCTAGACAGTTTGTAAACACTCTTGTTGCAGTGGATAGACCAAAGGGTAGAGAACTGACAATAACACACAAAACCTTAAGAAATGTCTGACGTCAGGATGAATAATGCTGTGATGATAAGCATCTGTCATGTCTAGTATTACCAGCAAACTTGAAAAGGGAAGAAGATGTAACAGGTTGAGAAGTAAAATCTGTTTGAATTTGGGCACTATCTCCAGCAAGTTTAGGAAAGAAAACTCCAGAGCTGGTCTCCAGGCAATTTCTTTACTTGGCACTAGAAACATCCTTGAATAAAACCCTTCTCCACCTGGGAAGGAGGAACTGGTTCTATCACTGCTTGGGGCAGGATGTGATGAAGATCAAGTGGAAACAAAAGAGACTGATCTGGAGGATGTGGACTGAGCCCCTGGAAATGAGGAATTTCCTCTCACTGCCATCTATAACCCTGATGAATTACTTTCAGAACCCATTTGTCTGAAACAATCTGTTGCCAAAGAGGAACACTGAGATTCAGACTCTCTGGAAGAAAAGAATGTGCTTGGTTTTGGGAGGTTTGAGACTTTTTTCAAGCCTCTTGCTATAAGTCTGTTTACCTACATTTTGTTGAGACGTTTTATTCTGTTTTTTTGACAAATTTGGAAGAGGACATAAAGAAACACTTGGACAAATTGTAAAAGGCAGCTGAAAAAATCTTTGATTTATTTCCTGGATCAATTTACTCCTTTCAACACACGTTATGATCATCTCTGCAGCAGAAGGGCCAAACACTAAATCCCTATGTAAGGGAAAATATAACATCTCATTTTTCACATCATCTAAGAGGTTCTAAGACTGCAACCATAGCCCTGGAAGAAGTGTCAACAGACATATATACACACACTGCAGACAGTGGCCTGTGCAATAGAAGAAACTAAGTTATTTAAAGCAGATTTTTCCTTATAAGAAGAAACTGCAGATAAAACATTCCTCATACTTTCACAGTTTGTCAGACTTTAACATATGAGCCCGACAATACACAATTCTGAAATCAAAGTTGTACAGTATATATTTATTCCCACAGCTATCAATAATTTTCTATCCTTATTAGAAGGAGTAGGCTTAGAATTAGCTAAGTGCTTGGCAGCAGTGGGGTCAAATGTATCTATAGCTGCTGGGTGTGGTTTGGGAATAGTGTATAAAAATTTAAAAGACTGAGGAACATTGTATATCCTATCTCACTTTTTAGGGGAAGCCAGCTGAGTAGCAGGAAAATTGGAGACAGTAACATAGCCACATCCTTTAAAGCTGACAGATCAGGAGTAATGGGTGTAGGTTCTGGAAAATCTTTCTGTAACAACTCAGTATTTTCTGACAGACTGAGAAACCTCAGTGTTTTCCCACTGAAAACACAGGTGCATTCCAGCAATAATCTCAGAGAAAGAGAAACCCCGACAGGGAGAATAAGAAACTGAACTCTCCTCTGAGTCTGAAACAGAAATATCAAGAAAAAAAGCCTGAATCCATCCCCACATTTTCCTGTTCAGATTCAGAATCTTGAATCTTTTCAGTAAAAGATGCATCCCTCTTTCTTTTACCAGAAACTACTTTACAAGAAGAATCAATAGCCTGAATGAAAACCCTGAGTCAGACCCAGTAAACTACTCCAATCCAAATAAAACTGAGGATGAGTAGATACATAGATACATGCTTGGTTTTCTGTTTCTTTTTGACAAGAACAATGAGGCCAACCATGTTACTAATGGCAAAAGCTGCTTCCCCAGTGAGGGGCACACCATTATGACAAAACAGTAAAACCTTCCCTTTTTCCTCTCCCAGGACAAGCAAGAGTGGCTCTCCCTTGCCCATTGAGGGAACTCCAACAGATGAAGAGGATGTGGCTAACCCCCCCCACCATCCCCAGTCCATAGCAGCTATATGTGCTATACCAGAGTGATCCAGGGTAAAAGATGAGTGGTCTGTGATGCAATAAATGGCCATAATAGAGTCACCTACCTGTAGCTGAGGCAAATTGCTAAAATGCTCTGGTGACAAAGGCCGTTTACTTAAACACTTTCTTTTTGTGACTGGAAGAAAGACCAACTGTGGAACTGGTAGTTTGTTCCATGGTCAAAACAAAATTGTGCCTCTTTCTCAGAGAAGATAAGCAGCAATTTGTGAAAAACACCACCACTTCACAAAAGTTACTTTTTTTACAGAAGAAATGCAGTAAAACGCACTTTAAAACATTATGCCAAACCCACAAAAGAAAAATAAATACAAGTTCTCCACAGAAAAATACTTTCAGTTACTGTACACTGATTTTAATCTGACAGTAAAAAATGAGTGCTCCATTTAAAAGTATGTTGCAGTCTTGAATCAATCCATTAAAACAAAACACTGCTAGCTTTAAAATAGCTTTCCTGAAGAGGAAAGTAATAAAAGATGAAGACAATTAAGAACATCAAAGTTTTTCCCCAAAGGGAACATATCTGCCAAGCAAGGAAAGCACAAGCCAACTGTCAATCCTCGAAAGCCTCAGAGGAGAATACTCTTTGGCAGCAGTAAAGCTCCTGTGAGCTTCATGCCCAAACTTGTCTTTTAAGCAGCTCATTTTAGTCAGCTCAGCTCTAGCTGCTCAACAGTTTGCTTGTGTGTAAGGCGCCCTGAAGCTTTGGAAGCTGGTTGACTGTTACATCCTTGGTAGTATATAAACAATATATCTAAGGCTAATGCAGCAGTAATCAATAAGATGAACACCAGATGCTCTTTGTGCATTTTTTAAAATCTGGCTCCTCCACTTTTTGTGTTATGTGCATTTTTTGCACTAGTTGCTTTACATACTTTGTAGTGCTGTTGGAATTCTAGAAATAAAGGTAAAAATCTTTGCATTCCAATCACAAGAATGTGCACCTAGATTGGGAAGGTGCTTCTTAGGGCTGTGATTGGGCTGTTTTAATTAGTTTTGTATCTAGACAGGGTTGGGATGGTTATTCTAATCAGGCTTTATTTCACAGTGTAGTAAGTAATGGTTTCTAGTTGTTTCTTTTTTTTGTCTGTGCAGATGTAAGGAAAGCAGTTCAGGAGGACTGTGCTATGTAATATCACCACTTATGAGAGAACTGGAGCCAGACTGGTATCACAAGTTACAGTTTTTTTAAGGGAGGCATTGTTAGGTAGAAATACATGCAGTGAGCCTAGGATGTTTTAGGCAAATAACATATCCCTTAATATTTTATCTCCATTTAGTCTTAAAGATTCTAGGAGTTGTAACATGCTTTATAAAATGACATTTAGAGATATTGTGTTGATTTTCAGTGTTACAGGAAGGGAAGATTAATAGCTAGGTACTTTTGCCATTTATGTAATTGTAACTATAGGAGACATTTTCCCAACTTAAAGGAATTTTGCTTTTTTCTGCTGCAGCAAGCTTATATTACACAGTTTTTATCTCATGTAATTGAACCTGTGCTAGTCATTGCATTGACTTTCCTATAGTGATTTCTGACAGTTAAAACATTTTTGATGTGACCCATCCACTTCATGTAGCACACTTACATTTTAAATATCATCTTATATATAAAATATTTTGCAGTTTTGTGCTCAGTGGTAGTTATCATTTATCATCTGACCAACTATAATTGATGAGTATTTATATCTGATCTGAATTTATGCATTACTGCCTCTTCTTCTACAAGCCACTCTAAAGCCCATAACTACCCAATATTAGAATGCAGGTCCATGTTACCCAGTTACATATTTCCCAGTAATAGTCTCAGGTCATATGAAACTCAATTCAAACCCACCTTAGATACATAACTGAAGGTCCAAAGAGATATAGTTAGGGAACTTTCGCATTTGTAGCAACAGGAATATATTGACAAACTTAGAAGGACAGATAAGGATTGATGTCACTAATTTATTTGGAGATTTAGCCCCCGACGGTCCACCCTCAGCCACTTGTACTAGTTAGATAGTCATAGCTTGCACCCTGACCTAAAGACTGCAGCAGAGTAAAAACAACATTCAACCCTGCAAAACCATACAGACTTGTGTTTTACTTAGTATTGTCATGGACTGCAATAAATAATGCAAATGTAGATATATTTATTGTCATGGACTGTCCCCTCAACTCCACACACACACACACACACACACACACACACACACACACGCACACACACACACACACACACACACACACACACAACCTGCAGTAGAGTAGATATAACATCCAGCCTTATGAAAGCTTGCAGAATTGTCTTTTTACTCAGTTTAGTTGAGGACTGCCCCAGAGTAAATATAACATCCAGCCCTGCAAAAGCTTACAGACTTGTCTTTTTACTCAGTTCATTGGACTGCACCCTCCCCAGTGGTCTGCTTTTGGGCTGTTATTCAGAACTAGAATAAAAATAGTCTCCACTGCCCATTAATTTTCCCCTCCACTTCCCTCTTTAATTAATGGGCTACATCCTTCTCTTGCTGACAGCCTGCACTTTCTTAATTGGTCTTTCCAGCTACTGGTTTTGTAAATCTCCCTCTGTGTCTGTATAATTAGTTCTACATTGCTTTGCTTTTTCCCTTTTCCATGCCCTGAAGTTTTACTGATAAATATGTGCTTATTACTTTTATGTCTTTCTACCCTAATTGTTTTTAGTCTAGTATGTTTAATACTTCATAATCTTAGGCTTTACTTTTGCATTTTCAGTAGTAAGCACCCTTAGTTATCTGCATGCAAGCTTTAACAGTGCCAACTCTATGGATCATCTTTGGCTCTACACTGGCCCTAAGGGGTTGAAATTCCCTCCATTCTCCCTCGCCTAGCTTGAGCTCACTTCATTCCCCTACCCTACCCCAAATTCTCACCCACTCCCACAACAACTATATTATTTCCCCTAATCCACCCACTCCATACCTACAACCAGTCATGCACATTACACTCATCCTATTTGCTATTCCTCTTATATGTACCTATATTTCATCATACCATATTTCTTTTGGTTCCTTCCATCCTCAATCTAATTATTTCCTCCCCCTACTATTCCCATCTACCCACCTCAGTTTAAACATCAATACCCAACTTCATTCTACTGATCACCCCTTATCAAATTCTTCAAACCTACCTTTCTCTACTAAAACAACATTATGCTTCCATTTCACTCACTATCTCTACTTCTACTATCTGTTCTTGCCCATGTCACATACCTGTACACTCCATTATTACACAACCTCACTGTCACCTCCATAACACTGCACCATAATTCTGAATCATCCCACTCTCATCCTCTTATAACACCCACTCTATACTCTATCACATCACATATTTTATTAAATTACAAATAGACCAAAGAAGAATCTACACTACACACAGGTAATTTAAATGTGAAATAAAATTAAAAAAAAGAATCCACAACACACATCTCTAATCTAAGCTTGTCCTTGATGGTGATATACATCCTAACCCTGGACCATCTCTTTACACTTGCAACTCTACTACTTGAGCTACCCCTAGTACTCCACTTCCACTTAACCAAGCTAATAATCTACTTTTCATGAACTTAAATCTTAGGAGCATCTACAATAAACCACCACTGTTGCATGCCTATATAGCCTCTTACACCCCTGACTTACTAATAACCACAGAAACCTGGCTAAAACCAGGTACTAAAGACCAGGAAATGCTCTTCTGGGCTACAACATCCTTAGGAATGACAGATAGCATAAGTAAGCTGGTGGTGTGGCTATGATATTCCAAACACCATTACATTGGTTTCTACACCTCTCCCACCCCAACTTTCCCAGTGCTGAAATAATTATCTATCTCCTGCAAATCAATAAGCACAAGAACATATGCATTACTGCCATCTATAGCCCTCCTGAAAACAACATTCTGTGTTGGATCTTTCATAATATCAACATGGAAACCAACATCATAGGTGATGTTAATATAGACTACCTGCTTTTCAACTCTGACTCTCTTATACTCTCCATCAGTCTATTTGTTTTTTCACAAATTATTAAACTTCTGCTTGAATAATCACATGCAGTAACAAGGAGTCTACACTAGACTGGAGTCTCACCACCACCGCTGACAAAATTAACACTGCTGGCTGCCTACTCTACACCATCAGTAACCATCTTTTGACCTTTGACATGAGACAATCTAATCATGCACATAAACGCATAATCAGTAACAATGTGAGTACACTCTCCTCCTTCAATAATGACACTTTCATTAGCTATCTCAACAAATACAACTGGGATACTCTAAAATGCTTACCCCTAGAGGACACCATAACTTACTTTAACAATACGATCTTTAACATACTAAATGGACTTGCTCCCATCAGATCAAAACCAATCAAATCTAGACCCACCTTATGGCTCACAAGAAGAAAAAAAAAACAGTCAATGCATGCTAAACAGATATAAAGCTTGAAAAGCATGGTCTACTGGCAAAACAGCACAGAAATGGCAATATTTTAGACAGCCTATTAACCTTTCTAAACAAAAAATCAGATCAAACAAAATATTTTTCCAAGCCCTAAGATAACCACCAAAAGTACCATAAGCTTTTCTGCAATGCAATCAAAAGACTATTACACCTAGGCAAAACTATGATTCCAACTACCACCACCAACTCTGTCCTTATAGCTACCCATTTTGATACGCATTTCATGTGCTCTGTGCTCTCCCTACTTAACAACAAGTCTTCCACCAGCCTCAGTATCTCAAACAGTAAATTCACTACCAAAATCCTTCATCCTTCCAACCAGTATATCAGCATCTACCTCCTCTATCCTAAAACTAAAAAACAAAATGCGTGCCAGCTGCTGACAACCTGCCACCAAAATATCTCAGAATCATTGCAGATGTTATAGCATACCCTGTATCAATACTCATAAACTGATCAGTTACATTAAGGTACATCTGTGTCATCTTATAGGTTCATAGGTTGGTACTAGGCTATTGGCCCTAGGGCCTATACTAGCCTAGCCATAACAATTCCATGGCTATTTCTTCCCACACTATTTACTTCCCTGGACTCCTGTCTAGCAGGAAAAAAGAATCCCACAAACCACGACACAAAGAGGGAACATCCACTGACAACTCTAATTACTGACCTATAGTGATTCTACTTCCACTCCCCAAAATGCATTAATTTCCATCTCTTATCCAAACTTCACAATACCAATATCCTCTTCAACACTCAGCATCATTTCTAAGCTCACCACAGCACTACTACTGCTCTACTGAGTTTTGCCAAAATCATAAACTCTAATAGAAACACCACATAGTATCATCTCTGTACTAAGACATGTCAAAAGAATTTGGCACAGTTTCTTACCCATGTCTGCTTCCTGAACTATTCTCCCTGGGACTCTCTCATTCATGTCTTTGCTGGTTCCACAACCATCTCACCAACAAGCTCCAGTCTGTAATATGGAAATGGAAATGAGATCTCCCCCCCTTCTCCCTGTCTCTGTTGTTGACCTCGGGGATCTATACCAGGGCCTTTACTATTCAAAACATTCATTAATAATTTTCACAGAGTTACCAAAGAAGCATCCAAAATACAATACTCAGATTATACCATACTCATGTGCTCTGCACTAAGTCTCCTGCTGCTCCACACAAAATGACCCAGGACTCCGTTTCCTCATTTGAGGCCTGACTAGATGACTACCAACTACTTTTAAATAGTAAAAAAAAAAATGAATGCTGTTTTTACCCAAATTTCAATAAGCACAGAAATAATCCTTCAACATCACATCATCAAATAATACCTCAATTGAAATGATTTCCAACAACAAAGCTTCTTGGCATCTTTATTAATGATATCTTAAAATATGACCAACACATCACTCAAGCCATCAAGAAAACTCACCAAAAGTTATGCTTCTTCTACAGAAACAAACCCTTTATTACTGTCTAGGAATGAATTAGCAACACCTTTTGTCTACTCCCTTCACTTCTCTATATAACACCCATCCTGACTAATCTTTACTTCACCTTAAAAAATAAACTAGAGGTTTGCTACAATAAAATAGCTAAGTTTGTATCCTACTTACTAAACCATTTACACCACTGCCTTGCACTGAAGTACCTGTACTGGCTCAAACTATCTAATTACATTACCTGTTCCAACTGCTAAGTCCCCACAAATGAATACACAATTCTGACACCTATTCATCACTGCAAACCTTCACCAAACACTACTTCCAATATTAGGAATCAATGCTCACCGAACCAACATCCCCTGTCCAGGACCAAGTCTCATAACAGTGCAGGTGGCTCACTTTATTCAACCTATTTTGCTAAGCAATGAAACTCCATCCATCCCACACTAAAACAAGACACAACCTAAAGCAACTTCCTCAGGGATATGCTCATACTCCCATCCAAACTAAACCAACCTTTCTCTTTATTTCTCTTCCATTGCCAATCTCTCTCTCTCAATCATCCTGACACTTTCACCTTTCTTATCCCTGTCCCTTTCTCTTTCATCCCCACTTCTGCTTCCCCAACTAACCTACATCTTTCATCATCTCCTAATACTCCCTCTTAACAACCTCATCATCTTACCTATTTACTGTTATCTCAACCTCTTCACTATCAGAACTTTTTCTACTTATGTTTTTCTTAATTATTTCTGCTTATATCCTTCCGTTTATTTTCTGTTCCTGCTATAGTTACCTCCTACCTCATTAATGCCAGTATACATATAGTGAACCTATGTGCATTATCATTGCTCTTGTATCTCCAGCTATTACATGTTAACATGTCTTTGACTTATGTAAAATAATATAACGTCTGATGTATATGATAACTGTCTTTACTATTTGCCTCAATATTACCTACAAAGCAATGCTTAAAATGCTTATTTTTATTATTGTTCATTGTAAATATATATTTTATATAGAGCTTTTCTCCCGATGCCCCCACTGAAAATGGGATTTGTGTCCAGTTGGACTTTTCTTGTAAACAAAAGGCAACATGTAAATAAACACATGCATTGTGCAGAGGCATAATTGGAGTGATTGAGCATACTGTTTCTGATATCACAAGAAAAATAAAACACCTTCCAAAGCCAAAGACTTTTCTCTGTTTCTGGAGATGTCTACTTTCTAGTATCCACAAATATACACTGCTTTTTTTTACTCAGGTAAATTGGTTCACACTGCATACCTGGACTTGGCCAATGCCATTGGTACATTACACAGTCAGGTATCATTGATAAGGTAATTCAATTAAATTTAACCTCCAGTTTACCTACTAGATAGCAAACTGCCTCACTGGTAGAACCAGTCAGTTAGTGTTGCCAAGAACACTCTCAACTAAACAAATAGTTACTAGTGGTGTCCCCTCAGGGATCAGTCCTGGGATAATTCTCTTGGTAGCTACTTCTTTGACATTAAGGCGCAAATCAAAGACCAGATTTGATGAAGTTTACCTATAACTGCAAATGTGAAACTGTCATAAATAATCCAGATGGACCTATCCATTCTCTACAAGAGTCTAACTAATGCTAACAAGTGCAATTTTAACCACAACCTCATACTTAATGCCAGAAAAATGCAGCACTGCGTCTTTTGCGAAATCTGGGCACTCCTATTCCTATCACATATGTGACCACCATTTGACCATGGTTAGAAAGTTATTTTATATAGACAGACTATTCACAAGGAGCATAGTTACTAGATGCAAGGAGGCCATTGTTCCTCTCTACTCTCTGTTATAAGATTAATAATAGAATATAATGCCCCTTTGGTGTGTACTTGGCTAGGTATAGGACCCAACTCATGAAAACTCAAGAGTTTCTTTACCAATAATCAAGGACATGTCCTCCTTGACTTACACTGAATGCAGTAATGTACTCCCAGTCTTTTCCATTTTCTATTGACCATTGAGAGGCGATCACTGCCTTTTCTATAGACCCTCAATAGATTTGGTCCTACGTAACCATCTTCACATCTACAAAGCTAATGCCATCTACTTTTGTAGATGAGAAAGAACTGTACAGTTCATCAGATGAGGAGATAAAACCACAACTAGAAATAGTTTAAACTTTCTCTGAGAGTATAAGAATGGCATTTGTTCTTAATAAATGTGAAAAAAGAAAAATTTGTGAAAGCTGCAGCACCAAGAAAATATCAATCTGGTACAGGAATGTGATATAAAGGTACTTGAGCAAGGGAGATTGTATAAATATCTGGAAATAGATGAAGGATCAGAAATAAAACATGAAAAATATGAAAAAGTGTAAACAAAGCTCAATAAAGAATACTTCATAAGATTAACACTAATGCTGAAAACTGTCTTGACATCTAGGAATAAAGTCCAAGCTATAAATCAATTTTCTCTTTGTATTCTAACTCACAGTTTTGGGGGAATCAACTGGCCCCCAAAAATATTGGATCAGTTGGATAGTAAAACAAGAACATTTTTTCATGTTTATTAACTTATATATAAAAATCAGTGAATACCAAGATTTATTCCTTGCACTGATGGAGATATGGGCTTCCTGAAAATTGATTACATGTATAGATCTGTAATCATAGGAATGCTTATATATCTGCTGACCTCATCGGGTGCAAATGTAATGAACATTTTAAAACATTAGGAGAAGTAGTCAATGATGACATCTTTGCTTTGTTGAGCAGAAGCATTTCAGTGTCAGGCAGGAATGGAAATCAAACCAGACGTAGATAAAAATCAGACAACTAAATGTGCCAAAAAAACAAAAGAAAGAATAAAAGGAAAAGAGAAGATGAGAAGGAAAGAAATGTGGAAATTCATAAATATAGTGGCAAGTTCAGAGTTCTCCTGGAACAACATCATGGTGGCCAAGAAGGTGAGGTGAACTAAAACCAAAAGATGAAATGTTAATAATGGAGGCCCAGGATAGTGGACAACATACACATTGGTTTACAAACTGCATTAAACATGAGGGAGAAACAGACATTTACAGGTTCTGTAAAAAAGAACTGGAAACAGCCAATCATCTTGTTGCTGGGTGTGATATATTCAAGGCAGACAGCCTGTATAATGAAAGGCACCATAATATGTCAGAGCTGTTGCACTGGGGATTGTGCAAATGCTACAATATAGAAGTAGATGAGACTGACAACATGAATGAAAAAGCATTATACATAATGTTGAAGTGTGTATCACATGGGATCACCATTAACAGTAGTTCAAAAAACAGATCCAAGAAAACCAGATATAGTAGTCAATGCATAAAAGACAATAGTAATAACATTGATTATTGAAATTAATAGACTTAGTATGACTTACATACAGAGAAACACAAAGTCATAAAGTATCAAGATTTGAAGGCAGAATTGAGTAAAATGTTAAAGAAAGATACTCAGACAGTTCCAACTGTAGTAGGTGCAATGGGTCTAATAAAAAACTATTTACAGTCATACTTAGATATGTAACTCCATTTTAGCCAAGACTTAGAGAGGCATGGAATTGAGAGGAACTGGCTTTTCATCAAAAGAGAAAGAGAATTAAATTGTTTTAATTATTTCCATTTTGCTTAAAATTTTAAGTTGCACTTATAGAGACCTATGTGGTGATACTTCTTTGTACTTTTCTGTTTTGTTCCTTGACTTAATTATATGTTTAGTGTATTCTGGGACCTTAGTCTTCCATTTTAATTGGCAGTAGTGGAAATATTGTGCTTCTGCATTATTCTACACTTCTCTGTCAAAAAGTAGGATTACTTGTAAAAGATGTCCATTTGTATTTTGAACCCTGCTGGGCCATAGTCTTTTAGTTTAATTCTTGGCTGTGTCAGGACAGTGTACTGCTACTGATTTGAGCCTTAGTCATGTATTACTGCATTTTTCTATAAACAGTGTTACTGGTAATTTTCTGCATAGTCTGGTGCCTTAAACTGTAGTAGAAGTTCAATAGTAAGAGAATTGTCTCTCCTGCAGGTCATCCTACAGTGTGCTAGTACTCTGCTTCTTATTTACCTCTTAAAGTTGCATTCTGTGTCTGCAGAATCCCCCACTAACACATTTCTGAAAGAGCTCTTATATTGCCTTTATTTGATTAGATGTCTCTCTATCTAGCCTTCTTTATCCAGGACAGAATTGCTCCCATCTAGAGATTTTTTATCCAAGACATGAAGAGGTGTGGAACTGTGAGTTACTAGCTTTTCATCAAAAAGGAAAGATAATTAAATTATTTTAATTATTTCAATACTGCTTAATTATTTAAGTTGCATGTTTACTGATCGGCGGGGTTATACTTCTTTGTGCTTTTCTGTTCTATTTTGCATTTTAGCCAAATAAATGTTATCTGTTTGCATGTTTTAGTTTGGGATCTTAGTCTAGTATTTTAATTAGCAGTTGTGGTAAGACTGTGTTTCTGCATTATTCTGCACTTCTATTTATAAAAGTAGAATTACTTGTAAAAGTTATCTATTTATATTTCAACACCGCTGGGCCATAGTCTTGTACCTTAATTCATGATTGTGGCAGGACTGTGTACAACTACAGATCTGAGTTAGTCTTCTGCTACTGAATTTTTTTCTGCAGACAGTGTTATTGGTAAATTTCTGCATAGTTTGGTGCCTGAAACTGTAGTAGAGGTTCAATAGTGAGAGAATTGTCTTTGGTCCCAGTTTTTACTACTTTTATACTCTGCTTATCATTTACCTGCTTAAATTTGCATTTTGTGTCTGCCCTATCCCTAACACATTAAACTAAAGTTTCTGAAAGAGCTCCAATATTGCCTTTGTTTGATTGGATGTCACTGGAGCTTGCCTGTTTGTTCCTTGAAAATGTTTCCTAACCCTCCTACACTTTTGCTATGGTGATTTCATAAGGCTGTGTCTCTGGCCTCCACCCGTTATGGCAGTCTAATTTTAAAGTCGCTCCCTCCACCTTTCATTACCTTTGTGTATTGTTTACTCTATTTATGTACTCTTCCCACTAATTATTTTCCATAGACCCATAATACTGAGTGCCCACCCAGCAAACCAGTATTGCACTTGAGTAAACCTTCTTTATTACATATTTTCTCCTGCTAACTTTCCTACAGCTTGGTAAAGGTTGAAGTTCTACCCTCATTCCAGGAGAGTTTTACTTGTATCCAGTGCCATATGATTGTTAAACTGCACTTGCTTACGTTGTTTTCAATGATTACTGGTTTCCTGCTTTTATGTGTGCATTTCACTGAATTTTTCTAAAAACATTGCTCTTCCTCTCTGTGTTACTGCTGTAAGATAGTTCTGAAATTGCATTCGGCAAGGGATTTCTATTTGGCTGTTTAATTAATTTGTGGTAGCATTGGACTTGAGTGTCTCTTCTAGTGTGCTTTTACATTAGGATGACTGGATTTATTTATCTTGAGGCAAGAGGTATTGGAAAATGCACAAACAGACTTGTAGTGTATTCTTTTTATTGGTCAGAGGTCTAACTAGACAGTTGTCTGTTTTTTTCTATGCTGCTATAAATGTTGTGCATTTGTGTGGATTAACAGTGCCCTGTAGAGCAGCAAGCACCTAGAAAGTAAATTTTTCCCTGTAGAACTGTTCATAAAACAGTACCATGTAAAGCAGCAATATAGAGAAAATACCTTGTGCACCAACAAGCTTAGAGCAGCTAGTGGGGTGTCGAGTGGCAATACTTACAGATTTAGTAGAATTCAGAATTGTGCGAACATTTAAGTCAGTAGAATTTTATACAGTCTAGCACAAACGGCTCCAGTAAAGCACCCTTATTAGTCTGCTGCAACAATGCAAACTTAACAACCTTCTGGCCCCAAAACACCACTCCCTTGTAGCTCAGCAATCAAAGGACTGGACAGTGCAGATATGAAATTTCTTAACTCCTCATCTACTCTGTAGCCCCTTTAATGGATATGGGTCTGTTGAGACAATGAAGCAATTGTCTCATGTTTACTGACAACCACTTAATCCGTAGAGAAGCAGCACAGTGTACGAGAGGTGTACTTATATAATGGCACTGGAGGTGGCAGTCTTGCGTAGATGTGCACATCAGGCTGTCAAAATCACACACACAACACCCACCTCACATAGCACACAACACACATACACTAACATATGCTGAGGCACTTAAAAGCAATCTTATTAAACAACAAAGATTACCTAGGCCACCTGTAGTCAAAGCTGCGCCTTAGCAAGTCCAAAGCCACTCATAAAAAAATAAATATCTTACATCACACATACTGTCAATCTCTGTGGAGCCACAAAAAACTAAGCCCCTAAGGCAAGCAAAGACACTTCCTAGGACTCTCATCATATAGAACTCCATTGTAAGTTATAATGATGCCCGTCTAACCAGGCTGAACAAGGAGAAGATGACTGTTAGCTGCTTATGCAGAACCAGTAGCCTCCAAATCACAAATGCACTCCAGTCATTATGCCACAGGTACCAGAATGATTCCATCATAGTCCATGTAGGGGTAAATGACCTGAGATGTACCTTCCTGGACTTTATGAAAAAAATAAATTTTAGAACTTTCACACTATGTGTCTCAGGCTAGTGTGTGCCTAGCACTGAGCAGCAGATTGCCATCACCGAGGATGATGCTACAATATGATCAAAAAATTATTGAATTTGAAAAAATGGCTATCTTTCTTGTATTATTCTAAAAGGCTCCAACATTTGTCAGCTTGGGAAGATATAGTTAACATACATAACGTACAGGCCAAGCATGGTCTGCACCTCTCCCCTCTAGGCTTTCAAATAGTACCTAAAACTTTATCACCCTCATAGTGCTTTTTATAGGCAATTCCAAATTGACAAACCTACTGACATAGCAACATCAGCTGAATTGAAGCTTAAGATGGTACTGCTCAATGCCAGGAGCCAAAAAAAAAAAAACTCCCTCTAAGCCCTCGTCACATTTGATAATATAGACACCTGTGCAGTTACCAAGACATGGTATAAAGAAGCAGGAGAGTACCCTGGCAGTGAAATGTTGCAGTGCCTTCCACACGTTTAGTCCAGTAGCTGTACAGATGAGGGCTAAAGGTGGAGGTCTCTCAATATACATCAATAACAAACCTCTGGTTAAACAGATTGATGTGATGGAGTTCCTCCATGTGCAGATCACCACAGGCAAAATCGCATAAAATACCCTGGCCAGTTGTAGGTCACACTCCATGTGTCAAGGACCTCATAATGCATTCTTGGATCTGCTGGAGACACTTACATTCCATTCTAACAGCTTACTAATGGAATATCTTAATTACCCTCTGTAGTCTGGGAATCCTAGACAGTCTCATATCTACATCAACAGAGATCTGTGGACTTTGTTAATACAAACATTCTTGACCAAATAGTGAATATGCCTACTAGAGCCTTCAAAATACTGGATCTCGTGCTCCCAAATATGGGAGAAAGTTGTACCCCCCCCCCCCCCAATGTCTTGTCTTCCCTGGTAGATTCCAAACATAAAGATGTCTCCTTTGACATCAAAATAAACTCTGTAATCCCATTAAAACAAGTAACAGTTAGCAAATATCCCAAAGTAAATGACCTTTTTTAAAGTGATGCTTTGTCAAAATTCAGTTCACCTCCTAACCCAGAGAATACAGCAGTCTATGTTGAATTGCTTATACAACCATGCCAATGGCTGCATAGAGGCTGCTGAACCCACCAGAAGTAATCCCGAGACTAGCCCCAGAAATATACTTCCCCTGGTGGCATCCCAAATTAAACAAAAAAGGAAACAAATCATGGCAAAAATCATGAAGGATAATTCTGATAAAGACAAAAATTCTCTCATCAAATGAAATAGGTAACTAAGAGGGTTGTAATGTCAACAATGCCAACAGTGAGACTAAGACAGCTTTCCAGGTAAAAGAAAACAATAAGGCCTTTTACAGCTATATCAGAAACCTCATGGGCAACACAGAGAAATACATTGAACTGATGCATAATGTTGTCATAGGATCCTAGGATCATAGGAATTTACTAGGTTATTGGCCCTGAGGCCCTTATAAGCCTAGCCAAGAATTTAGCCCATGTATAGACAAATCAGCACCCGATGTCCCTGTCCAGCAGGGACATGGGTGGCATTCCAGGGATGTACAGTGGTGCAGCGGTTAACGTTGTCGCCTCACAGCAAGAGGTTCTCCGGTTCGATTCTCGGCTGGGGTGCCTTCTGTGTGGAGTTTGCATGTTCTCCCTGTGTTCGCATGGGTTTCCTCCGGGTACTCCGGTTTCCTCCCACATTCCAAAGACATGCATCTGGAGCATTTCTCCCCGGGCCTCCGCTGAAAACAGGCTCTGTGGAACCTAGTCGGACATTCCCGGTCAACAAATGTTAAATAAAAAAATAAATAAATACATTTTCTATTTCCCATTTAGTTATCCAGGGTGGTCTTAAAAAGGGGTAAAGAAATACTCTGCTTGATGTGGAGAGGGAGTCTATTCCACACACATGGGGGTGTCCCTGGGACACAAATCTGTCACGCCAACAAGTCCTATTAATGTCACAGACCAAGTTGAGGCCACGTGAGCAGGTTACTTGAGTGGAGTTTGACTTGCGGATATGCAGCATTCCCATCAAGGTGGGGTCCAATATGCCAGACAGACATCACCTCTGAGGAGTCTGTATGAAACAGATCAGAGGGATAGGGATTTTACCCTATCTGTGTATAGTGGATTTTTGAGATGCTGGATTCTCCTGGTGAGGAACCTCTGTCATATCTCCAGCTGCTGCATGTGCTTTGTGAGGTATATGCTGAATGGTGCGTTGTACTCAGTAATGGGGCTTATAAGGGAATAATACAGGGATGTTATGACTACCTTGTCCCTGGATGAGATAGCCTTCCTTATGCGGTGGGCCATGTAGAAAGCTTTCCATACAGTGGAAGCAACATGGTGGTCAAAAGTCAGGTTGCTCTCAATATGGGTGCCCAAATCCCTCACAACTGACTGAATGCGTAGGACATTATTAATGTGATAATTTGTGGGGATGTCACTCTCCTCAAAGGGGATGATGATGATGCATTTTTTTGTATTTAGCTTGAGGACATGTTTCTGGCAACAGTCATTTGGTTGAGTGAGACCCTCATGGAGGATGTCTACTTCACTAGGGGAATTGATGACAGCACCCTGCTTGCAATCATCTGCAGACTTGGTCAGACATAGCCCACTGGTTTTGGCCTGCACCTCAGAACAGTATATTACAAATATCAGAGGCCCCAAGACTGAACCCTGGAGTATGCTACTCAGTTACGGGTCTACTGCTTGAGGAGGCTTCCCTTATTTTGAATAGGTGACTTCTATCAGTGAGCCAGTTAACTACCCATCTGGTAACATATGGACTGATGCCTAGTTGAGAGAGTTTATCTATTATGCCCGAGTGAGGAACAGTGTTGAAAACTTTGGCCAGGTCAAGACAGGTGGTGTGCACTGCCTCCCCCTTGTCCATGGCTTTGGTGACTGTCTCAAAAAAAGTCAACCATATTTAATAGACATGACCTTCCCTTGACAAAGCCAAACTGTGTTGGAACGAGTGTTTGGAGTTTGCCAATGTCCTTGTTAATGAGGTGCATGATAATCCATTCCATGGCCTTGTAGATCAGGCTAGTTAGGCTGATGGGTCTATAATTTCCCAGATTGGTGGACGCTCCACCTTTGTGTAAAAAATTATAAATTACTTAACTGTAAACTACTCTTTCATACTGAGAGTTGTATTTTCTGTTTGTGAGTGCTCTATTTGTGCTTTTAAGTGCATTTCTGGGAGTTTTCTATGTTATAGTCAAGTAGCATAGTCTGGATACAGGTTTGCTGCATCCTGGCCTGGTTGTTTTGCATGCTGAGTTTTATGGCAGCCATCTTGTGCTGGTAGAGGCCTGCCTTTTCTGTTATTGAGAGTAAAAGGGCTGCCTGACCTTATCTAGCATGAGTGACTGGTTGAAAATGCAGGGGCTAGCAGGATTGGGTAGTAATCTGAGCCTCTAGATTCTTCCATCTTTTCTGGTATTTAAACCCTGTGTTGAACGGGGCTGTGCTTGTATACATGTTGTGCACCACCACTGTGCTGATTTAACCCATTGCAAGGTATTCTAGCTTCAAATTTTCCCTTACTAGCACTCTCTCAATCCTGAGGTAGTGAAGCTTCTTTACAGCCTCTGTACAAACACAAGCTACTAACACCTATCTCAGATCTTTCAACCCTCACTCCCCCTTATCTCACCCCCTCACCAATTCTGACAAATACAGATGGATTATTTCCTACAATTTCTCCTGCCAATCTGGTTGATATGGGCATCCTGAGACAGTGTAGCAACTGTCTCATGTGCACAGACAATCCTCTCTTACTTCCAAGATGTGAGAGATGCAATTACATTAAAAATCTTTAATCTATGCTTTCTCCCTTACAAGCCAGTATACCTGGCACTGAGAAGGTTGTCTACACAAACACCACACCTCAAACATCACCCGCACCAACACAGCAAACAACCACATATGCAAAGGTTCTTAACAAAAACAAACCTAAACAAAAGAGCCCCCCTCGAGACAAAAACACACGCAGACTCCACAGCCTACCACACACCACACATAGTCTACATGCTTCTGTCTCACAGCCATCTAGGCTTAACCATAAACCCAATATATTAATCATAGAAGACTCCATTGTGAGACACATAGATGTATCCCTCACCAGGCTGGATAAGGTGAAAGTCACTATAAGTTGTTTGTCAGGTCTCAGAATCCGGCCCATCACCGATGCAGTCAAGCATCTCAACAAATATTGCTATGACTCTGTCACAGTACATGTTAGTGTGAATGACTTGAGACATACCTCTTTGGACTATATTAAGACAGACATGATCAAGCTCACTGAATATGTGCTCCAGGCAGGTATGCCACTAGCCTTAAGCAGCATTCTACCATCACCCAGAATGATGCCTCAATACAAACAAAAAATGATTGACTTTAACAATTGGCTTAGTTTCTGGTGTCATTGTAAGGGGATCCAGTACCTGTTGATCTGGAAATACATGACTGATAGACCATGATGCTTTGCCAGAGATGGCCTGCATCTGTCTCCTTTGGGCTTAGGCTTCTGGCAAAGGCTCTTGACCCATCCATAGTGCCTTTTTAAGGCAATGTCTTGAGGTCAAAACTACCAACATGAGCACCTCATCTAAACACAATGTAAAGGTCATGCTGCTGAATGCTAAGAGTCTCAACATGAAACTGCACTCATTGTAAGCATTCTTAACCCTGTAAGATGCTCGCATTTCTGCAGTCACAGAAACCCAGTTTAATGCTGCAGAGAGCACCCCAACCTTACCTGGTTACTCATCCTATCATACGTACAGACCCCAAATTGAAGGCAGCAAAGCCACAGGAGGTTGTGTTTCAATATATATTAACAATATGCACACCTCCAGACTGGTCAAGAAGTATGAAGCACAAGAGATGTTCCAGGTGCAGTTAATGGTTGACAAGACTCCTATTTGAATCATAGGTGGCTGCAGGTCCCCAGTGTTGACTCAGGACACCGACACCACCTATGTGTATCTCCTTGAATCTATTAAGATTCAACCCTACACCCTGATCCTGGCTGATTTTCAATACCCAACCATTAATTGGAAGAACTACTCAAGCCAGAACAGAAATGCTCAAAGATTCCTTGACTTCATCAATGTCATTGCCTTGGACCAGCTAGTTGACACCCCCATAGGAGGTGACAACATCTTGGACTTGGTACTAACCACATAGGAAACCACTGCAGCATGCCCACAGTGGCATCATTCCTGTTAAGATCAGATCACAATGCAGGCACCTTCAAAGTCACCATCTTCCCTGACCTTTCCCAGATAGGGTTAAATAAAAAAACTTATCCAAAGCTGATTATAACCTCCTAAGGGAAGGTCTGAACAGCTTCACAGCTCCTTCTCCAACAGTAGGAACTGGCATTAATGTCCAAACATACTCCAATGTACTATACAACCATTTATACAAATCTATGGATTCAGCAATACTTGACAGGCCAAAATCCTCATCCTTAAGGAAGAGTAAACCTGTCTGGTGGACATTGGCTATAAATAAACTCTACAACAAAAGGAAAAGATTGCTGTCCAGGACCAAGAAGGAACAGGTGCCAAATTTAAAGCAATCTCTCCTTGGCCTAAACAGACAAATGAGGGTCTGCCAAAGCTAACGTCAAGTTCAAATTGGCCACATCTACTAAAGACAATCATAAGACCTTCTTCACATATATCTGCAATCTAAGGGGAAACACGTAAATCTGCTCAGAACTGATGGTCAAGGACACCACATACACAAATGCCATGGATATAGCCAACCTGCTGGCAGACAGGTTCAGTGAATACTTCATCCCTCTATATCCTCATCAGTAATCCAGGCTATCCACAGCACCTGCCCCCTTATCTCTAGGGAAAAAGTCATTACTGCCCTCTCAAAGGCTAAAAACACAGCTTCCATGGCACCTAATAACATCCCAGGCTGCATCCTGTATCAGCTCAGGCAGGAACTCATAGCACCATTAGGTATCCTATTCACTCTAAGTTTGACTACCAGTTTCATCTCAGCCAAGTGGAGACGGGCACCATCATCCCTCTGCACAAAGTTGGAGCAGTCACTGATCCAGATCATTATAGACCCATCAGCCTAACTAGCCTGATTTGCAAGGCCATGGAACACATTATCATGGACCACATTAACAAGGACATTGGCAACCTTCAAATGCTTGACCCCACACAGTTTGATTTTGTCACGGGGAGATCATGTCTGTTAAATTTGGTCAAGCCCTTTCAGTCAGTCACCAAAGTCATGATGAAGGGAAGATGGTGCATGCCACCTAGCTTGACCTGGCCAAGGCCATCAACACTATTTCCTACTTGGGCATGATAGATAAACTATTTATTTATTTATTATTTATTTATTTATTTACATTTGTTGACCGGGCTAGTCTAACTGGATACATGTCCATTTTCAGTAAAGACTCGGAGAGAAAAGCTCCAAGCAAAAGAAAAAAAAAACATTATTATACAATATTAATATAAAAAGCTATCATCAAGTACAGATAATAAAAGTATTGGAATATTTGTGAAAGAGAAAAAGAAAAAACAATGCTATTGTGTTCTGAGGTATTTAGAAGGGAATGAACTAGGAACAAATACAGAACAAACAAAAACAGCTTGGTGTAAATCCATATGTGACTAGATGGGTAGCTAACTGGCTCACTGACAGAACAAACTCAGTAAAAATAGAGGAAGCAAGTAAAAGAGCCGTAATGAGCGGCATACCCCAGGGGTCAGTCTTGGGGCCCCTGCTGTTTGGGATATAGTTTTCTGAGGTTCAGGCCAAAACCAGTGGTCTATGGCTGACCAAGTTTGCAGATAATTGCAAGCTGGTTGCTGTCATCAACTCCCCTAGTGATGTAGACATATGACAAGGAGGTCTCACCCAGACAAATGACTGGTGCCAGAAACAAGGCCTCAAACTAAACACCAAAAATGCATCATCATTCCCTTTTGGGAAAGTGATGTCTCCCCAGAATATCACATTAATAAGAATTTCATAAGCATGAGCAGTTGTGAGGGATCTGGGCACACAAGTTGACATCAATCTAAATTTTGACCACCATGTGGCCTCCATTGTATGGAGAGCTTTTTGCTTGGCTCACCTCATTAGTAAGGGTATTTCTTCCAGGAACAAGGAAGTCATAACTTCCCTGTATCCTTCCCTTATCAGGCTCATCATCGAGTATAATGCTCCTTTGGGCATGTACCTCATAAAGCACATGTAGCAGCTGGAAAGACCACATAGGTTTCTGATCAGGAGAATCCAGCACTTCAAAAATCTATCCTACATGGATAGGCTAAAAGCCCTGTCCCTCTACTCTGTCTCATACAGACTCCTCAGAGATGATCTATGCCTGGCATACAGAGCAATCTCTGACCCCACCTTGATGAAATTGCTGCATATCCACAAGTCAAACTCCACTTGTGTGACCTGCACACAAAACCTCAACTTGGTCTGCAACATCAATAGGACTTGCTGGTGGAACAGATTTCTCTCTAAGAGACTCCCCCATCTGTGGAATAGACACTCTCTCCACATCAAACAGAGTACTTCATTATCCCTGTGTAAGAGGAAGCTGGATGAGTGGATGGGAAATAGAAAATACACCCCTGGGATTCCACTTGTGTCCCTGCTGGACACGGGCATCAGGTGCTGACTTGTGGGGACATGGATTAATTTATTGACTAGGCTTATAAAGTAGCCTAGTAACTTGCTATGATCTTATGAATTAGAGTGTCTTGGTAGTAGGATAGAAATTTGGCAGTAGAATAGAATTATAGGGAAAAGGGGAGAGAAATTAAGGTAAAGGTGCAGAGGTGGAGTGTACTGGAAGGGGGGTAGAAATAAATGGGTATAATATCTACAATGGAGGGGCTATAGGAAGGTTTAAAATGGTTTGTTTGCATATTTTAATTGCAAAATTATTGTAAATGGAGTGGTTGGCTACTGGACATTGGAATAATATGTAGCCGAGACTTGTACATAGCCAAAGGCATTTGCTGTTGAGGAAGGACCTCATTTTGAAGTGAGCTGGGGCAGTAGTATATATGATTGGTTGTGGAATAGTATTCTAAATTTTAGAGACATAGTTTGAGTAGACAGAGTCCCCAGCAGAATTGTTCGACTTGGATACCTGTAGAAGAGTTTTGTCAAGGAGAAGAGGACTCAAGCATTTGTGTAGGGTTGGAGCAACTTTTGTAGAGCAGGAGTTTTTTCCGGGTTGGTGTACCAGTCTATGGGCAGTAATGAGTTGAGTAGATCCTTGTCAAATTTCAGATTGTTTTCTATTAGTACACCTAACAATTTTGTTTAGTTCACAAATGTTATTATGGTATTATTTGAAGAATATGGTTGGAACTGGGTAGTTGGGTTTTGTGGCTTATTGGGGTGGAAGAGCATGAGTTTGGTCTTGGATGGATTCAAAATCAATTGCAAGTCTGATAACCATGCTTCAACGCATGAAAAGGACTGTTTTGTCTTCTCTTTGAGTTGTTTTAGGTTAGTACAGTACAGATGACAGTAGAGTCATCAACATATTGAATAATGGAGGCTAAAGTGGCAGCTTTATGGAGTCTGTTGGTAAATATATTAAATAGTAGTGGACTTTGAACTGACCCTTGGGGGACTCCCATAGTGACAGGTAGGAGGGACGATAATGCTTGTTGCCATTTGACAGCCTATTGTCATTTAATTAAGTAGCTGTGGAACAATGCAACTGAAGAGAGACTGAGTTTAAGAGTGGAGAGCTCATTGAGAAGTTTCTGATGAGAGACCATATCAAAAGCTTTTGATATGTCTAAGAAGATAGAGGAGACAAGCTCTCCATCATTTCTATGCTGGTTGATGGTATTAGTAAAGGTTATAAGGGCAGCTGTGGTGCTATGATTCAGATGAAAACTGTGTTGAGTGTTAGTTAGGAGATTATTGGCTGAAAGGTAGTTTAAAAATTGCATATGGATACATTTTTCCACGACTTTGGCTAGGGGAGATAGGATTGCTATGTGTATGTAGTTGTAGAACTCAACAGAGGTCCCCCTTTGTGCAGAGGAATTGTGCAAGATGTTTTCCAGATTACAGGAATGTATTATTCAGCTATATAGAATTTAATTAGTATAGTGAGAGGGTAGGATATGGCCTCTGTTGCTTGTTTTAGGAATTCAGATGGCAGGTTATCAGTTGCAAGGGTAGTGAGTTTGAGTTTAGGGAGTAATTTTTTATAGTATATATTTTCACAGGATTGAAGGTGAAGGAGTCATTGGCATGTGTGAGTTTAGATGGGATAGTTGGAGGTGTATTATAGTGAGTTTTAGTAAGGGAGTGTATAGAATGTGTAAAGAAAGAGTTAAATTGTGTGGCTATGCTATCATTATTGTTAAGGGTTGATGGGGTTGGAGTGGAATGTTGACCTTGTTTAAGGAGTTTACTTATGGCGGACTACAATGTTTTAAGATTCTTATGGTGCTTTCACTGTATTGTAGTATGGTAAGTTTTTTAATCTAGTTTGATGTGGGTTTTGGCGTCATTCTGAAATTGTCTATAGTGTTCTGGGTTAACTTGATTTTTGTTTGTGTGCCACTGTGTCCAAGTTTTATCTCTAAGTTTGAGTAAATTTCTAGTATCTTTTATTAGTCAAGGAGCAAAGTTAGATTTTACTCTAGTAGTTCTACATGGTGCTAGTCTGTTTAGTATGTCAAGTATTTTGCTATGTTGGAAGGTTTGTCTGTTTGACAATGCCTAAAAAGGCAGTATAGGGTGGATAATGTTTTGGCCAATATCTGAAAGTCTAGTGGTGACAAGTGAAGACCATCCCTAACAATGCAGCAGTGCCTGTTAATCATGTTCTCCCAGGCTGACAAATATTGGACCCCTTTGGGATGACACTAGTAGCTAAGCCAATTATTAAAATCAGTCACTTTCTGTTGGTACTCAAAGTTGCAGATAGCTTTTCTAATGCCAGGTGTTTTTCCCTGAACTGACATCCCCTCCATCTTATTAAATTTAAATTGAGCAGCAAAATAAAAACCTTCACGAGCTGCAAAAAAAAAAAAAAAAAAAAAAAAAAAGCTCTTTAAACTGTGTTTATTACATTTGTACTACTTCAGCATTTATTAATTTCTGAATGCCTTTACTACACTGCAGACTGACTGGTAAATGGCATTTGAAATTTTTCTTTTTCTATTAGAAAGCAGTTCCATAGTGCTCACACTATCTACTTACATAACTTGGATCTCTGTGTCTTACTAATTTACAAAACATGCCGCCTTTAAAGCTTTTCATTCAAAGTTAAAATTCCATGTACTTCATGAATCCATACATGGATATTATTGAGAGTGTTCAAATCTCAACTGGCATACCCATAAAAATCTTTAATATAGAAGACCTTTTTACTTTAAGCTGTTTAAGAGTCCCACATTGATATACTATATAATGTTATAAACTAGCTAGGACCATTAATCTGTGCTCTACTTACCACCTCATGGTAAAAGCAAAGAAATGTTAAGGTCACCTTTGGTAAAACTAGTACTACTGTACAATATCATTTAGAAGGAATTCATATTAAGAGTGACTTAGGCACTTAAACAATGTCCTGCTATATTGCCAGAAAATCCTTCTCTCTCTCTCTCTCTCTCTCTCTCTCTCTCTCCCATCTCATTTGTAATGTGCACTTATCCATTATCTCAAGCTGTATTAATTATCCATAGTTCTGCCCTCATCCAGTCATCCAGTCTATCATAGAGTATGATGCATGTATAGCTCTAAACAACTATCCCAAAAGAAACTAAAGCTTAAATACCATCTTTTATTTGGAAAGACAAAAATCCTGTCCTTACTTTCTGTGGCTTCTATACTCCTAGAAGTTATTTGCTATGCCTTCTGAGATGCAAACTCTGTTCTCTGGGATCTCTCTTTCCCCAAAATAAAAACTACACAATTACTCAGCTGCATTACCACAGAGAGAAAGCCCTGACTACAGCCCTGCTGACCTGTTTTTGACTAGTGGCTTTGGTGCCTGTTGGAGATGGCAAGAGAAGATGAGGAATAATTGAATTGCTTACTTCCCTAGGGGACAGGTATTCTCATGAGCAAGTTTCTGTGGTAGAATGTCCAGTGGTTACTTGGCATCATATAGAGATGCTTATCTAGAGGGCCAATTGATTGTTTCACATGGAGGAGTGGTATGTATCACAAAGGCCTATTATATGTCAAAACTCCTGGGGACAAATAAGCATAAATGGATGTTAGAGCTTAAAAACAGAAAATGTCCTGATGGCAGCATTAGAAAAAGAAAATCCTCTTGCAAGGCTATTTTCATGGTATGGGGAATACATTTGGCTACATAGTCAAAAAGTTGACTGAAGACTAACATGCATTAGGACCAAAAAAAGAAAGCAATGAAGATGGAACATCTTCACAGCTAATACTCATTCCAAAGAATTCATTTTAGGACACAAGCTTCCTGTACATAATATGCAGTATTAACATCTAAATTTCAGTTAGATTTCAATTAATGCTGGCAGTTGGTGCAGAGGTTGAGGTTGTCAGCTGTAGATCCTGTTGCACAGGATTTGATTTCATCAGCCCTCATTTGCCTGTTGTATGATATTGAACAAACTTTGCTCACAGACTGCCCCAGAAAAGGAACAGTTTGTCCAGTGGGCCCACTTGCTTAATAAATATAGTTATTATTGGATGAATGGATGGGAGCCCTTAAATGCATCAGAGGAGTCTGTAGCTCAAAGTGTCTAGGCCAAAGTCAAAGTTCTCACATCTCATTACTCTCTATTCATTCTCTACTTCTCTTTATCCATTTCTTCAGATTTGCTCAAGTTCCCTCTCATCTAATAATAATCAAAGCTGAAAATAGTTGTCCAAAATTTTCTCTGTCTCGTACTCTTCTGAACTTTTTGCTTTCCTCAAGGGTTCTACTTCCATGGCTTTCTTGGCTAAGCCTACAGCAGCTGACATACCATGGCTTAATATAAATCTACAGACCTGTGAACTTATCCGATCCATATTATTTTTTCAATGGTCTTTACTAAAGTTTTAGAAAAGTTTGTTTAAACATAAGTACGGGTGCAATCCCAATAATCTGCATAAGTGCTCATAATCCATATCAGGATGATAGAAAACACCAGAAAGAAAAGAAAAAAATGCCAAAAGCCACCCACTCATATACTATATGTAAACAAGCCTCTGATTATCAAGCCTCTGATTATCCAGCACATTTTCAAGGACATATATTAGTGGAAGAGGGTCACACTTAAAAAGTAGTTTGCCATAATATGTAGGACAGAGGTCATCTCATAAGATCCACCCCCCTCATTGAACACATTCCACATCCAAAAGATTCTTCCAGAATCCATAGTGGTAGTAAACAGGGATGCCACTGTCTGAAAAACTTAACCTGACTATCCATAATGACCTTCTTAGCCTGAATATTGAACAGAAAGCTATCATCAGGATTTAATAATCTCCATGTAGGCTTCGCACAGAGTCTACACAGTTTACATGTTAGCATGACGGTGCACAGTGAGCAGTAGTACGCAATGCATATTGATGAGGCATGGCATGCCTGAGCTATGTTTTGTGGCTGGCAACTTTGTTGCCAGCCATAAACCATGTAACCAAACATGGACATCAATTCCATGTAAAACAGAACACCTACAGTCTGAGAATTTGCACAGAATGCCACAGTGACCGCTAGGGTTTCACAGAGAGCTGTGAATCTGAAGTGCAACTTATTTCCCCAAAGGCAAACATAATGTAGGGACATTTAACCAGTAATATGGACATATTTGTGATAGATGTTTCACAGGCATGTGGTAAAATTAAACTAAAACATACTGTCATCCTCTTTTAGCAAGATATGGGGACAAAGGCATACATAATGGGGGACAATCTCACAAAAATAGGGACAGATTTTTAATATTACACTTCCAAACTTATTAAAGTTGGTACATTAGCATGAACTTTCTGAAGAGCATGACGTTTGAGACTCAAATGTCAGTCATCAGTTTCTGACTTGACTCCACAATGACACGCCAATGATTTGCCAGAAAACAAACATGTTATGAGGAAAATATCACAAATATGAGACAAAAATTGGACATTCTGCACAAATCTGGACAGTTGAGAGGTATGTACTCAAATTAAGTAATACTGAGTCACATTAGACCAGAGATCATCTCAGTGATATGGCAGAAAGCCACAAATCTGATAAGGAAAACATCTGGACATCCTGGGAATATCTGGACAGTTGAGAGGTATAAATGTGAAGTATATAGTCCAAACACAGTACAGGAGAGTGTGCCTACAGTGCAGAGTTTTGTGATATCCCATTCCTGGCATTCTTTACTGAAGCTATGCTAATGATCTGTAACAGGACATGGACTGCCATATAAAATGATCATTCAGAGGAACTGTGTGCATTGAATAGGGACATACAGATGAATTGTAGGAATGAAAACAGGGAAAGAGGACAGGTAAAACTCCCTCATGTGCAGAAGAGAAGGGTATGTCAATGGAAGATGGTTGTAGCAGCAACACCAATCACATAATCACATATCTATATGGTACAGTTAGGACTGTACAGAGAAAATGTGTTGTCTATATATATGACACCATCCACACTGACACGAATGACATATATGCCATTAATGTTGTCAAACATCTATGAACATAGTGTGTTCATAATCAGAACAGGTAGCAAACATGCATCTGGTGTAACATCTTGAGTGGTGTTCTGCACCATCTGACAGTCATGTGTATTCCACAGAAAGAATAACTAGGTATGACCAGTAAGCTGTATGACAGCACACTGTGGCAAAGGTGGTACACAGTTGCAGATCACTGGAACATGTCTAGGGAGGTACATGAAAAAGGGTGCATTTTACACAGTTATTGGTGCGTTGAAGGCTGGAAACCATAAAGGTATTACGGGCTCTAGGAACCATGAAGGTATTATGGGGTCTGATGTGTATGTCCTTCACATACCCAGTACTTATGTTACATTCAAGAGAGTAGTCAGCACTATGACCACATGTTGGTGGATGTACCACTTACCATCTACCCCAGGACATGGATCACATACCTATTAATCTCATTATAGAGTGTGATGTTCACGTTATATTTGGGCAGTGTGTTTGTTTCCTGATTCGACAAATCTCTCCATATTTCTTGTCAAGTTAGGTGTTGCTATAGCTTTGGCAGCAGATTGTGGTATGTGGTGATACTCTCTGTATTATACTAATATCACATTTGGAGTCACTGACTGACCACAATCTGTAGTCCTTCTGACAGCTGTTTGGACACAGTATGTGTATGTCAGCTATGATGTCCATCATTTAACCCATGGGCAGGAAAGGGCCTAGCAGACACCCTTGATATACTGACCTGATCACTGGACCTGGAAAATAGGTCATGTCACACATTTCAACATAGTGAAATGCCTCATATGTCATACACTGGTCTACCCATTTCGTGATATAGCTGTTTATGGCCACATATGACAGTGTTGGTTGAATACCTCAGTACAGATTTGTGTCAAATGCTTTACCTGGTCAAGTTCCACAAGATGATACTGTTGTCTTCATGCATTCCCTCAATGACCTCTTTGAGGACATCTATCAGATGTATAGACTTGATGAAGCACTGACAACTCACATTGGTCTGTTGCACACACCGGGAATAATATTAGTGTACATCTAGAAGAGGTCTATGATGACATGCCAGTCTACCTCACAGTCGAGAAGAGTCAAGATGTCTCTATATATGCATGCGTCAGGTGTTGTCCCCCCAACTCAGGTGGATGCATGTCAATGTACACCCTTGTATGGGAACGTAGAGCATTTGGAGGGTGTATTAAACTGCATATTCAACCCCATCAGGAAGGTATATGTGGTGAGTCATGCCACAGCTGATCTGTGATGTTGCCAATGTCCATTGATTCCATGTGATAGGCCTAGACAAAGGTAAGACTTCTTCAGAATAAAACACCATAACTATCCAATTTTTTTATATAAAACTAATTAATGTGCAAACAAGCTAATCAACTTCTTAATTAAACTAATTAAATTAGTTTGACTCTTAAAATCACAAATAAAACACAAAAAAATGTACTAAATCATTTCTATCTAATCTGTGCCCTCTGTTTGAAAACTGGGCCAATCGACAATTTAAACCAGGTTCAGTGAAAAAAATTAGTAAAAATCGCCACTTCAGTTCACAAATTTCAATATTAACCTCCCACCATCTACCTCCTGGTGATTTGTGAATGACTTCTAAGATGCCAAATAAAAACCTTTTAAAATTAATACATGTTTTAGAATGTCTAAACAAAGCATTTGTTTAATTTTTCTGTGCTATAGCATAGACGTGTTCATATATACGTCTTAACTGTCTTTCAGTTTTACCAACATAAAAATATGCACAGATCTGACAAACAGCAAGAAAAACTAAACCTTTCGTAGAACAATTCCCTGGTTTTAACATAACAGGAAACTGTCTTTTAAGTAAACAAATTCTTTTCTCCTCATTAATATATTTACAACAAGAAAAGCATCCACACTTTGTTGTACCCTTATTCAAAGGGTTTAAAATAAGAATGTTGTGTTCAAACATATATTTCAAATTTCTTCCCATTCGAAAGACAAATCTGGGTTCATCGCCCAAATTCTTATAATGTCAGTATTACTATTGAAAATACCTCAATTTTTTTTCATGATTTCTTTATCTTCTCTGAATCCGTCACCAATAGGGACAATCATACTGTTCCTGAATTTTTCTATTTGTTGAATCTTCTTCTTCTTCTTCTTTCAGCTACTCCCGTTAGGGGTCACTACAGCAGATCAGCTGTTTCCATTTATTCCTGTCCCCTGCATCTTGCTCTGCCACACCAACCACCTGCATGTCCTCTTTCACCACATCCATAAACCTTATCTTATGCCTTCCTCTTTTCCTGTTACCTGGCAACTTCATCCTTAACATCTTTTTCCCAATATACTCTGCATCACTCCTCAGCACATGTCCAAACCAACATAATCTTGCCTCTCTGGCTTTGTCTCCAACCCTCCCAACCTGGGCTGACCCTCTAATATACTTAGTCCTAATCCTGTCCATCCTTGTCCCACCTAGTGCAAATCTTAACATCTTCAACTCTGCCATGTCAAGCTCCTGCCTTTTTGTCAGTGCCATTGTCTCCAACCCATATAACATAGCTGGTCTCACTACCTTCTTGTAGACCTTCCCTTTCAGTCTTACTGGTACTCATCTGTCATAAATCACTCCTGACCCTCTTCTCCACCGACTCCATCCTGCCTGTACTCACTTCTTTACCTCTCTTCCACACTCACCATTACTCTGATCTGTTGATCCCAAGTATTTAAACTCATCCACCTTCACCACCTCTACTCCCTGCATCCTCACCATTCCTCTAGCCTCCCTTTCATTCACACACATATATTCTGTCTTAGTCCTACTGACCTTCATTGCTCTTCTCTCTAGAACATATCTCCACCTCTCCAGGGTCTCCTCCACCTGTTCCCTACTCTCACTACAGATCACAATGTCATCTGCAAACATCATAGTCCACGGAGACTTCTGTCTGATCTCATCTGTCAACCTGTCCATCACCATTGCAAATAAGAAAGGGCTCAGAGCTGATCCTTGATGTAATCCCACCTCCACCTTAAAAGTATCCATCACTCCCTTCGCAGACCTCACCGCTGTCACACTACCCTCATACATATCCTGTACCACCCTTATGTACTTCTCTGACACTCCCGACTTCCTCATACAATACCACAACTCCTCTACAGGCACCCTGTCATATACTATCTCTAAATCCACAAAGACACAATGCAACTCCTTCTGACCTTCTCTGTACTTCTCCATCAACACTCTCAGAGCAAACATCGCATCTGTAGTGCTCTTTCCTGACATGAAACCATACTGCTGATCACTAATCATCACCTCCCTTCTTAACCTAGCTTCCACTACTCTTTCCCATAACTTCATAGGTTCATATGTAGGTACTAGGCTATCAGCTCTGGGGCCTATACAAGCCCAGCCAAAAAGGTACCCTGGCTTTTGCCACCCAAGAAAATTATTTTCCTGTGCCACTGTCGAGCAGAGCCACAGAGGTGATCCCTGGGGTGAATCTCCAATTTCTTATCCAATCATCAAGATATTTCTTGAAGAGTGCTAATGAGGAGCTTTGTTTGATATAGATAGGTAGTTTATTCCAGAGTATGGGAAGTCTCTGGGACAGGAATCTATCCCTACGGCATGTTCTGTTTATTGTGGTGACAAAGTTTATGTCCATAGAGCGTGTAGCTCAGAGAGATTGGGATTTCTTTAAGTGGAGCATGTCCAACAGCTCTGGGTTTGACATAGCTTTGTATGTTAGGCAGAGATCACCTCTGAGTAGGCGATATGCGACAGAGTAAAGCTGGAGTTTTTTGAGACGGTCTGCATAGGGCATCTGTTTGAGGCCGGTAATCCTCTTTGTGAGGTATTTCTGCAGCCTTTCCAGTTATTGTAGATGTCTTGTGAGGTACATACCAAAAGGGGCGTTGTACTCTATAATGAGTCTAATGAGTGATGAGTAGAGTGGAACAATAACCTCTTTTTTTGTGAATGAGAAATCTTTTGTGATGAGGTGTGCCATGTAGAAGGATTTCCTGACTACTGTGGCGATGTGATTATCAAAGGAGAGACTACTGTCCACCTGTGTCCCAAGGTCTCTTATCACACTTTCGGTGTTAAGTATACTACCGCCTATGTTGTAGTTCATGGGTACAGAATTTTTACCAAAGAGGATGACAATGCACTTTTTGGCAGTGAGCTTGAGTCCATGGCTTTGACATGCTGTGACTGATCAATTTAATCCCTCTGCAGTTACTACAGCTCTGCACATCACCCTTATTCTTAGAAATCGGTACCAAAACACTTTTTCTCCATTCCTCAGGCATCCTCTCACTTTTTCCAAGATTTCCTTAAACAATCTAGTTAAAAACTCCACTGCCATTTCAGCTAAACACCTCCATGCTTCCACAGGTATGTCATCTGGACCAACAGGCTTTCCATTCTTCATCCTCTTCATATCTATCCTTACTTCCTCCTTGCTAATCCACTGCACTTCATGATTCACTATCCACACATCATCCAACCTTCTCTCCCTCTCATCGTCTTCATTCATCAGCCCCTCAAAGTACTCTTTCCATCTGCTCAACACATTCTCTTTGCTTGTGAGTACGTTTCCTTCATTATCCTTTATCACCCTTACCTGCTGCACATCTTTACTAGCTCGATCCCTCTGTCTTGCCAGTCAGTACAGGTCCTTTTCTCCCTCCTTAGTGTCCAACCTTTTATACAACTCTTCATATGCCTTATCCTTAGCCTTCACCACCTCTCTCTTTGCCATGCACCTCATCTCCTTATACTCTTGTCTACTTTCTTCATCTCTCTGACAATCCCACTTTTTCTTTGCCAGCCTCTTTCTCTGTATACTCTCCTGCACTTCTTCATTCCACCACCAGGTCTCCTTGTCCTCCTTCTGCTTTCCAGATGTCACACCAATCACCTTTCTAGCCATCTCTCTTACTAGCTCTGCTGTAGTTACCTAGCTATTCAGTAACTCTTCACTGCCACCCAGTCCCTGTCTTAACTCTTCCCTGAACATCACCTCAAAATTACCCTTTTTCAATTTCCACCATTTGATCATTGGTGCTGCCTTCACACTCACCCTCATCTTCTTGATCACCAATGCCATCCTACAAACCACCATCGTATGCTGCCTAACTACACTTTCCTCTGTCACCACTTTACAGTCTCCAATCTCCTTCAGACTGGCCCTTCTACATAAGATATAATCCACCTGTGTGCATCTTCCTTCACTCTTGTATGCCACCCTATGCTCCTCTCTCTTGTTAAAATACGTATTCATCACAGCCATGTCCATCCTTTTCGCAAAATCCACTACCATCTGACCTTCTGCATTCCTTTCCTTAACACCATACCTACCCATCACTTCCTCATCCCCCCTGTTCCCTTCACCAACATGCCCATTTAAATCTGCTCCAATCACCAGTCTCTCACCCTTGGGTACATTCATCACCACTTCATTCAACTCACTCCAAAATTTTTCTTTCTCATCCATCGCACACCCAACTTGTGGAGCGTATGCACAAACAACATTCATCATTACACCATCAATTTCCAGCTTCATAAATATCACTCTATCCGACAGTCTTTTCAACTCCAAAACACTCTTAGCAAACTGTTCCTTCAGGATAATGCTTATGCCATTTCTCCTCCAATCCACACCATGATAAAACAATTTGAAACCGCCTCTGATTCACCTAGCCTTGCTCCCCTTCCATCTGGTCTCTTGCACACACAATATACCAACCTTCCTTCAGTCCATCATATCAGCTAGCTCTCTCCCTATACCAGTCATACTGCCAACATTTAAAGTTCTGACCCTCACTATCACAGTCCTAGCCTTTACCTGCCTTCGGGCATGCCTTCCCACGCTTCTCCTCCTTCAACCAGCAGTAGCCCAATTTCAGCCAGCACCCTGTTGGCCAACAGTACTGGTGGCGTTCATTGTTAACCCGGGCCTCGACTGATCCAGTATGTATATCTGTACTGTTGTCTGCATGTATGATTTGACAAAACTTTACACAGGATGCCCTTCCTGACACAACCATCCCCATTTATCCGGGCTTGGGACTGACACAAAGAAATGCACTGGCTTGTGCATCCCCAGTAGCTGAATCACTCCTTTCTTTACATTCATGCTACCTTCACCTAGGAGGGTGTTTATATTTTGAACCCCATGCTTGAACCACCTCCATACTAACTTTATAAATAAGATCCTGGGGTATCCACTTTCCAAGAATAATTTGTTAATAAACAAAATTTCTTTTTTTTTTTAATTCCAATTTGAGCACATCTGTGTTGCTCTTACCAGTTGCCCCTTTAAAATATTTTTCTTAGTCTTATAGGGGTGCTGACTATTGAAATTTAAGTAACTTTTGGAAAAAGTGTCTTTAAGGGCTTTTTAAATTTCCCACAGGCTTAAACTTGAAAGAAAAGGACAAGTTATAAATGTGGGCTATGTTCGACCATTTTATTCTAGAGTTGGTGGAATTCATTGTTAATTTAAATAACTTTATTGATGAACTAATTGGTAAAGTAACTGAATTCTATGCAAATTATTTGCTTTTTGAATTTAATGTGGCTAGATATGATGCGATGAATTTACATATAGAGAAACAAGTGGATCTCAACATGGATAGAAAAAGGAAGAAGTTAAATAGAGATATAGAAGAGTATAAAAGTGGTAGGGTTTATCCAACACCAAAACATTTTAGTCAGGCTTCTCAGTTTATGGATAACAGTGAACATGAACAAACAGACAAAGTTGTTAATACTGATGTTCATTATGATTCTGAGTGTCCACAAGGTTATGACCAACAAAACGAAAGTTATCCTACCCTGAGGAGATCAGAAAGATTAGTTAATCATAACAAACAAAGGAAGGGCAATGGTAACAATTTCAAAACATTTTTTATCACCTCCCCAGCACCCCAGGGCACACAGAACTACCCCAGGGGACAGCAGTGGGGCAGATACATTAATTAAGAACAAAATTAGATCTTGTTTTAAAGGGGGAGGGTGTGGAACAGAACAAAGACATTAGAATTACAAATGAAGGGAAAGTACTTAATGTTCATGGGTTTAATATTTTTAATTACACATATCTATGTATTAATAAAGAACATTCCTCTCTTTTCAAAAAGAGTTTCAGATTTATACCAGGGTCTGTAATTAGTACACCAGAGGTAATTACTGAGATCAAGTTATATTCTCAGAAATTAAATTTAAAATTAATGTTTCAAGATAGAATTAGTGATCCAGTTGTGTTTGAGAACATTCAAGACAAGTTTAGGTGTAAGAGTACTTACAACCCTCCCACCCATTCTTTAGTAGCCACTTATGAAAATCTGTGTTTAAAGGATACTCGTTCATTTTTAGCCTCCTATAGAAAAAATTTTTTTAATCTCTCAAAACAAGAAACAGCAATATTGAGTGAGAAAATAACTGACAGTTTTATTAGGGTAACAAAACCTGGCAAAGGGGGTGGGGGTGGTCTTGGTAGAGAATATAGACTACAGTTCAAATTGATGGAAATTTTTTACGATACAAATAAATATATTGAGGCCTCTTTTAATGAGGTTATGATTGCCCACAGGAAGGTTCAATTAATTCTAGAAGATTCCTTTATGCAGGGAATTATTTCTTAAGATTTATTCAACTTCCTGAAGGTAGACCACCCAACCATTCTGGAAGCATTTGGAATTCTCAAAGTGCACAAGAATGCTTTAGACCCACCATATAGGGTTATAATAACATCAAGGGGAAGTTCCACATACCTCCTAGGTGTTTTCATAGATAGGCTTTTCAAGCACACGGTTTTGTCCATAGACTACATTTTAATGGATTCTGGGGACTACCTTTCCAGACTTAAACAAGATATTTTTTCTCCAGAAATTTGTTTTACAATTATGGATGTTGTAGACTTATTTACTTGCATTCCCCCATCAAGAGGGCTTAGAACTGTTTTTAGAAGCAGTTTTAGATCTTACCACTCTAGGTAGTACTATGACCAACTTTGTGGTTAATGTGATGGATATGATCCTAGAAAACAACTATTTTATGTTTGAGGGATGCCTTTTCAGACTAATCCAGGGAGTAGCAATGGGGGCCAGTTGTGCCCCTATTTACGCAAATATGGTGATGTACGCATGGGAGCGTAAATTTGTGTTTTCTTTCGAATTCAAAGAAAAATGGTATTAATACCTTCGTTTTTTAGACGATGTATTTATTTTGTGGAAAGAACCAGTGTCAAATAACACAGATTTAGCTTATTTTTTGAACCAACTCCCTCTTTTTTGAACTTTACTAGCAATAGTTCCAATACCCTCATTGACTTTTTGGATGTAAGGTTATATAAAGATCTGTAAGAAGGAAAATTTTGTTCAGCTATCTTCTGTAAAGACACTTTTTCCAATAGTTACTTAAATTTCAATAGTCAGCACCCCTATAAGACTAAGTAAAATATTTTAATGGGGCAACTGGTAAGAGGAACACGGATGTGCTCAAAGTGGAATTAAAAAAAAAAAAAAGAAATTTTGTTTATTAACAAATTATTCTTGAAAAGGAAATACCCAAGGATCGTATTTATAAACAAAGTAGACTCAGTGCCAACATGAAAAAACTAGTAAACCTGCACAAAGCACCGGGAAACCAGTAGTCTTGACAGTCCGTTTATTGTACACACAAGAACACATACATCCCTCACCTCCTACACATCCCTCACCTCCTTCAGTGGTATCAACTCTCACTCGCCCACAAACTAGTAAACCATCCACTAAATGTCCCATCCCTCCAGAATCTACTCCAACCTTATCGCACCACCAGACCACTAAGATCCAGCAACAAAAATCACTTGCAGATCACTAAAGCCAATAACTCTGCTGGTGAAGCACTATTCTCTTGCGCCATAGCCAAATTATGGAACTCACTCCCACCCACATTTACCTCTATACCATCATGCACCCACTTCAAAACTTTACTAAAAGCGCACCTAATAACATGCTGGCTATGCCCTTGCAACTCCCACTCTAATATCATCCACCCCTTCCAACGACTACCTTTCTTTCCACTCCATTAACTACCTTGATTATAGCAAGCTCAGATGCACATAAGCCTAGTACTTATTATACAGCAGGAACTTCTCATTGTAACATTTGTTAATGTCTGTTATGTACTTCACAGATAAAGATTCTAGTTGTCTACTGATGTACTATGTTCTTCATCTGTAAATATGTTGTAAGTAATTGCTATGTAAATTGTTAATCACTATGTAATCCAATGTAACTACTGTCTGTTTATTTTAACTGTGGAGCTTTTCTCCCCAGGCCTCCGCTGAAAATGGACCTTCGTCCAGTTGGACACTCCCGGTCAACAAATTTAAATAAATAAAATAAATAAATAAATAAACATACACCAACCACAGACCAGAGCAAGAAATAATGTTGTGATAAAATTCGTTTTATGCTTTCGTCATCCAAACTTCATCAGATCAACTGTTCCCTCCAAAATGAACATTTATATAGCCCTTGTCAATTTAAAACATCCAATAAAGTAACAGTGTCAATCAATAATAAGACGTAATTAACCCTAAACTACCTCAATGTGATTACATTATGTAAAACAGTTCATAAAACATAAATATAACATATAACCTGTTGTTTACCATATCTTTTGAAAACAATAAGTATTGTAAGATCAATTACATCAAATGTTTAAAATCTTCTTCTTCCGGCTTTTCCTGGTTAGGGGTCACCACAACAGATCATCTGTCCGCTCATGATTGGCAGTGGAGTTTTACGGTGCGGGGTTGCCAACCTTCCACAGAAGGCACACACACACTCACACCTAGGGCCAATTTAGAGTGATCAATTCACCTACTGCATGTCTTTGGGATGTGGGAGGAAACCGGAGCACCCGGAGAAAACCCACTCGACCACAGGGAGGACATACAGACTCCACACAGAAGGCACCCCAGCCGAGAATTGAATTAGAGAACCTCTTGCTGTTAAGCGGCAATGCTAACTGCTGCACCAACACGGCTGTCCAAATACAAATGTTTAAAATACGCTTGCTAAAATTGTTTAAAAATTATTTAAAAAACATGTTTGCCATCTGCTGGAATAACCTGGTATAGACCATGCAGCAGATTGTGTTAAAATGTTCAAGACAATTTAAAAAAAAAAAAATATATATATATATATATATATATATATATATATATATGTGTGTGTGTGTGTGTGTATATAAAAACATAAACAAGTGTATAAGTGAATATATGTTCAGAGACATCCTATACATGTCATAAAAAGTGTATATGTGTGTATATTAGAGAAACCAGTTCCTCAAATTGTTTTATAGCTTAGCAGGTCTAAGTTTTAATACTGGTTTTAAAGTTAACATATAATTAGGCCCTGGTGAGTTACTAGCATCCAAAATTAACTACCAGTATAACTCTGTGTATTTCAGTCAAGTTTCCCATGGACCACCCCTAGGATCCAGGGGGGCAACCTCTATAACAAAAAATTGAAAATCCGCTTTATCACGTTTGTGAATGTTTGTACAGAGCATTTTGGTCATTTTTCTTTCTAATATCATAGACATGCTCGTACATTCTTTGCTTCAATTTTCTTTCAGCTTTGCCTATATAGAAGGAGTCGCAGGCCACACATAAAACAATATATACCATCCCAGTGGTGTTACAGTTCGCAAAACCTTTAGTGTTAATGTCTTTTTTCCTACAACCCAAAAATATAGAGTCGCCTTCTTTTATTTTAGAACAATGGGGGCAACTCCCACATTTGCGGATGCCTTTTTTGTTGCTGTTGTAAAAATCTATACAGTCTCCTTCCAAAAAATCTTCTTGATGTTCCTTTTTCTATAAACACATTTAAAAGGTTGTTCAAAAATGGGTTTGAGGTCAGACAAACTGGCAAATTTATTCCATTCATTACCAATGATGTTCCTTACTAAGTTACTTTCTCCATCAAATGTAGTAACCAAGGCTGACTGATATCTTTTTCCTTTTGGTTGAAATTCAGAATTAATGTCTAGTGTGTTTGCAGAATAAGAAATATTAACCAAACCAGAAGTCTTTCCTAAAATTGGGGCAAACCTAGACAGTCTGGCTTCAACTACCTCACTATACAATTTTGTTAGTAAGTCTTCAGGGTAACCCCTAACTTGAAACATTTCAATAATAAGCTCACATTCGTGCTTAAAATCATCTTCATCTGAGGTCATTCTACTGGCCCGTACCAACTGTCCTTTAACAATTGCCCTTTTCTGTAGATACATTTTGGAGAAGTATCTATGAAGATCCTGTAGAACATAACAAAGATGCTAAATGGATAGAAGAAGTAAAAGAAATAATAATAAGTTTAAAGGAACAGGATATGAAATGGGATGAAGTAGCAGCCAGAGAAATTGAAACAAAGTTGAGAAAAGCCTCATACTGGAAAACCCCAGGCCCCGATGCAGTACCTAACAATTTGGTTAAAAGTATTAACATCTTTGCACGAGGATTTATCCATGAGTAAGAACTATTTATATGCGCACCCCTAACAGACACCTCACTGGCTAACAACAGGCAAAACAATGCTCTTACTTAAGAGTGAACCTGCAAGCTACCGTAAAAATTATAGACCATTATACCATGACCCCCCCCAAAACGTGCACGCTGATTGGCCAGCGTGCACATTGTAAATCGAGTTATACTAATGGAAAAAGGTCTGGTCGCCCGGACTTTTTTCCATTACTATAACTCTACTTTTAAAACACTGTCTCGCTATGTTAAATGGGTTTAACATAGCGAGGCAGCTTTAAAATAAGCAACGGAGATCTCCGTTGCTTATTTTAAAGCTGTCTCGCTATGCTAAACCCATTTAACATAGCGAGACAGGTTTTAAAAAAAAAGCAACGGAGAAAGCAAGATCTCCGTTGCTTTTTTAACTGTTTCGCTATGTTAAATGGGTTTAACATAGTGAGACAGTTTTAAAATAAGCAACGGACATCTCCATTGCTTATTTTAAAGCTGTCTTGCTATGTTAAACCCATTTAACATAGCGAAACAGTAAAAAAAAAGCAACAGAGATCTTGCTTTCTCCGTTGCTTTTGCCCACAGCTCTGATGTACTGTGCAGGCGCGCAGTACATCAGAACTGCCACGGATGCCAGACATCTGCGGAAGGGCAGTGAACAGGCATTATACTATGCCATTATTTAAGAAAAGTAATAGTTTCTTTTCTTAAATAATGTCATGGTATAATAACAATAACCCACTTCTGGGTGTGGGTAATGCTGTATTTACCCACGGTTGGCTTTGTTTGGTCCCTTGGGCTTCGCCCTCGGGACCAAACCACGCCAACCGTGGGTAAATCCAGCATTACCCACACCCAGGCGTGGGTTATTGCTATAATAACTTGCCTTCTGACAATGTATAAACTATACACGGGAACTGATGCCAACAGAGTTTATAATCATTTAGAAGAAAAGTCAATTGCAGCAGTAGAGCAAAAGAGCAATAAAAGAAAGTCATGTGGAACAAAGGATCATTTGTTGTTAAATAAAGTTATAGTGGAGAACTATAAAAAAGGTAAAAATCTAAGTATGGCATGGATTGACTACAAAAAAGCATTTGATAGTATCCCACATTCATGGATAAAAGTGTGCTTAATAATGTATAAGATACACCTTACACTGATTGACTACATTACAGTAACCATGAAACAACGGTAAACCACTTTACAATTAAGTCATGATAAAGGACGGATTATTACCCCGTGGATAAAAATTCAAAGGGGGGTATTCCAGAGTGACTCTCTGTCACCACTGGCATTCTGCCTTGCCATTAATCCATTAAGCTGTTTACCTAACAGATTAGGCCATGGCTACAATTTGGCTCCTAGAAAACAGCAGTCTAATCACTTTTCATCTTCTTTTTGTCGATGATTTAAAACTTTATATCTCATCAGATGAGGAACTGAAAGCACAGCTACAGGTTGTCAAAACTTTTTCAGATGGTATTAGAATGCCTTTGGCTTTGATAAATATGCAAAAGCAACCTTTAAAGCAGGAAAACTGCAGCACCAGGAAAACATCAGTTTGGGACAAGAACGTGATATAAAAGAACTTGAGCAAGAGGGAGTGTATAAATACTTGGGAATTGATGAATGATCAGCAATAAAACAAGAATAAATGTGAATAAAACTCAGTGAGGAATACCTTAGAAGACATAAATTAATCCTGAGAACAGCATTGACATCTAGAAACAAGATCCAAGCTATAAATCAATTTGCTCTTCATGTCCTAACGTACAGTTTTGGAGTGATTGACTGGCCCCAAAAAGTGTTGGATAGATTAAATATTAAAACAAGAAGGATGCTTCATGCTCACCAAATGATTTATAAAAATCAGTGTATACCAAGATTATATATTCCCCATTCCAAAGGCGGGATGGGCCTCCTTGATACTGATTACATGTATAGATCTGCAATCGTAGGACTCCACGCATATCTACTGACCTCATAAGATCCAAATGTAGTGAACGTTTTGAAATATGAGGAGAATAAATCTAAGATTACTTCTCTGATTAATTTAGCAGAAGCATATCGACATCAAGCAGGAATGGAAATCAAACCAGAAGTAGATAAAAACCAGGCAGCAATTGAATGTGCCAAAAAACAAAAGAAAGAATATAAGGTGAAGGACCAAATGAGAAAGCAAGAAATCTGGAAAAAACAAAAATATAGTTGCAAGTATAGAAAACTTCTGGAAGAGCCTCATGTTAATCAAGAATGAATGCAGGAATGGTTAAGGAGAGGTGAATTCAAACCAAGAAATGAAAGGTTAATATTGGCAGCCCAAGATAGTGCTACATACATGTTGGTTTACAAAGTCCATTGAACATGTGGGAGAAACAGACAAATGTAAGTTTTGTAAAACCTAATTGGAAACAGTCACACACCTCATTACTGGTTGTGACACACTAATGGCAGAACGACTGTATACTGAAAGGCATAATAATGTGGTGAGACTGTTGCACTGGGGATTGTGCAAACATTATGGTATCAAAGTGGCTGAAAAACACTGGAAACATGAGCCACAAAGCATCATAGAAAACAATGAAGTTTATATCACATGGGATCACCCATTACCAACAGTTCAAAAGATAGATGCTAGAAAACTGGATACAGTGGTCCAAGAAAAGAAGGCAAAAGTAGCATTGATCTTTGAAATCACCACACCCAGTGACTATAGTGTCTTGCATACAGAGAGACACAAAGTCATAAAATACCAGGATCTGCAGGCAGAAATGAGAGCAATGTGGAAGAAAAATGCATAGATAGTTCCAATAGTAGTAGGAGCAATGGATATTATAAAAAAGAATTTACAATCATATTTAGATATGTTACCAATCCATGTAACCCCGTACGATTTGCAAAAAGAGTCATTACTGGGCACACTGCGGGTGCTGTTAAGAGCTGTTTTGGCTGATATCAAAGATTAAAGCAATACTAATTTCATGAACTTTAATCATACTTTGACTTAGGAACTGGGTCCATTCCCGTCATTGTATTAGAAACCCAAAAGATGTGGAGAAATTAGAAAAGTGACTTTACAGTCACCCAAACAGTAGACAAGGTTGCGTTTGAACAGGGTCATTGGGGATCAATGATTCACGTGCAGTGGGAGCCTATTACAGAGGAGTATGAGTTATTGGGGGATATAGCTCTCTCCAGCATGTTCTGTTTATTTCACAGAGTAAGTTGAGAACCCTGGGCCACGTTATTCTTGTCCCATTTGATTTGCAGATGTCCAACATTTCCAGCAGGGCAGGTTCTAAGACTGTTCTGTAGGGCAGGCACAGCTCACCTCTCAGCAGCCTGCATGATAGTGAGTACACTGACAGGTCTTTCAGTCTTTTCATGTATGTCATGTTTGGAGGCTTTGGAGTCCCCTAGACACAACAGTGTGCTCTACAGCAGGTGCCTGGTGAGGTACAGACAGAAGACAGCATTGTACTCAATTACTGGTTTGATATGGGTAGAGTACAGCAGAGGTATGACCTCCCTGTCTTGAATGTGATGTCCATATATATGATGTGCACACCGCAGAATGTGTGTGTCACCACTATGTACACACAGTGATGAAAGTGTAGATTTCTATCGACATTCATTCCCAAGCCTCACAACACTGTGAGGGGTGCTATGTATATCATAATTAGCAGAAGTACCTCATTGCCAAAGGGGACAATGAGCCATTGTATTCTTTAAGGTTCAGTCCAGGAGTTTGGCAGCAATCATTTGTGTGTGGCAGCCCCTTCCATAATATGTTACCCTCATTGGGGGACTCTATTATTGCATGCAGTTGCCAGTCATCTGCACACTTAGTAAACCACAGGTCATCTACCATTGTCTGTGCTTCAGAGAAGTAGTTTGCAAACAGTTGAGGGCCAAGCACAGATCCTTTTGATATTCTAATGGTAATTGGCTGCTAGTGGAGGAGCAGTCCCCAACTTTGAGAGTGTGTGCTATGCCAGTGAGCCATTTGCCTATCCGTGTACTCCTGTATGGCTTAATTCCCACATGGGAGATTTTCACTATGACACATGAATGGGTGATAGTGTCAAAGGCCCAAGTGGTATGTCCTGTTATCCCTCATCCAGGTCTGTGGAGTCAGTATCAATGAAGTCCACAAGGTTCAGTGAGCAAGATCTACCCTTGACAAAAACAACATTTGAAGGGTCAAGTGTGTTGAAGGTCACCTATGTCCCTGTGGATATTGTATATGCTGATTCCTTCTCTATCCTTGCAGATAAGTCTTTTTAGGCATATGGGTTAATAGTTGTAGCTCTGCATGTTTCCAGATGGATGTACATTGCATAGCTCATAACATTTGATATTGCATTTTGTACTGTGGTTGATATATATGTGGAAACAGTACTGAGGTACCAGGGTTGCAGTATTTGGGAGAGGGTGGTGGTGGAAATAGATGAATGCATTGTAAATATGTGACATATTATTAGTTAGGGCCCTCAGTCTATAATGTTTACACAAGTAATTTCATGTCATACACAGAGACTGGACAATAAACAACAGTAATACAACATAATATGTACATTTCTATAGTGCAGTGAGCAGCAAGTCTGCTTGATGGTTAGCAAAGTGTATATGCATGTGAGTTACACATGTTTGTGCATAGGTAAGCAGTGTGCAAATGTGACCCACATTGCTAACATCTGACAGTTAGTATTGAGTCTATGAAATACACTTGCTACTTAACTGACTCTGTGGCAGCACGTGCCGATGCACTGATACATTCTTCTCTGGGGCCAGATGGCACTGGGTTAGAATACAGGTGTATCTAATAGTTTTAAATACAATGAAACACCTTGCCACTGTATCTAATACTTTTAGCTACATGTAAATACATAGCTGTCATTCCCTATTGCTGTGAGTTGATGCATGATGCGCACCTTTGTTCAAAAATGCCTTAAAGAGGTTAAATAGGTAGATAGGACAGTGGTGAAATGGGGAGCAAGCAGAGAGCAGAACAAGGGAGACAGGACAGGAATGTAAAGGAGGGAGATAGGATAGAATCATACCTATCCATTTCTTTAACAGTGTGGAGTGAACATACAGTATGTGGAAAATATTAACTGAATTTGGACTGTCACTTCCAGAGAGAGCGGTGACCACAAGACAATCATGTTGTATAGCCAACTGGAACAAATCAAGTGTGTCATGAAGACGTGTATGAAATGGAGAGCTATGTATGACAAGATTTTTTTTTTTTTGTAAAGAGGGAGGAATGTTGGGGAGGGGATGTAAGAATGTATGGATTAGGTAAGATGGGAAGGTGAGGAAGCAATTGCTGACAAACAAGACTATAGACAGGTATTGTGATGGACACAAAAGGTTGTGGGACAGCATGACTGGGTTGAGGGTGGGAACATCCCAAACCCATGGTTGTCAAGCTGTGTGACAGTGAAAATCAAGTCCTCACCATCTGGACTGTCATCACTGTCACCTCACCTCACTGCTGGCTGGACTGCTTGATGTCTCCTTCTCCTCCTCCTCCTCCTGGTATGCATAGGTGTGCACCAACAGTGCAGCGTACAAACCTATGCACCATCCCTAGCAATTTAACGAGGGTGATAAAATCACCACCTCTGCCACTGCTCCCAGAAAGTACCACTAGTCCAGCCTCTGGGGCAGGACTACCTGAGGGAGCAGGTAGTGCAGGGGTAGCAGAGGAGGTGCTGCCAAGTTGGTGCCCAGATGTGCTGAGCAATGGTGCTGGATCCTTTGGAGGGCATGTAGGTGGATTTTGTGGGGTAGGCCTACCCTGCTGTGCTATGGAGCATTTAGTGATGTGTTACACATGGATGACAAGGGCACATTTTGATGACACATAATAAAATGAAAAAAATAAAAATACAAAAATAAAATAAAAAAAAAAGAGAGATAAGGGATGGGGGTGAGAGAAAAAAAGAGATAAGATTATTACGTTCATATGTGACACACAATGCATTGATACAATTATTTGACTCTATTATCTTAACTTTTACTTTTAAGAATACCAACTCCTAACAGATAACGTTTACTTTTAAGACTACCAGCTCCTAACAGATGCACACTGTACTACAGGTTGCAGCAAGTACTCCTTGACATGCGCATATATTGCACATACACATGTTCCAGTTTTACAGATTACAATTTACAGCAGGGCATTTGTGCCACTGGTATAGAGGTCTGAATTTAATTTAAATATAATTGAAGAAGTAACAGTATTATGTAGTTTGGAAATGTAGTATCTGAACCCACAACCTCTGACTAAAGTCTAATATTGTACTCTTGGTTTGTGCTACAGACTACTGCATGCATACTGGCTTTTATAGTTGAGATATGTATGCAAAGTTTGATACAGCTCTATAAAATACCAAAAAAGCTATCTTTAACTTTTAGTGCTGCAATAACACTGCTCTTCTGCTGCACACATAGCACATGCTTCCCTCATCCTCACCAATCTAGCCTCAAGGGTTTGGACATTTAGTTCACAATCATGGGCAGCTGTGAAAAAAAAAACAGCACAGAACAGAATATCATTATGAATACCAGTCTTACCTATTTTCATCTTTTAGGTCTTAGAAGTTCTCACTGTAGTTGATACTTATCCAGGTGTGGGATGTCCACCGTCCTAAATTCCCCAGTCCAGGGTATCCCTCTCCCTCCTCCATAGGTCATTGTAGTGATTCCTACAAGTGCATGGAATACTGGTGGTACTGGTTATAGCCCAGGCTAAACTATCCTAAGCTTCTGACTTATACTGGGAGCCAGAATGTCCTATTTAAGTTGCAGGACATATTTAGATCCCTGGAACAGGTAGAGCTAGTTGATTTACTTATATGCAGCAAGTTCATTAGGTTTGGGTCTTGGATTGCTCTGTAGGCCAGGTATAAGTATCCCCTAAGAAGTCTATACAACATAGAGTAAAGTGACAGGGGCTTAGTTGGTCAGTGTAAGGTTCATGCTAGAGCCCCTTGATGTTTTTTGTTAGAAATCTTTGAGGTGTCTCCAGTTGCTGTGGGTGCTTTCTACAGTTCAAGCCGGACAGGGCATTATACTCAATTATGGGGCAGATTAGTGGTGATTATAGAGGGGTTATAACCTCTTTAGTTCCCGTAGAAAGCCTTCCTTACTACAGTAGGTACATGGTGGTCAAAGTTAAGGCTATAGTCAGCTTCTGATCCCAGGTCCCATACCACTTTGTGGGTACTCAGGGTATTGTTGTTGATTTGATGGTGTGAAGGGACATTATTTGCGCTGAAGGGAATGATGATGCATTACTTTGCATTCAGTTTGAGACCATGACTAATACACCACTCATTGGTCTGCATGAGACCCTCTTGGACTACACTGACATCATTTGGTGGGGGGGTTCAATGATTGCATCAAATTTGCAGTCTTCTACAAACTTGGTCAGCCACAACCCTTTAGTTTTGACCTGAACTTCTGAGAAGTATATACTAAACAGTAGGAGGCCCAGTACTGACCCTTGTGGGATCCTGCTGATAACAGGTATGCTGGTTGATGTGGAGTCAGCCACTTTGATAGTGTGTGTCTGGTTTATGAGCTAGTTGGCAACCCATCTTACAACAAAGGGGTTTACATTGAGTTTACTAAGGTTATCAGTAATGCCTGAATGTGGGATTGTGTCGAAAACCTTTGCCAAGTCAAGGTCTGCTGTGTGCACAGATTTTCCCTCATCAATGGCCCTGGTCACAATTTCAAAGAAGTCCACCAGATTTAACAGGCAGGATATGCCCCTAACAAAGCCAATTTGGGTAGGATCCTGGGTTTGGAGGTCATCTGTGTCTTTATTTCTGAGGTCATTAATGATATGTTCCATGGCCTTACAGATGAAGCTGGTCAGGCTTATGGGACTGTAAACGGTAATTAATGGTGAAGCTAGCTCATGTTTTAGCCTGTTTAGAAGGCAGCCTGGGATGTTGTCTGGTCCCATAGTATTTTTCGCTTTGGACAAGGCTTTGAGTGTCTGCTCTTCAGATATGTAGGGTGGGGAGGAAGTTCATAGGTTCATAGGTTGGTACTAGGCTATCTGCCTGAAGGCATTTATAAGCCTAGCCGGAATGTGTTGGCTTTCACTGCCCCCTTAGATTAGTTCCCTGTGCCTCTGTCCAGCAGAGCCATTGAAGTGATCCCTGGGGTAAACTTTCTGCTTCACATCCACTCGTCAAGGTTTCTCTTAAAGAGGGTTAGTGAGGAGCTCTGCCTAATGTAGACTGGAATCTTGTTCCAGAGCACGGGAAGTCTCTGGGACAGGAATCTGTCCTCCAGCATGTCCTACTTAAGTTGTGGTGAGGTTTAGATTCCTGGACCATGTGGCTCGAGGGGATATGGTTTTCTTTAGGTGGAACATGTCCATCAATTCTGGGTTGGACATGGCCTTGTATGTCAGGCAGAGATCACCTCTGAGTAGGCGGTATGCAACTGAGTACAGCTGGTGTTTCTTCAGTCAAGCTGCATAGGGCATCTGCTTGAGGCCAGTGATCCTCTTGGTGAGGTACTTCTCTGGTCTTTCCAGTTGTTGCAGGTGTCTTGTAATGTACATCCCAAATGGGGCATTGTACTCTATGATGGGTCGATGCACAGAGGGACCCAATGACCTCTTTCGATCTGGATGCAAATCTTTTTGTGATTAGGTGGGCCACATAGAAGGATTTTCTAACCACTTTGGCAATGTGATTATCAAAGGAGAGGTTACTATCTACTTGGGTCCCCATATCCCTTATTACATCTTCCATATTTAGGGGGCTACCACCTATGTGATAGTTTGTTGGTACTTTGTTTTTTCCAAAGTGGATGACTATGTACTTTTTGGTATTTAGCTTGAGGCCATGGTTTTGACACCAGGTATCTGTCTCAGCGAGACCCTTTTGAAGGATGTCTGTGTCAGCCGGAGAGTCAATTATAGCCCCTAGTTTGCAGTCATCTGCGAACATGGTCAGCTATAGTCCTCCTGTGCTTTTCTGTACCTCTGAGAAGTATATGCTGAACAGGTGGGGTCCTAGGACTGAGCCCTGGGGAATGCCACTTGTAACCAGTTTAGAGTCAGACCTAGCTCCTGCAACTCTTACCATGTGGGTTGTGTCCGTGAGCCAGTTGGCAACCCATCTCGTGATGTAGGGATTCCTGTTCAGGCTGGTGAGCTTGTCCATAATAACTGACTGGGGAATGGTGTTAAAGGCCTTTGTGATGTCTAAGTGGGCTGTTTATAGCCTTGGTAACTGTCTCAAAGAAGTCCACCAGGATTAGGAGGCATGATCTGCCATGCTGGTGATGGCCAGGTCCAATATGTTGTCACCTCTGGTGGGGGTGTTGACCAGTTGATCCAGGCTGTTTGAGTTTATAAATTCTAGGAAATGTTGGGCAAGGGAGTTTGTACTTGAGTAGTTTTCCCAGTTAATTTTTGGGTAATTGAAATCACCCAATATCAGGGTGTTTAGTAGGACCTTTGTTTCCCAGTGTTTCCAGGAATGCGGAGTGGTGGTCCTGGGTCATAGTGGGTGATCTGTAGCAAGCTATAATTTGAACAGCAGTTTTTCTCATTTTTAGTTGCACGTGGATGATCTCTGCAGCATCATGCTGTGCCACTAATCTGGAGGTGTGGGTATCCTTGATGAATATGGATACTCCCCCGCCTTTTGTATTTTGGTCCTTGTTTTGTGGCCTGGTAGTGCTTGGGTGCTCTCTGGAGCCTTAAACCAGGTTTCTGTTACTGCACATATATCAATTTTCTCCATACTGAGGAGTGCCTCGAGTGCGTGCATTTTGAGGTTTAGACTTCTGGCACTGAGTAGCATTATCCTCAGTTTTTGTTATATGTGCTATTTACAGCAGTGGGTTTGTCTTTTGAGCCTTGCCTAAAAAAGGCACTATGGGGGTGGCAGGAGCCTTGGCCAGTATTTGAAAGCCTAAGTGTGACAGGTGCAAGCCGTCTCTAGTGAAGCAGCGTGGCTTGTCGAGCATGCTGATAGACACTGAATTCCCTTTGAATGACACCAGAAACTTAGCGAATTGTTGAAATTGATAATTTTTTCTCTATACCGTGGTATTATTCTTGGTGAGGGCAGGATGCTACTCTGGGTCAGGGTCATACCGGCCTGGACTACATGATCAGAGAGCTCCACCATGTCTCTTTTCATGTAGTTTAGGGCGGTACGGCTCAGGTCATTCACACCAACATGGACAATGACAGAGTCATATTTGTACTTGTTCTGGAGTGACCTGAGTGTTTGTGTTATGTGGCAGATCCTGGCAACTGACAGGCAGCTAACAGTAACCTTCTCCTTGTTCAGCCTAGTGAGTGGGATGTCAGTGTGCCTGACTGTAGAGTCACCTATTACTAGTGTGTTGGGTATGTCATTTTGCCTTAAGAGCTGTGATTGCATAGTACACTGGTTTTGTGAAGTATGTGTTTCATGGTTTGTGTTGGGGGGTAGAAGTTGCTTGGATGTCTGCTTTGATGGTCTCTGTTGCTTTTGCAGATTTTTATTTAGAGGTTCCTAGTATGTTTTTGTGTATTTATGTGTGTTTTTTGCCGGTGCTGGTTTCATAGGTCTATGTGAGACTGGTGGTGTGATGCAAGTAATTCCCTTCTCCTCTTGAATGCCTGGTCCAGTCTTGGGATGAGAGAGCTTAGCCTCCAGTTTGGCTATATAATTGCATCTCTTGCATGTATTAGTGTTTGGTGGATGGAGGAGAGGCATTTCTGTGTACATGAGACAATTGTAACATTGCCTCAAAATGCCCAGATTCACCAGTTGGACCGGAGAGTACACCTGAAACTGCCCTTTGAACATGCCTGGATAGGTACAGTGAACTGTTTTACTGATTGGCTGTTAAGGTTGAATAGAGAGCCTTGTCCTTTTCTACAGTATAGGGGGGTCTAGTGCTAAAGTTTATTAGTGCTTGCTATGAGTTTTGAGCAAGTGCCGGAATGAGAAGTGAATGGTTTGAGTGCTTAAGTTGAAAGTTTGTCTAGTTGTTGGGAGGAAGGTTTGTGATAAGTTAGAATGGGATAAAGGAGTGACATTTTTGACAAACCTGTCTGCTAGCAGGTTTGCTTTCTCTGTGGGTTCAGTGTGTGAAATACTGTCAGTCACTAGTTCTGCACATGCTTGGGTACTACCTTTTTGACCATGTACATAGCTGTAAAAGGCCTTATGGTTATCCTTGGCTGTACTTGCTATGTTTCTCTCAAAGGTGCCCTAAGAGAATTTGACAAGTTGTCTTATTTGCCCATTGAGGCTGAGGGGAGTGCATTTCCATTGTTGGGGCCTTACCTTTGTTTTCTTGTACAGCAATTTTTTGCATTTATTGTAAAGTTTGTTGCTGCTGAATGTCCACCATTGCAGCTCATTTTTAAGGTGGTTCTTGACTAGGACTCCAATTAAAATTTTGAACTCTTGGACACCCCATCTCTGAGCCCTAAACCTGACACCTTCTCCACAAACTCCTGCCATGTCTGCCATGGATCTAGAGCAAAGGAGAATGATGCTTTCCTATCAGTTCCAGTCATTGACTTTACTAGGAGTGCACACACTGTTTGAAAATGTTGTACTCTGCTTACCGTCGTGCAAACACAATGATCAGCAGTACACACCTCCGAACACCTCACTTGCACTATGGTAAGGGGAGTGCAACAGTGGCAAGCAAGGCAATTTCAAGATTTTTGGATATACAGGCAGTTTTGTATGTGTGTTAGACCAATATGAAGCCATGGCAGTCCAGATAACAGAAATATACTTACAGGAATATACTATACAGTATACCCACAGTCATACATTTGACAATGCATGCAATAATACATAGATAGATAAATAAATACAAAACTGACACAATATTAGTGCCTCAGCCCTCATACATATAATTAATACCAGAGACACTATGTCAAGTTTTATAAGTGAGAGTGACTGTAATAGGAAGTGGAACAACAGAAACATGCATGGAACATGCTGCATTTGAACCCTGAACCATGTGTATATCAGTCCTACACTTACATCTGTTGCCACAAGAAGGTTGAGAAAACACTTGTATATGTTGCAGTTCATTGCTATAAATTGTAACGTCACAACAGTAAAACAAAGGTTGCACACCATATACTTGAATCCCGGACCTTCTGTACTCCAACCCTACATTTAACACCTGCTGCCACAGGACTAGTTACATGACATTCCCTATTTTACTAATCATTCATAAGGTCTCTCTGTTAACTACAGAACAATGTCATTTACCGGGTTTGCCTGATGCCCAATAGTATTAATTGAATGCATCCAGTTTCTATTTTTGGCTGTCTGGGTCCTGTTTGCTTCCTACGTGGGTCAATTGTCCAGATCGCACATTGCTGTGCTTTGTGCAAACCAGAAATGCACAGCCAAACCTGATGGTCATTTTTCTCTGTTTTGCCTGTTTGTGCTAAGTGGCACATCACACAAAGGGAAAGGTAGATAAAACTGAGGAAAAGCATAGGTTCATATGTTCATACTAGGCTAATTGCTCTTGCGAACCATTTTAAGCCTAGCCAATTATCCCTTGTGTGACTCAAACCCTGCACCTTGTGCTTGTAAGGCAAATACCTTAATGGTTAGGCCACCCTCCCAACCCCTACATGCAATCTATTACATACACAATACAACATGTTATTATACATGAGATATTTCTACTTAGATCTGGATTTCAACTCTCACTCCAAAGCATCTTCCGAACACATGATGGGTGCCTTATCCATCTTTGCCACATAAGCAGATTTGCAGCAAAGAACCTAATTCAGTATGTACACAGCTAATTGCAATGGCATCTACAGTGATATCAAAACATACAAGTGTTATTTGCACATGTATTAGTTTTGGATGCAGTGCACCTAGTGATCACATAACCTGCCATGATTATTTTTGCAAATATACAGCTCTGTCTTACATGTGTGTGTTTGTTGGCCATTCTTCATTTATCTGAGCAGTACTCTGAAACATGCAGTGCGTATTATCATTGGCCTTAAGATGTGTGAAGATTTTAATTGGAAATAACATCATAAGCAGTTGACAACAAACAAAGGGCAGGTTAGATGTTAAGGAACACAACCTGTGACTTGTGTGCTGCTTAGTTACATTTCCCACCTTACATCTAACACTTTGTAGATCTAACCTGACACATCCAGTGGAAGTAAGGCAGCCTACAGTGCTGCTGTGTTTTCCTTCTTCCAACCACTAATCAATCACACTTACAATCCATTATAAACAAACACTGAGGGAGTGCCTGCACTATGTTTACATCTCCTATGCAGATCCAACTTTTTGGAATTCAGCAATTGTAATGAGTTCACACCTCATTTTCATCTTCACTGTGTTAACAGCCCTGAATCTACAATATAGAAAAGCAACCATGTGGTTAGGCGAACTGATGGTGGGGACACTTGTTTATGTTGGAAATACTGCTCATGGTGCGATTTCTTCAGGGTATATCTGCACAGAGAAGTATTGCACTTCAGAAGGTATGCTTTCATTTGGTCAGCTACATACTGCATATACTGGAATATATTTAAGAAATATCTGAAGCACTGCTTTTACACTCTTATCTCTATGCATTAGTTAGAACTGTACTGATGGCATAGGCATGTTTGCCAAGCCATTTCATAGGCATAAATGACTGCCAGTACATGAAAATAGAATGCTGTGTGATAAATATTTGCAAATGTTTCAGGAACAGTTCCTTTGATAGAACTTTTAACATTTCAAAGAGGGTTTGTTAGGAAATTGTGTCATTTTCCTGTTCTATTTAGGGGGAGCATAGGTGAGCCACTGTTATGGCACAAACAAGGATAGACTGTTCTTTTGAGGAGTCAGTCAAAGATGAGTTACTGTTATGGTACAAACAAGGATATGTTGCTCTATTAGTGTGATACAAGGATATGCCACTCATTCCTATTATTATGCAATACATTCCAGGTTCAAGACTTACCTTTAAATGCAGCAGTTGACATAGTTCTATCCATGCAGACTCCATTCCGTGGCTGTATTCCAGAAGTTTTGGAATATCCAGGACAAACCAGCACGGACTCTACATGGATGTTTTATAGTTTATTGAATAGCTCTATCATGTTGGATTGGTTGCTTAGCATGGTCTTCAGCTGCTTATGCTGTAATTAGCATACCTCAGTGTTTACTTGGTTTGCGCGGGGGTGTGAACCTCTACATGGCACTTACTGAATCTAAAACTTTCCATGACCATGTGTGCATCACGCTGCAACGTGCAGATGGTGAAAAACAACTGTGTCATTTTTTATTGAATTCTGGGGTATCTCTTTAATATATGAATCTTAGTTCTGTACTGCTTGTTATATAAAATTTGTAAAGCCATATTTTAATTCTCCACAAACTGTACTAATGCCTTTATTTGTTGTACATATTTCACCTTGAGATTTTTAACTTCAACTAGTTTGTAATTGATTTATATACTCCCTGAATTTCATTTCTACAATTAGGCTGTAGCAGGTAAAATGTTCAGATTATTGACACCCAACAACTAACAAAGTTAAATAAAGTGAGTAAATGAAAATGATATGCTCATATTTCATGTTTTGCATCACTAAAGTAGTTATTACACCCGTATTCCTAAAATCTCAGATCTACTAAATTGCCTAAGCATCACTTACAAGGCATGCGGAGGCCTTGTTGTGGAGGCCTTTTGCTTTGCTTTATATATATATATATATATATATATATATATATATATATATATATATATATATATATATAAATATATAGAGAGAGAGGCAGGGAGAGACAGAGTCACATTTACTGCGACAGATATCTGGTGACAAAGCCATGGCCTCAAGCTCAATGTCTGAAATTCATTCGCATCCCTTTTGCTAAAATCTCTGTACCCATGAACTACCACATAGGTGGTAGTCGACTTAACACCGACAGTGTGATAAGAGACCATGGGACACAGGTGGACAGTAGTCTCACCCTTGATAATCACATTGCCACACTAGTCATATAATCTGTCTACATGGCACACCTCATCACAAAAGCTGTGTTATCCAGGGAAAAAGAGGTCAGTGTTCCCCTCTACTCATTACTCACAAAACCCATTATAGAGTACAATGCCTCTTCTGGTATGTACCTCATAAGACATCTACAGCAACTGGAAAGGCCACAGACATATCTCACAAAGAGTAATACTGTCCTCAAACAGGTGCCCTATGCATACTGTCTCACCAAACCACAGCTACACTGTGTTGCCTACCGGCAACCCAGAGGTTACCCCTGCCTAACATACAAAGCTATGTCAAACCCAGAGCTGTTGGACATGCTCCACATAAACAGATCACTATCCCTACGAGCTACATGCTCTAGGGACCCAAACCTTGTCACCACAATAGACAGAACATGCTGGAGGGATAGATTCCTATCTCAGAGACATCCCATACTGTGGAACAAACTACCTAGCAATAGCAAACAAAGCTCCTCAGTAGCACTCATGTATAATCTAGATGATTGATTGGGAGATAGGAATTATACCCCGGGAATCACCTCTGTGGCTCTGCTTGACAGGGAGACATGGAACTAAATTCCTTGGGTGTCAAAGGCCAGGGTACCATCTGACTAGGCTTCTATAGGCCCTAGGGCCAATAGCCTATAACCTACCTATGAACCAATACACATCCACATGTACTTGTTACAATAATTGCTATGTGAGGTTGACTGAGTGTGATGGTGAATGTGTTGGTGAATGTGTCACAGTTGTGTATATGTGGGATAGCTCAGTGGGAAATTGTTTCTGTCATTGTATTATGTGTCCTAGCTCTGATCCCAGCAAAATATGTGTATGCTATTGCTAGCCAGAAAAAGCAGTATGGCATACGGTCCGACATAGTCCCTTTGTGTTAACTGGGGTGTGCCACTGGAGGATAAAGCAGTACATGTATGCTCATTGATTGGTACTGCTGGTGAATCAAACCCCTGTATAAACTGTAGTACTACCTGAAGCTGTAGGCCTAAACAGCACAGTATGGTGTATGTCCACATTGCTTGGAAACACTGTTTTGTGTGCTCCCTGTAGTCCTCACAGATTACATACCTCAGGCATAAGGGTTTGTAAGTACTGACACACAGTACTGTATGGTACACACGTAAAGCTCATCTGGGTTGCCATACCACCGTGTCCTGTATGTATGTCTGATGTGTGTGTGGGTATGCCTGTAACATGCCCCGGTCATATGTGTGTTACAGGATATGAGTGGGTATCTAGCAACATGTATAGTCTAGCACAGCAGTATGCCTCCTATATTCATGAATGTGCACATATTGTAGGCAGGGGTTTTCCATCAACAAGTAGTGTGGTATACTGGTAATACTGAAACTGGACTTTACAATCATTGCAATGGATTACATATTTCGTTATGCATTAGCTGGATATATACCTACTGTGTCTAGGTAGTACATTGTGTTGCATACAGTGTGCCATTTACTGTTGCATATTCTTGCATAGTGGTTTCTCTTTGTTGCTGTGCAGAAAATGTTTTAATATATAGATCATGTCAGGCAGTGTCAGGCAGTTGTGGGTTGAGCACTGATATGTGGTATTGAAAGTGTGTATCCTCTGACAGACAATAGTTTGCTATTTATGGCAGTTCAGTGATATCTGTACTGTAGAATGTTAAGTGTGCCACATGACTTGCTCACAAATATTGTTTTCTTGTCTTCCAGGGCCATGTCCCACCATCACAATCCTGCCTACAGCCGTGCAGAGGATGAGATACTAACCAACTGTCTCATCGAACAGTACACCCTGCTATTTTCAAGAACCAGCCAGGACCAGCATGAGCAGACTGCGCTGTGACAAGATGTTGTCCATAGGATAAATGACATAGGCATGCACAACCGGACTTATGAGCAGGTACAACATCACTGCAGTGATTTACTTAGACATGTCCGGCAGCATGTGTCTGATGTCCGTAGGCAACATCTTGCCACAGGTGGTGGGGTTGCCACCCATCCCACCCTCACCAGAGTGGAGGAGCTGCTCCTGAGCCTGGGGGCTCCCAGCCAACAACAACAACAACAGCACACATGCATCATCGTGGAGGCTGGAGCCCCCCAGCAAGTTTACATGGAACGTGCAGGTAAGATGGCATATCTGTAGACTACTGTTACCTCTATTGTTAGATCATGCATATTTGAGATGTGTACTGTGTAGTCAGAAGATTTGGAGCCTGGTGTGTAGGCCTGTGACTGTCAACCATTGTGCTACTGTAAGATTGCAAAGCCACAGTAGCAATGTCACAGTTGTTGCCACTGACAAACTGTTTCATATCCTTGTAGGTCCCTCTGGTGTGACAGCAAGGCAGCAGAGCCATGCTGGTGAGTGTGTTCTACATTTAATATTGCTAATAAAATGTGTATGTCATAGGTGAGGTGTAGGCCATGTACACATGTAACACACCTACGCATAATGCATGCTGTGCATGTTTGCTGTGAGACTATGCACATCTCAGCAATGTGAGTGGCTGCCTCAAACACTTGCAATACACAGAGCATCCCAAACAATTGTGGCTACACTATAGTGGACATTGGATAGGCAGTCGATACACATGCACACGACATACACAACTCCATCATACGCAGTACATGTTAATATGCTACACATGGCATATTCAGACACGCTGTAAGGTCACAATCCAGTATCCCAAATGTCATCCACACAGCACACATAATATACCTGAGGGGTAGAGGCCTATCATGGGGCAGTGCGACACTCTACAACACACAACACATTCATGTTAGGCAATGCTCCCTATTGGGCACCTTACAAACCCATGTAACACCTGGCTGTAAAATGGTGAATGTAGCCATGGTACTGTGGTACAGGTACAGCATGATAGGTGCCAGTCTGGCACACATAAGTAGCTGTGAGTGACCACATGATGCTGCATGATGATGGCTCATGATACAACACGCCATCCAGTTACAGTAACCACAGTACTACACATAGCATTAACTGCTATGCACCTCAATGTTGTGTATGTGCAAACATATGCACCGATACACAATATGCATAGCAATCACCATTTGTACAAAGTGACACATATATGTCTTGTAATGCTATTGTGTATAGGTCACATGACACACACTGTGTATGTGTGATGTTTAATGTTGCAGTTGTGGCATGGCTGGCACTGGCATGTCCACAATATGACCTACACTCACAATAACCACTGTACAATGGCTATGTTGAGCAATTGTATTCCATCAGGTATACATGCACCACTCATCCTGTGTGTATACATAGCATGCATGTGCTAAACCTGTGTCCACAATCATCTGCTAAAGACACAGACGCTCTAATCAGAAATGGATATCTATGTGACACACAGATACACATCCAGCCATTGTATGTATACCTGTGAGTGATGGTGCACAGGACATTGCAGAGTTTGTAATACTGCACAGCAATATTGTGTCCATGTAGACAATGCATTCCAGGGTGAGGACAATCACTGAACAACAACACACATGCATCAAAGCCATGTATACCATTATTAACAAGGACTGTCTACACTCGCACTGCATGCTGTTGAGCAACACACGTCCTGCACGCTAACACGTGTGATATGACTGTTTGTCTTGTGATACTGTGCCCGACCTTCAACCACTATTGAGTATGTTCTGGATTGCTGGTGGTGTGTGTGTGTGTGTGTGTGTGTGTGTGTGTGTGTGTGTGTGTGTGTGTGTGTGTGTGTGTGTGTGTGTGTGTCTCTGCTTTAGTGAGGAGTGTATTTGTGTGCACGTGGGCATGTGTGCATGTGTGCATGTGTTCTGACATCATGTACAGGTCGTAAAATGTGTTTCTTGTCTTCCTCTCACAGGTGCTGAGGTTGGACTGGTTCACTGCAGCAGGGAAGCTGATGTCACTGGCTCAGATAGTGATAATGATGAAAGGTGTATTGAGGCACAGGCATGTTTGCCAGGCTCTGTCATTGGGCCACCAATCGACAGTACACAGCTGTCCATCCCATCCATGCACACAGTCATACTGCCAATACATCCCCCATCACCAATGCCCATAGCTGAGGGACAGTTTACAGTCTGCAATGGCAAGGACACTGTGGTACCTATGGCATCAGAGCATGCTGGTCATCATGCCCCTGGCAAGCGTGCCACAGGTCTTACAACCTCTCGCATGTTCCAGGCTGTCATGGAGGCACAGGCACGTATGGAACGGTACACCAGACAGGGACTAAGGGCACAGAGGGCACATAGCACCACATTAACTGACAGTATCCATGACCTAGCAGGTACCATCAATAATTACACTGAAGTCATGGATAGACGTTGGGGTGAGACATTAGATGTCCTCCACAATGTCATGTCCATGTGTCAGGACAGTGCAGGATGGGTGAGACATCGACGTGGATGTATGCCAGCAACATCAGCAGCTGGAAGTCGCCATGTACGTCCCTCAAGTCACAGCCGCTCCCATAGTGCCAGTACCAGCCCCAGCAATGTTGGGGGTGGGCTGTCCATAGACCGTCCTAGAAGACCATGTGCACATGGCTCTGGACAGTCCCAGCAGGGTCCTGGGTCCAGTGTACATTCATCTACCTCTGGGGATAGTACCCAGTCTGGCTTAGTACCTGATAGTACTACCAAAAGAAGAAGCTCCACAGTGTATCCAACTGCCCAAATAAATCCTGCAAGCACGATGATATAACGTACTGTTTATTACAAAAAACAAAAAATCACATAAAGCGCTTTTCGTCAGGCCACATAGAACTTCTTCAGATAATTATACTACATAGGACATGAACCATATAGGAAGTGGAAAGGAAGTGAAAAGTCAGCTGGTTCCTGAATCAGCAGGAATCAGCTGCTCTTAAAGTGCCAACAACCTTCATTCATTACCTAAAATATGTAGCTTAAACAACTCTCATCTACACATTGTTTCAAAACAATATTTTAAAATAACAGATAAATAGTATAAAAAGATCTAAATCCAGTGATTATTTATTATGAAATATTAATGCAGTTAAAATTAAAATTAACAGTATATATGTATATTTATATTTTTATTATTTATTTTTATTAAGGAAAAATTGGGACTTGATAAACATGGATACACATTTACTAAGAGACCCTATTGCCTTCCCTAAAATAGTTTATAGAAAAGGAAAAAACTTAAAGAATCTAGTGGAAACTCGGTACTCAAACTCTGCTACATTTAACCATGCAGGTATGAATAAGTGTTTGTCATGCCCTTACTGTAAATATATGGAGCAGGGAACAACATTTAGTATAAGAGGTTTTAAATACAATACTAAGTACAAATTTGTTTGCAACTGCAAGGGAGTGGTATACCTGGCTAAGTGTCATACCTGTCCTGCCTTCTATATCGGAAAAACTGACAGAAGGCTTAGGGATAGAGTCTACGAACACACATATGCTATTAGGTCTAACAAATCAGAGAATGCATTGGCCAGGCATATTATGAAAGCACCCTCCCATGGTTTTACTTTTAGGGCTATAGATTGTATTGCCTATGACCCTAGAGGAGGGCCTCTTTCCTTGCTCTTACAGAAATTAGAATTGAGTTTGCAATTACGTACCTCTGCATGTTACCCTCCGGGCATTAATAAAATGTATTCAATTAAGTGCATACTACAACTTAAAAATTTGGTTAAGAGTTGACTATTATGCTGTGTTTAAAATGGTCTATGCATAGAATTGTCTTAGAGTGTATTTGAGTTTCAGCTTCTTAAGTCAGATTTTACTGTTTTTTATTCACATTCACATGCTTTCAAGGTTTATTTTACTTGAGCATAAAAATAATAAAAATAAAAAATATAAATATACATATATACTGTTAATTTTAATTTTAACTGCATTAATATTTCATAATAGATAATCACTGGTTTTAGATCTTTTTATACTATTTATCTGTTATTTTAAAATATTGTTTTGAAACAATGTGTAGATGAGAGTTGTTTAAGCTACATATTTTAGGTAATGAATGAAGGTGGTTGCCACTTTAAGAGCAGTTGATTCCTGCTGATTCAGGAACCAGCTGACTTTTCACTTCCTTTCCACTCCCTATATAGTTCATGTCCTAGATATGAAAACGGAGGCGGACCAACACGACAAAATAAAATAAAATTCAAATTTATTTATAAAAGATGAGCGCTTTCGAGTACTCCCACGGTACGCTTCATCAGATCTATTTTAACAAATGAAACACTGGCATTATAAACATTTTCATTAATTGAGAAGTTCAGGATCAAACAATCAATTAATTAATTAAACAATCATTGAACATTTAGGTTTATGTCTTAGTAATAATATTAATCAAGTACTAAGCTTCTAATGCAACTCTGAATAAAAACATTGTTGAAGCATCATTACAGTTTATATCCAAAAACATAAAATTAATACTTATAAGACAAATTCTTAATAATAACATAAATTAATGTGATATAAAAAAACATATTAAATGTGTATATAAGCTTGTTTATACTATTCATGATGACCTAACATAAAAATATGAGAATATCTGTATAAATATATATATAAATATCCTTATTTTATTATCAAACAAGTAACTAGAAATCTCACAATACTCAATAACTTAATATTTGAATATATTATAATAAAATAAAATGAAAGTTAGGCTAAAATTTGAAAATAATCTTAAACTAAAAATTTTAAATGTGGTAAGTATAATTAAGTGATGTGATGTACATCCCATTCATTTTAGCTTACGTGCTTCAAGTAATGGTATAATACTAATGAATTGATTGAGGCCTGGATCTTGATGTGCTCTCAATTTTAATATCCATTGAAGTTCTATTGTTTCCAGATTATTCATATTGTTGCCACCTCTCTTGTTAAGGGGTACTACTTGAAGTACTCTAAATTTAAAACTATGACCTGTATACAGCATAGAATGTTTGGCTAAAGCATTACGTTGATCTAATTTTTTAATGTCATATGTGTGGTTATAAATCCTATCCTTCAGTCTCCTAGTGGTCATGCCTAAATAAAAGGCATGACATTGACCACAAATGGTTAGACGTATAAGGTTAGTATCATTACAGGAGGCAAAGAATCTTGGCTCAAATTTATAGTTCAAAGTAGGATGTATAAATATCTGTTCTTTAGAAATCATATTACACATATTACATTTACCACAGGGAAAGGTGCCATATGTCTTAGGAGGTCTAAACTGCCTAACTTCTGGATAGCTGTGTTCAATACAGAGAAGCCTTTTTAAGTTCTTACTATTTCTGTAGGTAAATCTCGGTTTTATACCTACTATCCTCACTATGTCAGTATCTGCTGTAAGTGCATGCCAGTTATTAGATATGATCTTAATAATGGCCTTATTATCACTCGTAAATCTAGTGATGAAAGTTACCTTAGATTCATTATTTACTTTTCGTGGTCCTTTATAATTAATATGCCTCTGTTTTTTAATATCAATGTTGTCATTAAATATTAAATTCTTGATTCCTCTGACCATCTTATTATTATAGCCTCTTTCTATAAATAATCCTTCTAGAAAATCAGCGTGTTCTTTTAAGACCAATGGATCTTGACAAAATCTAGTAAGTCTAATAAACTGGCTCTTAACAATGTTATGAAACATAAATCTTGGATGCATGCTATTAAAATGAAGTAAAGTATTTTTCCAGCATGGTTTTCTATATAAAGCAGTAGTTATATAGCCCAGTGTATCTTTTTTGATGGTAATGTCTAGAAAATCAATATTATCTCTAGAGAATTCCATAGTAAACCTAAAAAATCTAGTAGTGGATTCTAGGTACTGAATGAATTCAGTTAATTCGTTCAATGTGCCATTCCAAAAAAGTAGTATGTCATCCACAAACCTTTTATATAGTAATATTTTTGAATAATATTTGCTGTCAAAGAGAAATGTTCTTTCCCAATGATGGACAACCAGATTGGCATATGTATTTGTGCATGGGGTGCCCATGGCAACCCCCCATTTCTGTAAGTACAGTTTATTATTGAATGTAAATATGTTATTGGATAGAACCATATCTAACAGAGCACTAAACAATATTTGTTCATCATTTGTGAACTCAGTATTATGACTCAACACCTCCTTAATCGCTTCTAAGCCATAATTATTTGGGATAGAAGTGAATATGTTTTTAACATCCAAGGTAACTAATAGACAAGCTTCAGGTAGACCATTACTATATGAAATATTCAATGTATCTAAAAGTTGATATGTGTCCCTCAGTATAGAGGGTATGTTCTTAATCAATGGACTCAATTTCCTTTCTATATATAGAGAAATTGTTTCAGTTATCCATCCGTTACCTACTACTATAGGTTGCATTGGTAACGGAAAGGTATTTTTATGTACCTTGGGTAAACCCTTAATATATGGTATACGTGGATGTTCTACTAGAAAATATAAGTATAATTCATGGCTAATTTGTCTGCACATTAAAAAATCATAAATATAGTTCATGTCCTATGTTGTATAATTATCTGAAGAAGTTGGGCTATGTGGCCTGATGAAAAGCGCTTTATGTGATTTTTTGTTTTTTGTAATAAACAGTATGTTATTTCATCGTGCTTGCAGGATTTATTTGGGCAGTTGGATACACTGTGGAGCTTCGTCTTTTGGTAGTACAGACCCAGTTTCTGTTTGTGTCTTAGTACCTGATAGTGTCAGTAGCACCCCTGCCAGGTGCAGGTACAGTATCCATGGCCAGAGACAGTGATCTGTAAAGCCTGGCAGGTACAGTCTGTGGCTGTCCCACAAATACCCATATATGGCAGCCACATGGTGGAACTGTGTGCATGCAGACACACACACACATGAACCAGACACCTAGGGCTAACACATACCCACACACATTATATCAACATTGGCCCATAGCAGTACTCTTGCCCCTCACACACACACACACACACACACACACACACACACACACACACACACACACACACACACACACACACACACACACACACACACACACATACATGTCAATTGGATGGCTCACTGTAGGCCTCTGGCAATCCAACAACACACCCTGTGCATATGATGAAGCCTGTGCCATCTCTTGTCATCTGTAACATCGATGCAGGAACAGGCTACAATGGTGCTGAGGCACAGGGTGACTTTATAGCAGTATAGCAATGTTACCATGTTGACAGCAGTAGAGTGTAATGATATGCTTGAAGGTGTAGCTGAGCAGGCATGATGCATTAAAGCTGTGATTGTCATTGTAGTATTGTTTACACCAGTGTTAGTTAAAATAGTGTATTGTCTGCCCACGTGCCACTTGGCTGATGTGTGTAGTATTGGCAGCATGTGTTAGAGAGTGGACAGTATGTGTGGGATGTGTGTAGCACAGATTTGCAGGTGTACATTTGTGAACATGGTGGAGGTACACTGTCTGCATGTACATGCATAGTGGACACATGGGCAGGGTGACATGCTCTGTATTTCACAGTAATAGTTTCATTGGTGGCCAGTATGCATTGTACTGCACACATTTCGGAACCTGACTACACATGTGTGTATGACATGGTTTGACACTGTGTTGTGGGTAATACTGCTACTATCTGTCATTGTTTTGCATTCTGGTAGTATACATAACTTCAACAGCCTGACCATAGCCAATCGTTAGATGATGTCTTGACAACTGACACACAGATGTAGGACACACAGCAACATTTGGATCCTTCAGGTACTATACTATGCCAGTAACCATTGGTATTTACCTGCACCCATTACTGAGACCACACTTGTTTGGCATATAGCTCTCTTAGGTACAAGCAATCACAGTAGGGATATGTCTCTCCATGTCTGGTAATGCATACTGCGGCCTATAATGCATTCTCCAGATGACATACACATCCTCCACAAGGGTATCATACAGACAGATACCTGTTGTCAAACCCATGCTGTAAATCTATAAGCCAAACTATGCATAATCATCCACCTTTACAGAACATAGTATCCCCACAGTACCACATAGGTAGTAGCCACCAACATGAAGGACAGGTACCAATGTGTGCATGCAACCAAGTGGTACGCCATCTGTCCTTTGATAATCACATTTCCAAAGGTATGTTTAAATCCCTCAGTGGATCACATAAGCAATAAGGGGTCTGCATGCATATCCACAAAGGTTGTTGTACAGCTATAATGAATAGCGATCATTGATAGACCCTGCTGCGTTTGAACAGGTCTGACATATACCTCGGCCATAAACCCTCACTCACACAATTCTATAGAATCTGTAATGAGTGTGTGTGACACAGTTGACCTAGGCCAGGCATCACTGCAGTGGCTGGCCTTGTCACAAGCATACAGATGTGACCTAAGGTCTGGAAATCAGCAGCACACTCTTAAAAAGATGACAGATGTGTTCTTGGAGAAATCAGGGTTCCCACACATGCAATCATTGAGGTCACATGCACGCATATGTATTTGCCACACAGCTACCTCACATGTGCAATGCACATACTGGTGTCATACTGATATGTCATACAGTAGTAAAAACAAAAGCCACAACCCATTGTCCCACACACACACACACACTCACCAAGTGCAGGATTCAAACCCCTACCTAACTACTTCATGATACTATAGGAGTACAGATTTACACAACACACTATACACATTACTGCGAGTTCTCTTTTTCCACAGGTATATTTGTAGGATGGTGACATCATCAGACCTGACAAAGATTAGTATACCACTTTTAAGGTGTTTGAGTACTCTCCAAAAAGGTTGCTCCTCTCAAAGGAGATCACACACAAACAGACTTGTCAAGTGCAGGATTCAAACCCCTTCCTAACTGGTTTACGATATTACAGGAGTACGCATTAACACGACGCGTTATACACATTACTGTGCATTCTCTTTTCCACAGGTATATTTATAGGATAGTGACATCATCAGACCAGACAAAGATTAGTCTACCACTGTTAAGGTGTTTGAGTACTCTCCAAAAAGGTTGCTCCTCTCCAAGGAAATCACACACAAACAGACATATACACACACTTGTCAAGTGCAGGATTCAAACCCCTACCTAACTGGTTTATGATACTACAGGTGTACGCATTTATACAACGCGCTATACACACTACTGTGAGCTCTCTTTTCCACAGGTATATTTGTAGGATGGTGACATCATCAGACTAGACAAAGTGGGTTACATTAGGTGACATTGGGTGGGCTACATAGAAGGAATGTCTAAACACTTTGGCCATGTGATCATCACAGGACAGTTTACTATCTAACTATGTCCCCAGGACCTTCATGACTTTCTCCATACATACTGGAGTACCACCTATGTGGTCATTTGTTTGCACTTTGTTTTAGCCAAAGGGGATGACTATGCATTCTTTGGCATTCTTCATGGGGCATTGTTTTGACACCAGGTATCTGTCTCTGTAAGCCCCTTCTGGAGGATGTGTGTGTCAGCCATAGAGTATATTATGGACCATAGTTAGCAGTTATCTGCAAAACTGTTCAGCCATACTCCTCCCGTGCTTGCCTGTACCTCTGAGCAGTGTCTACTGAACAGGTGGGGTCCCAGGGCCAAGACCTGTTTGATGCCATTTGTGACTGTCTTAGAGTCAGACATGGCACCCGCAACTCTGAACATGTGTGTTTGATCTGTGAGCCACTTGGCCACACATCCAGTGACATAGCTGTTGATGTTCAAGCTGGTAAGCATGTCCATGATGACAGCGTGGGGAATGGCGTACACTCTCCTTATTGAGGTCCAGGTGGGCTGTGTGGACTACCCTCACCTCCATCTATGTCCTTGGTAACTGTTTGAAGTAAGTCAACTATGTTTAGGAGGCAGGATCTGCCTTTGACAAGGCGAGGTTGTGTAGAGTCCAGTGTCTGGAGGTACCCAATTTCACTGTTTATGGGTTCCATGACAATTTGCTCAATAGCTTTGTAGACCAGGCTGAGTAGACATATAGGGCAATGGTTTCCAGGTTCTGTTGTGGCACCCCCTTTGTGGGGCTGGATGACTGTTAGTGTATGCCATTCTTTGGGGACATGCCCTGTGGTATGATTGAGTCTGGGCAGTGAATGTAGGTGAGGGTGTAGTTACATTTGGGCCTAGTGTAATATGCAGCCTGGGACACCATCCAGTCCCATTGATGCTGTGTTCTTGGCTTTGGAGAGGGCTGTCATTACCTGCATGTCCATGACGTCTGGGGCTCTGCATCCTTCTGTGATGGACACAGGCCATTTTGGGGGTGATGGGGGGGAAGTTTTCACTGAACTTGTCCCCCAGGATGTGGGCAATGAAAGTTGGTTCAGTGTATTCCTTGCCATTTGTCAGTAGCTGCCAGCATATTTGGAAGTTGACATCTAGATGTCTGGTATAGCTACCGCAGGCTTTGTGGTTGTCATTCTTACAGCCCTTGGCAATTTGTCTTTTGAAAGTGTCCTTGAATTATTTTATGAGCGATCATTGCTTCTTCCTAATAATGATCAGTGATGCCTTTCCTTTAGTGTAGTTGGCTCTATCAGGTGTTAGTTTCCTCCTTCTGTTGTCTAGCTTATTTATGGGCAACGACCACCAGATTGTTTTCTTATTTTTGGAGGAGAGCATCTTGGTTTTATTTGTGATGTCTCGATCCATGCATCCCTGTAGATGCTCATAGGATTCACTTGTAACTGATTCGGCAGATTGTATACCATTATCCTACAGCAAGAGGTATTTGGAACTTTCCACTTTTGTCTTGGGATGTGTGCAGTTTGCTTTTGAAAATGTCTTCACGGTGGTTTCATTGACTGGGTGGAGGGTGGGATGTGGATGTCCAGTGTGATTACTTTATGATCTGATATTACCAGCGAGGGTTTTATCTCTGTTGTGGAACACTGGTACCCCATGTTGGTGATGATCATGTCCAGTATGGTGTCACCTCTAGTGGGCATGGTGACCAGCTGTTCCAGGGTGTCAGAGCTTTTAAATTCTAGGAAACATTGGGCAAAGTATGCTGTACACAAGTCATTCTCCCACTCATGGTTTGGGTAGTTGTAATCACCTCATATAATGGTGTTTGATAGGACCTTTATATTTTCCACTGTTCTCAGGAATACTGAGTGAGATTCCTGTGACAAGGTAAGTGATCTGTAGCAGGCTACAATCTGATGAGCAGCTTTGGCCAATGTTAGTTGCACTTGCATGGTCTCCAAGGCCTCATTCTGTGCCACTAACCTGAAGGTGTGGGTATCCATAAAGTAAATGGGTACACCGCTTTCTTTTGTATTTCACTAGTGGTTTTGGGTCCAAAGGTCAGAGGGATTGTGAGTGTTTTACGTGGAGCATGTTCAACAGCTCTGCATTTGACATAGCTGTGTATGTTAGGCAGTGAACACATCTGAGTAGGTGATATGCAAGGGAGTACAGATGGAGCATTTTGAGATGGTCTGTGTATGGCATGTATGTCTGTCCACTAATGCTCTTTGTGAGGTATTTCTGCAGGCTTTACAGTTGTTGTAGTTGTCTTGTGAGGTACATAGCAAAAGTGGGGTTGTACTCTATTATAGTTCTAGTGAGTGATGAGTAGTGTGGAACAATGTCCTCTTCTATTCTGCATGAGACACATTTTGTGATGAGGTGTGCCACATAGCAGGGTTTCCTGACTACTGTGGGGATGTGATTATCACAGTTGTGTCCAGTGTACACCTGTGACCCAAGGTCTCTTGTCACACTTTCAGTGTTAAGTATACTACCACCTATGTTGTAGTTCTTGGCTACAGAGTTTTTAACAAAGGGGGCAACAATGCACCTTTTGGCATTGAGCTAGAGCCCATGGCTTTGACAACAGCCATCTGTCTCAGTGAGGCCCTTTTGTAGGATGTCCACATCTTTAGTGTTTACAATTATGGCTCCTAGTTTGCAGTCCTCTGGAAACTTCTGTAGCCACAGACCTTCCATGTTAAAGTTTACTTCAGGAAAGTAGATACTAAACAGGACAGGCCACAGGACTGTACCTTGTGGTACTGCACTCATCACTGCTCTAAAGTCATACTTGGAGTCTGCTACTTTAACAGTCTGTGTTCTGTCTGTAAGCCTGTTGGCAACCCATCTTGTGACATAGCAATTTATACCTCGTTTAGTGGGTTTATCTATATTTACAGACTGTGGGGTGGTGTTGTAAGCTCTGGCAGGATCAACATAGGCTGTGTGAACCACCTTACCCTTGTCGACGGTTCTGTTGACTGCTTCAATGTCATCTATCAGGTTTAGGTGACATGATCTGCATTTTACAAATCCAACATGGTTGTGGTCCAGGGTTTGGGTATTACAAATGTAATTGTTTATATGTTGTATGATGATACATTCCATGGCCTTGAAGAGCGGGCCACTCAGGCTAATGGGGCATTAGTTCCTGGGGTCCATGGTGTCTCCACCCTTGTGTAGTGGGATAACCGTCACTGTGCACCATTCTACAGGCACAAAGCATGAGGTGAGACTATGACTGCACATGTTCATTCTGTGGTTTGTGTGGAACACAGCCTGTGAAGTTATCTGGTCCCATGGCTGCTGTGATACTGGCTTTGGAGAGTGTTTTTTACCTGTGCAGCCATGACTACAGCAACTTTGCAGTCTTCCATTATAGAGATGTGCTCTTTCATGGGTTAGAGGGGGGTACAGTTAACACTGATCCTATCTGCCAGGATGTTGGCAATATCAGTTGGGTCTGCATATTTAGTGCCATTGAGCTGTAACTCAGAACAGATTTGAGTGTAGCCATGACATGGACCTGTCTGTTGGGCAGAGATCTCCAGAGTAGACAGTATGCAACAGAGTACAGATTGGGTACATTCAGTCTTGTTGCATGGGGCAACTGTTTGAGGCCAGTAATTCTCCTGTTAGGGTACTTCAGTGGTCTTTCTGGCTGCTGAATGTGCCTAGTCAGATTCATCGCAAGTGTGTTGTGGTACTCTCTGATGGGTCTGATGACGGATGAGTACTGGGAACCTTCTTTGACCTACATGCACAGACCTTGGCAGTTTGTGTGAACACATAGCATGATTTTCTGACAACTTTGTGAATGTGTTTCTGCAAGTAGAGATGTCTATCCACATTTGCCCATAGATCCCTTATAATCACCTCCGTATTTGGCATGTGTGTGTGAGCATGCCCAGTAGGACCTTTCAGTATGTTGTTGCCTGACATTTGCTTCATTTTTTAAGTGTGTGAGCATGCCCAGTATGACCATTCAGTGTGATGCTGCATGACATCCACTACATTTGTTGGGGTGTGTGAGCACGCCCAATATAAACATTTATACTATATGTGTATGGAAAATCAAGTAGTATTTTTACAGCAGGGATCACCTTTGTGTCATAGATCAACAGGGATCATGCTGTGCCTGCAGGGCTTCCATGAGACACTGCATAGACTTATCAACATTTCTACATACAGGGGGGACAGCTATTCTTTGTACATTTCTACCCAGGGGCACACTTGATTGTTACTGTGGGTGTACATAGGATGAGGGTTTCACCTGACACTTATACACATTTGCTATGCCTGCACTGCTGTGTAATGTATACCATTTCAGTCTGTACTGTTGCCTATCGTACTGGCTTGAGGCATACTACTGTGCTACAGATCCTAGCATCCAGTGTCATGTATATTAGATTGCAACTTCATAGCCTACACAACCCACATCACACCACCTGCCCTGATGTTCTCTGTCTGCATGGGCCTGTGGGGGAGGTAACCCATATGCCTCTTTAGGGACATGATATAGCATTTCTTTGTGTTTGCATTACTGTACAATTGTCTTGCTGTGTCTGTGCCACTGAAATGCTATCATGGCTTAGTGGTTCAGTACTGTGACTATAGTGCACAGTGTCCTGGGTACAAGCCCTGTCACTGCTTTTTATTTTCATGCTGGACAGACCAGACTGCTTAAGGAACAGTAAAGCAAATATGAGCATGTTTACCTGACTTTGCTCAACTTTGCACTACTTTGCCCGACCTTGACCAACATTGCTCAACATTGCCCAACATTGCACTAGTTAGCACAGGCAATTTTGTTTACATATACTAAATATTGGTAAATGCTGCTTAGCACTGCTTTATATTGCTTAGAACATGGCAATAATGCCTCTGGTGGTGCTGCAGGGTTGCCTATGTCAGACATACTACAATCCCAATACATATTTGGAAACAGGTAATGTCAAATTAGGAATCCCTTTTATTTTATGTACGAGTCAGACAGAGGTATAATTTCCAGGGTTCCTACTGAGCCAGTGTATGTGCTATGCGTTGCCTCTTTGCCAAGGCCAAGGCATACTGGGCATGCCTCCTTCTGCCTACTGGGGAAGGCTCAGGTTGTTTCTCCTCCAAGTCACACTGTGCCTGTGCAGGCCTTGGCAATGGTGGGGGGCTGTTTGGCCCTGCCCCATGCTGTTCCCGCTGCAGCTGTTTTCGCCGGATCATATTGTGTAGCATGGCACATACCATGACAATTTGGGTACATGTAGTTGGTGAGTACTGCAAGGCTCCACCAGATGTGTCCAGGCACTGGAACCATGACTTGAGCATCCCAAACACACACTCGATTACATTTCATGTTTGTGTGTGTGCCTCATTATGGAGTTCTTGTTCATGTGTGTGTGCATTTCTGATTGGTGTCATCAGCCACAGCTCCAGTGCGTAACCAGCATCCCCCATTAGGTGACCGTCAGGGATGTCCCCATTGGCAAATGTCTGGTACAGTTGCGTCAGATGCCAGATATGGGAATCATGGTAGCTTTCAGGGCTGCCAGCACACACATTCAGTATTATGTCCTGGGCATCGCACATGACCTGGCAGTTGATGGAGTGGAAGCTCTTGCAGTTGATGTAGGCCCTACCCCGCTCATCGGCTGGTGCTTTGATGTGTATGTGCGTGCAGTCAATTGCACCCACTACCTCAGGGTATTCCGCTATTTGCTAGAAGAGATGCATATTGCTGGCAAATACCTCACTGGAATTGGGGAAATATACATGATCACCAACATGTGCTGACATGGCATTCAGGAACTGGTGCAGTACCCTGGATGCTGATGCCTGTGAAATCCCCATCATATCACCAGTTGGTCTCTGGAAGGTACCTGTTGCTAGTATTCTTAGGCCAACACATACCTTGGTTTCCACTGGGATGGGTTCCCTTCTGTTGGTTCTGTGTGTGAGGCGTGGCATGCACAGCTCAACAATTTGCTGCAGGAGCTCTCTGTCCACTCTATAGCTCTCCACTATCTCCAGCTCTTGTAGCCCCTGGTAGGTTACCCTGGGTCTGTACACTCTTCTCCATCTCCTCACTGTGGGTTGCTCAGCAACATCTGCAATGGCACCAGCCTCAGCATCTTGCACATGTTACCTTATAATAGCAATGGCAGCCCCTAACATTTTTTTTTCTCAGTTAAGCTTTTTAAGTTTTCACTTCTCTTTGTAAACTGCAGTGTTGCAGTGTTTCTGAGTAAAACATGGGAGACTGTTGTTTGTAGAGTTTTAAGTGCTGGGCTCAGCTGCGCTAGTGTACTGCCTGTGTAATTGGCTGATTCTGATTGATTTCACTTGGCAGCTCGGCTAGTTCTCCTTGGTTAACTTCCTACTACTACTTTACCTTCCTTTTCCCTTTCTGTTTCCACAGGGGGCAGCGCTGCGCAAACAAGCGCAAACACGCGCACACGAGTGCACACGCATGCACACAGCCTTACACAGGCTTACACAGGCTTAGGCAGGTGCACATCCATGCACACAGGCTTAGATAGCCTTACACAGGCTTACACGGGCACACACACGTGCACACAGGCTTAGACGGGTGTACAGGCGCGCACATGTGCACACACAGTGTAAGCATCTTTGCAAGAAACGTTGGTTGTAGCCAAAGCGTACACCTTTAGTTTCAGTTCAGACAACTGTAGACATGCTTCTCCCAGTCCTGAGTAACTCACAGCAAACACATGCCACTCTGCTCTAATAAGCTTACAGTCTTTGATAATACCCCCCTCATGATGTCACCTATCTACTACTCTGTTACTTCCCTAATCCTACTCTTACACTCTAGGGACATGGTTCACATGGCAGGGAAAATTGGGATTCACTATACTTATACTCATTTGTATAGGATTGCCTACTAATGCTTGGTTACATCTCTCACACTGAGCTTCCCCCCTTAGCAACCACTACTCAGTAGCCATGTTGTCTTCAACCTGCCATTTACTTGCATGGCAGATGGATATTTGTAATAAAATGCCTATTTTTGGCTTTTATTTTTTATTTTTGGGGGGTTTTATAGCACCGCACGTTTGCACAACGCTGCGCTATGCTTAAACATTGGAGATCGGGGGAAAAATATTTTTTATTATTTTGCAACACATATAAATGCCAATGGCCTTATATTTGGCCAATTTAATGCTTCCTCAACTGGATGCATCCTTTATTTGGAGCTGTCATTTCTCCGTTTTGCTATTTATAGAACGGTACTCAGTTACCAACCGAGTACATTTCTGCAAATAACACTACTATTACTCGGACAGGTTATTGTTTCCTGGATCACAAATTTACCTCATTTGCATAGCTTTCAGCAACAAATGAGGTAATTTGCATAACCTAACACTGACCGTGCAAGAGTCATTTTAGGAGCTCTCATGCACGCCCCTGCCGGCTGTTCCTGGATCGCTTGGAAGACATATTGGCTGTCTGGAGTCTTACACTACTCTTAGACTCTGTGCAAGCCTTCGTGAATCCGGCCCATGGTCTCGTCTCACCCAGCCTTAATTTACCAGTATCAGAAACCATATGATCTGCTTCATTCTTTTTATAGCCTCTTTTAAGAAACTCATGTTGTAACATTTTAAGATCTTTTTGAAAATTATCATTATCATTGATGAGCCTGGATATCCTGATTCCTTGCCCTTTAAAAATGTTCCTATAAATATAACCAAGGTGCATGCTGTTCATATGCAATATATTATTTCTCTGACAAGTTTTTTCTGAATAAACCAGTAGTAAAAGACTGGGCATGATTCCTATTGACCCTTACATCAAGAAAGTCTGTATCTTTCATCAAAAAATTATATGTGAAATTTAAAAATCCTGGTAGTAGTGTGAAGATATTGAGCAAATTCTTTGAACAAGCTATTTGACCCTGCTCATAACAAAAACATATCATTCACAAACCTCCAATAAAATTTTATATAAGGGGCAAAATTATTACCTTTTAGCACATGATTATTCTCCCATTGAGTCAAGACTATATTGATGTAACTATCAGCACATGGTGTGGCCATACCTACGCCAGGTTTCTGCCAATAATAACTTTGCCCAAAGAGAAACACATTGTTTTCTATTATCATTTCTAGAAGAAGACATGTCAAATGACTGTTCTCTGCAAGAAATGTTTTGACCAATTGAAGCCCCCAGTTATTCAGAATCACAGTAAACAAAGAATTGATATGTAAAGTAGCCATGAGACAATGTAGATCAATTACAGCATCTTGTGCAGAAACAAATATATCTTGCAAAAACTGCTTACAATGTCTCAGGACCATTACTGTTGAATTTAGAATTAGTCTAAGTTGCTTTTCAACAAATATTGAAAAGAGGTCCATTAGCCAACCTCGTCCTGAGACAATGGGTCTCCTAGCTGGAAGGGTTGGATCTTTATATATTTTTGGGAGTCTATGAAAAATCGGAACTAATGAATGATCAATAATAAAATATTCATATAATTCCAGGGTAATTCTCCTACTTAGAAGGCAATCATATATTGTTACATGTACAGACCTAATCATAACATCAGTGTCTAATTTATTAATCAAACAATATGTTAGTGAATCTGACAGTACCACTTTTTGTAGTATTTACACTGAACTTTTTATGTGTTATCACTATCACCCTGCCCTTATCTGTGAGGCGAATAAATATATTTTGATCATTCTGTAGGCTCTTTAAAGCTTTATATTCTAACTGAGTAAAATTATAAAATTTCTTACCATGATTGTCCTTGTTCAGCACATCAAATAAATCTTTTTCACATGTTCTACAGAAAGCTTCTCATAGAGGATGCATTGTTTGAACAAAAGTACTTGATTTTTTAAAAACATTAGGGACAGAGACATTTGAAAAAAATGCCTTCAACATTAAAGTACGTGCAAGGTAGGTCCAACACAGTTTCACTTAAATCAGCCTTAGTGGCAGGAATAAAAGAAAGGCCTTTCTCAAAGACTGATATGTGAGAATCAGATAAAATCTTCTAAGATATATTCCATATCAATGATCTGGAGTTGAATCCCACATCCATTTGATACTGTTGTAAGGTCCCATTTCTATGGTCTGCTTCCTCTGTTTCCTTCCTCAGTTCTGCTAACTCTGTATTTTCTATTTTTTTCTAAACTGTTGTGTTACCTCAGAGTACATATGTATTAAGACAAGGAGATTTGGGAGGTCCTCTCACACTGGAGAGTGTAGAGGGGCTTGGACCTGAGCTAAGAAAAACTTTGCTCTGAGTCTCACTGCAATTATTTTCAACAAATTGGATTCAGAGTTTCAGTATTCATCAGGAATGCTGTCAACCTACCAATGTAAATCCAACCAATCAAATCTGGGTCCTGTTGACTATCTAAGTTTTGTGTCTAAGAACCTGACTATATTTGGTCTCAACTTCTGCCCATTATACTAATGCCCTCAAAAACTAGGTCTCTGTCTTAGTAATACAGCACATTTTGGATTCCAAAACCTATGTTTCTTTATTTTACCTTTAACTGAGAGGAGTGATCTATCTCTTCTTTATGATCCTGTTCTCTCCATTTTTTTCTTTAAGATCCACTTCTTAAGAATATATCATTCTTTTCTGAACCAAAAAAGTGAATTTATGTCATCTTCTACACAGCTTGTAGACTGTCTTGAGTTATTACTTCTTAGGTTCATAGGTTCATAGGTAGGTACTAGGCTATCTGCCCAAAGGCATTTATAAGCCTAGCCAGAATGTGTTGGCTTTCACCACCCACTTAGATTAGTTCCATGTGCCTCTGTCTAGCAGAGCCATTGAAGTGATCCCTAGGGTAAACGTTCTGTTTCCCATACACTCATCAAGGTTTCTCTTGAAGAGGGTTAGCAAGGAGCTCTACATAATATAGATTGGAATCTTGTTCCAGAGCATGGGAAGTCTATGGGACAGGAATCTATCCCTCCAGCATGTCCTATTTATTGTTGTGATGAGGTTTAGATCACTGGAGCATGTGGCTCGAGGGGATATGATTTTCTTTAGGTGGAGGATGTCCATCAATTCTGGGTAGGACATGGCCTTGTATGTCAGGCAGAAATCACCTCTGAGTAGGCGGTATGCAACCAAGTACAGCTGGAGTTTATTCAGTCGAGCTGCATAGGGCATCTGCTTGAGGCCAGTGATCCTCTTGGTGAGGTACATCTGTGGTCTATCCAGTTGTTGCAGGTGTCTTGTAAGGTACATCCAAAATGGGGCATTGGGTCTGATGAGTGATGCGTAGAGTGGCCCAATGATCTCTTTCGATCTGGATACACACCCTTTTGTGATTAGGTGGGCCACATAGAAGGATTTTCTAACCACTTTGGCAATGTGATTATCAAAGGAGAGGTTACTATCTACTTGGGTCCCCAGATCCCTTATTACGTCTTCCGTATTTAGGGGGCTACCACCTATGTGGTAGTTTGTGGGTACTTTGTTTTTTCCAAAGGGGATGACTATGCACTTTTTAGCATTTAGCTTGAGGCCATGGTTTTGACACCAGGTATATGTCTCAGTGAGACCCTTTTGGAGGATGTCTGTGTCAGCCGTAGAGTCAATTATAGCCCCTAGTTTGCAGTCATCTGCGATCTTGGTCAGCCATAGTCCTGTGCTTGCCTGTACCTCTGAGAAGTATATGCCAAACAGGAGGGGTCTTAGGACTAAGCTCTGGGGAATGCCAGTTGTAACCGGTTTAGAGTCATACATTCATAGGTTCATAGGTAGGTACTAGGCTATCTGCCTGAGGGCATTCATAAGCCTAGCCAGAGTGTGTCAGCTTTCACCACTGCATTGATTAATTAACTGATCCTCTGTCAAGCAGAGCCAATGAAGTGATCCCAGGGGTGTATTTTCTGTTACCCATCTACTCGTCAAGGTTTCTCTTGAAGAGTGTTAGTGAGAGGCTCTGCCTGATGTAATTTGGAATTTTGTTCCAAAGCATGGGGAGTCTCTGTGACAGGAATCTATCCCTCCAGCATGTTCTATTTATTGTTGTGGTGAAGTTTATCTCACTAGAGCACGTGGCTTGCAATGATTTGGACTTCTTTAGCTTTAGGTTTTCCTTAGATTTTCTTTTTTATTTCTTTCATCAGACCTAGCTCCCGCAACTCTTACCATATGGGTTCTGTCCATGAGCCAGTTGGCAACCCATCTCATGATGAAGGGGTTTATGTTCAGGCTGGTGAGCTTGTCTATAATATCTGAGTGGGGAATGGTGTCGATGGCCTTTGCGATGTCTAGGTAGGCTGTGTGGACCACCTTTCCCTCGTCTATACCCTTGGTAACTGTCTCAAAGAAGTCCACCAGGTTTAGGAGGCATGATCTGCCCTTAGCAAAGCTGAACTGGGTAGGGTCCAGTGTTTGGAGGTTTCCAATGTCTCTGTTAATGAGATCCATGATGATGCACTCCATAGCTTTGCAGACCAAGCTAGTCAGGCTTATAGGGCGATAGTTTCCGGGATCCGTGTTGGCTTCACCTTTGTGGAGCAGAATAACCATTGCTGTGTGCCACTCTGTGGGCACGTAGCTTGTGGAGAGGCTGAGTTTAAACAGTGTGTTTAGGTGAGGGGTTAGTTCATCTTTGAGCTCGTGTAGGATGCAGCCTGGGACACTGTACGATCCCATTGATGCTGTGTTTTTGGCTTTGGAGAGGGCTGTTTTAACCAGAGTGTCTGTGATTTCAGGTGCTCTACATTATTCTGGTATAGTTATGGGCCCTTTTGGGGGAGAGAGGGGGGGGGTGAAATTTGCACTGAACCTGTCTGCCAGGATGTTGGCTATATTTGTTGGTTCAGTATATTTTGTGCCATTCTGTACTAACGCTGAGCATATCTGAGAATTGCCACTTAGATTATTGACATGGCTAAAGAATGCCTTGTGGTTATCTTTGGAGTCCATGGCAATTTTTCTTTCGAAGCTAGCCTTGGATGATTTTATGAGGGAACGTAGTTTCCTGCTGATACTGATCAGGGCTGTCTTCCCTTCTTGGGATTTTACTCTTCTCTGTACTAGTTTTCTCCTTCTATTGTATAGTGTGTTTATGGCAGGGGTCCACCAGACTGGTTTCCTTTTCTTGGAGGAGTGAGTCTTGATTTTGTTTGGGATAGCACAATCCATGCATTCTTGTAGGTGCCCGTAGAGTGCATTAGTAAAGGATTTTGCAGCTTGAACAGCATCATCCTTTAGCATGGGGGCTTTGAAACTTCCCACCTCCATCTAAAGTAATGTGAAGTTTGCTTTTGAAACAATTTTCATGGTGGTTTCTTTGACCAAGGGTGGTGGCGGAATGTAGATATCCAGAGTGATTAGTTTATGGTCAGATCTAACCAGCAAGGGGTTGACCTCTGGTGTGGAACACCAGTCGCCCATGTTGGTGATGACCAGGTCCAATACATTGTCAACTCTGGTGGGGGTGTTGACCATTTAATCCAGGGTATTTGAGTTTATAAATTCTAGGAAATGTTGGGCAAGGGAGTTTGTACTTGAGTAGTTCTCCCAGTTAATGTTTGGGTAATTGAAATCACCCAATATCAGGGTGTTTGGTAGGATCTTTATGTTTCCCAGTGTTTCCAGGAATGCAGAGTGGGGGTCCTGGGACATGGTGGGTGATCTGTAGCAAGCTATAATTTGAATAACAGTTTTGCCCGTTGTTAGTTGCACGTGGATGATCTCTGAAGAAACGTGCTGTGCCACTAACCTGGAGGTGTGGGTATCCTTGATGAATATGGATACTCCCCTGCCTTTTGCATTTCGGTCCGGGTTTTGTGGCCAAAATGTATGGTATGAATTGTAGCCTGGTTGGAGCCTTAAACCAGGTTTCTGTTACTGCACATATATTGATTTTCTCCATACTGTGGAGTGCCTTGAGTGCATGCATTTTGAGGTTTAGACTTCTGGCAATGAGTAGCATTAACCCCAGTTTTTTTGTTACTTGTGCTATTTACGGCAGTGGGCTTGTCTTTTGAGCCTTGCTTAAAAAAAAAAAACACTACGGGGTGGCAAGAACCTTGGCAAGTATTTGAAAGCCTAAGTGTAACAGGTGCAAGCCATCTCTAGCAAAGCAGCATGGCTTGTCGAGTATGTCATCCCAGGCTGACAGACACTGGATCCCCATTGAATGACAACAGAAGCTTAGGCAATTGTTGAAATTGATAATTTTTTTCTCTATACCATGATATCATTCTTGGTAAGTCCAAGATGCTATTCAGGGTCAGGTTCATACCGGCCTGGGCTATGTGATCAGAGAGCTCCTCCATGTCTCTTTTCATGTAGTCTAGGGAGGTACAGCTCAAGTCATTCACACCAACATGGACAATGACAGAGTCATATTTGCACTTGTTCTGGAGTGACCCGAATGCTTGTGTTATGTGGCGGATCCTGGCACCCAACAGGCAGCTAACAGTAACCTTCTCCTTGTTCAGCCAAGTGAGTGGAACATCAGTGTGCCTGACTATAGAGTCACCTATTACTAGTGTGTTGCGTATGTTATTTTGCCTTAAGGGCTGTGTTTGTGTGACACACTGGTTTTGTGAAGTATGTGTTTCATGGTTTGTGTTGAGGGGTTGATGTTGCTTGGATGTCTCCTTTGGAAGTCTCTGTTGCTTTTGCAGATTTTTCTTTAGAGCCTCTGAGTATGTTTTCATGTATTTATTTGTGTTTTTTGACGGTGCTGGTTTCATAGGTCTATGTGAGACTGGTGGTGTGATGCAAATAATTCCTTTCTCCTCTTGACTGCCTGGTCCAGTCTTGGGTTGAGAGAGCTTAGCCTCCAGTTTGGCTGTATAATTGCATCTCTTGCATGTATTAGTGTTTGGTGGAAGGAGAAGAGGGTTGTCTGTGTACATGAGGCAATTGGAATTTTGACTCAAAATGCCCAGATTCACCAGATGGACCAGAGAGTACACCGGAAACTGCCCTTTGGACATGCCTGAATAGGTACAGTGAACTGTTTTACTGATTGGCTGGTAAGGTTGAATAGAGTGCCTTGTCCTTCTCTACAGTATAGGGGGGGTCTAGTGCTAAGGTTTATTATAGATTCATAGATTCATAGATTAGTACTAAGCTAACTGCCCTTGCGAGCCATTTTAAGCTTAGCCAATTATCCCTTGTGAGACTCAAACCCTGCACCTTGTGTTTGTAAGGCAAACACCTTAACCATTAGGCCACCCTCCCAACCCTTAGTACTTGCTATGAATTTAGAGCAAGTGCCGTGATGAAAAGTGAATGGTTTGAGTGCTTAAGTTGAAAGTTTGTCTAGTTCCAAGGGAAAAATTGAAGAGTAGACTAGCACAAAAAACTTGCAAATGTGGGTTTTATAGCAGGGAAATGAAAGAGATAGAAATTAGCCCAAAATAGCCAATAAACTACTAATTTCTGGGCTGAAACCACTCCTCCAGGGACAGATAGGCTGCTCAAAGCTCCCTCTCTCACAGTGAACAGAGAAACTTCCTTCTATCCAAGTAAGGTATGGGCAAACACATAAACTTGTAACACAGCCCTGAATTTAGCACTAACCTGAAAACTGGACTATACTAGCTTAGAAACGTAGGAAAACAAGTATTTTGTTTTGTTTGTTTTTCAAAAATAAAGCAAATACAATCAAAAAACCACTTTAAATGCACAGAAATGGCTATCACACTTGAGTGTGTAGCCTACAACAGTTAAACAGGTAATTTAAACACAAAAATAACATTGATAAAGTGCAGGCAGTAAAATAAGTACAATATGTAGCTGAAACAAGATTTTTAAATCACAGAAACTCTAGAAAATCAGCATTTTATGGGTAATTAGCTAAAGGCAGCAAGAAAATGCAGAAAAATTATAATTAATCACTCCAAAGTCTCCCTTTCATCTCTCTGCTGCTGTAGAACTCTGCAGCGCACCAGGCAGGAGCTTGCTGAGCTGTATACTAGCAGAATAACCTTGCAAATTTAGGTTTTATAGCAGGGAAATGAAAGAGATAGAAATTAGCCCAAAATGGCCAATAAACTACAAATTTCTGGGCTGAAACCACTCCTCCAGAGACAGATAGGCTGCTCAAAGCTCCCTCTCTCACAGTGAACAGAGAAACTTCCTTCTATCCAAGTAAGGTATGGGCAAACACAGAAACTTGTAACGCAGCCCTGAATTCAGCACTAACCTGAAAACTGGACTATACTAGCTTAGAAAGGTGGGAAAACACATATTTTTTGTTCTTTTCAGAAAATAAAGCAGATACAATCAAAAAAACACTTTAAATGCACAGAAATAGCTATCACACTTGAGTATTTAGCCTACAACAGTTAGGTAATTTAAACACAAAAATGACTTTGTTAAAGTGCAGGCAGTAAAATAAGTACAATATGTAGCTGAAACATGTTTTTTAAATCACAGAAACTCTAGAAAATTGGTGTTTTAGGTGGAATTAGCTAAAGGCACAAGAAAATGCAGAAGAATGATAATCACTCCAAAGTCTCTCTTTTTTCTCTCTGCTGCTGTAGAACTCTGCAGGGGCACCAGGCAGGAGCTTGCTGAGCTGTATACTAGCACAAAAACCTTGCAAATTTAGGTTTTATAGCAGGGAAATGAAAGAGATGGAAATTAGCCCATAATGGCCAATAAACTACTAATTTCTGGGCTGAAACCACTCCTCCAGAGACGGATAGGCTGCTCAAAGCTCCCTTTCTCACAGTGAACAGAGAAAGTTCCTTCTATCCAAGTAAGGTATGGGCAAACACAGAAACTTGTAACGCAGCCCTGAATTCAGCACTAACATGAAAACTGGACTATACTAGTTTAGAAAGGTGGGAAAACAAGTATTTGTTTTGTTTTGTTCTTTTCAGAAAATAAAGGAGATACAATGAAAAAAACACTTTATATGCACAGAAATGGCTATCACACATGAGTGTGTAGCCTACAACAGTTAAACAGGTAATTTAAATACAAAAATAACATTGATAAAGTGCAGGCAGTAAAATAAGTACAATATGTAGCTGAAACAAGATTTTTAAATCACAGAAACTCTAGAAAATTTGTGTTTTAGGTGGAATTAGCTAAAGACAGCAACAAAATGAAGAAAAATTATACTTAATCACTTCAAAGTCTCTGTTTTGCCTCTCTGCTGCTGTAGAACTCTGCAGGGTACCAGGCAGGAGCTTGCTGAGCTGCATTCTAGCACAAAAACATTGCAAATGCGGGTTTTAGAGCAGGGACAGATAGGCTGCTCAAAGTTCCCTCTCTCACAGTGAACAGAGAAACTTCCTTCTATCCAAGTAAGGCATGGGCAAACACAGAAACTTGTAACACAGCCCTGAATTCAGCACTAACCTGAAAACTGGACTAGAACAGTTAAACAGGTAATTTAAACACAAAAACGACTTTGTTAAAGTGCAGGAAGTAAAATAAGTACAATATGTAGCTGAAACAAGCTTTTTAAATCACAGAAACTCTAGAAAATCGACTTTTTAGGTGGAATTAGCTAAAGGCAGCAGGAAAATGCAGAAAAATGATACTTAATCACTCCAAAGTCTCTCTGCTGCTGCAGGGCACCAAGCAGGAGGCTGCTGAGCTGTATATTAAATCCCATTCCAGTGTTTCCCAGTACATATATCCCCCAACTTTCATTTACACTACTGGCCTACTTAAAACATATAAGAGAAACATTTTAAAGAATATTTTTCCATCCTTTAGCTGGCTGTCTCATTTTCTGAGTATTGACATGAAGGGGATTTCCTTTTCTTCTAATCTCTGTACTTTCACATGAGCTGCTTGGGAGAATGTTACTTTCTACCTACTCTGCAGAGCAGATAATTTTACCAGTTTTGCTAATTCTGGTATTTATCATTGCCAGCATATATGAATTATATGCTGCACTACTTAATTTAGCAGAATTATTTTTCAAGATTCTGGTTTGATATGTTTCTTCTTTTCCACAAGATCTTTTATTCATCCTGCTGGTATTAGTTGTTAAGTGTGCATCTGAAGTGCTTCATGTCCTTCACAACTGCTAAGCCAACCTTCTTTCTTCTAATGTATCACTGACTGATAATTTTCACATGCTATTCCTGATCCTTTTTATTCTACAGGTGCATTTTATAACTTTCTTTGTCACCAATCTTTTTTTATCCTGTGTTTTTTTTACTGTTCCTCTTCAGTTCCATTTTCATAATCATTTCATTTGCAGCCCCTCTGCTTCTTTCCCTTTGATTATCTCTGCTTTTCCTTCCTTCCTTTCTTTCTTTCTTTCTTTCTTTCTTTCTTTCTTTCTTTCTTTCTCTCTGCTGTGTGTACTCTTCCCCTTTCCAAGTACATTTTACATGTCTTATTCCTATTTAATACATCACCTGTGTTCACCTCCCTTCTGACGGAAAGCTTGATGTTTTCCATATCCACCCGTATTTCTCCTTGTATAACTCTGTATTAAAGTCAGTTTTTCCTCTCATGTTTATTTTGAGTATATAAGCTCTTCTTCTTCTTCTTTTTCTCTATGCCCACTAATTTCCTGTTTCACTTACCCACCATAAAACCACTTATCCCTAAGTCAATATTGTAAAATTTTACTACTGTTCATGCATATGAAATGCTCTGCAGTTAAAGTCTACTGCCATTAGATTTTTCCTTTCTTGTCTTCCCACACTTAGAGTCTACTGCCATTACATTTTCCTTTCTTGTTTCCTTCTAAACAGAGGCTGGGATTCAGAAAAGCTTACCATGAAGGAGAAGCCTTAGCATCAGTGTTTTCCCCATTGCAGTAAGCCATTCTTATTCTTTGGCTGCCCTAGCACTGAGATTTCCTGCTATCAGACACCTCTGGGCTGAAGGCTTGTTCACTAGCAGAGCTTCATACCAAATGTGGCAATCCAGGGAAGCAAGTAATTCTAATTAACCATTGTGATTTCCCCTGGAAATCCTTGTGACTCCTTATTTGTACTGCTGAACAATTAAAATAATTGTTTGACAGTGTGCAGTTTCACCTGTTGCAGGAAAAGGTAAATGACATCAAAAGGTCGTGGTCACCCATTCACTCCAATAGAAGCAATCATAATGCAGACATGCTCAGAGACAATGTGGGGCTAGAGTGTGTCTAAGTGTGCCTATGTGTATTGACATGTGTGTGTGCATGTCTGTAAAGGCACAAATGAAGTTGCATGAATGTGTGAGTGCATGTGTCTGCGTTTATGTGTGTGTGTGTGTGTGTGTGTGTGTGTGTGTGTGTGTGTGTGTGTGTGTGTGTGTGTGTGTGTGTGTGTGTGTTTGTATGTGCTTGAGTCTAGGGTGATTACATCTGCCAGTGCAATGTATGGGTTACTCTGGAGAACACTATTACCATCTAGTCTGACAGCTCTTGTGTTAGATAGTGACTCAGACACTTGCTAATGAGCCAATGATCAGGTCTTTCTCATTGCAATAATAGCTGTTTCCAAATCCAATGTTCTCCCTGGAGTGGTAATGATTCCTACCTACAGTAATCAATTCTAGTAAGCAGTGAGCTTCCATTGGAATCCTAAGGAGTATTCCGAGATGTCCTTATTTCTCTCTGCTTTACCTCCTCCTTTTTAATCCTTCTACTTGCATTCACCTGTATCTCTTTTCCCATATGTTTCTATTCCTCCTTCCTTGCTTTGCCCTGCATCTCTTCCTTCATTGGTAACATTGTCACTTTGTTTAGCTCCTCTTTGTCTGAATTTGGATGATAAATGGCTAGGTCCATTTTCCTTCATTCTCCTTCTTGTATACCATAAACCAGGTCACCAATTCCACCTTTAGTGCCCTCTTCTTATTTCTACATGGCATGAAAATTAGTCATAGCCACCCCTGAACTTCCTTATTCACAAGAGTTAGTATTCTATCCTCTGCTACTCTGTTTAAAAATATGTCTAACCCCCCTCTAGTCTACATGTTTCTAGATTTTTGCTGTGTTTTAAGATCCATAGTTTTATACCAAGCTACTGGTATGTCAGCCTCTGTAAGCATAAAAAGCAATGTCACAGAAGTGGAATCCTTGAATGTGTGCAGATAATTCAGAAGAGTAGAGCAAGAGTTATTTTTTGGAAATTTAGACATAACTTTTCAAATTGGATTATGTTACATGGAAAGGAAACAGGGAGATAAAGTTTTAAAGCTTTTCCAAATAAAAGGAAGTTAAAGTATTCTAAATTTTGATTGGTTGGACTGTGATCACATGACACAGTGATACAGTTGTTATTCACCTTTCTGAGGAAGAAGAGTGCTGAACAAATGTTGTTATGCATCTTTGATACATATTGCTTTCATAGGCTAGCTGCACTTGTGGACCATTTTAAGCCTAACCGCATATTGGTTGTTGGAATTACCTGTTTTGTTTAGTGCTTTGATTAACCTTACTCATTAATGGACTATACATATATTACCTCTAGTGGTAGTAATTAAGATCTTACCACAGATATTTAGAAAGTCTCTACCTGTGGGTCAACTCATTTAGGAGCCGCATCTGTCCATTAGTATCATAGAGGATAGCCCTGGGGCAAAATTCCTGTTCCCCATCCATTGATTCAAGCTATGCTTGCATTTGGCCAGGGATGAGCTTTCTTTTACCTAGTTAGGGAGTCCATTTCAAAGCAATGGAATCCTCTGTGAGATACATTGTCCCTCCAAACCATTCTGTTGATGTTGCAAAACAGGTTTAAATCCCTCAAATGAGTGTTTCTGATGCCGTTTGACTTTTTGATGTGTGCTAGGCCCATCTATATTGGGTCAGAGAATGCCTTGTAGGCCAGACACACATAGGTTCATAGGTTCAGAGAAGGTTACTAGGCAAGAGCCCTTACAACCCTAGCCATATTTATCCCGAGTTACCCCAATGGTTGGTGGTTAAGTGAGTAAAGTTCGCAGAGGTAAGGGTCTATGGTAGTTAATACTGACTTCCTCTGTCTAAGGAGGACATAATCTTTTAGCAGTCTGTAACAGACCATGTATAGAAACAGGGTTTGAAGCAGTCCATGTAGGGCCTAGTATCTTGTTTATAAGGTATATCTGGGGGCATTCCAGCTACTGCAAGTGTCTGGATAAATGCATGGCACTGGGGGCATTATACTCAATGACTGGCCTTAGAACGGCTGAGTAAAGGGTGCCATTCTTGGTACTGGAAGCAATTCCTTAGTTTTAATGAGCTGTATGATACAGAAGGACTTCCTCGACACAGTGTTCACATGTTGATCAAAAGTTAGTCACTGTCCAAATAAGATCCCAGATCACGAATAACTGGGTCAACCCTTAGGGGTTGTATTATCAATGTGGTAGCTCTCCAGGGCAGACAAGTTAACAAATGATATGATAACACATTGTTTGGCAAGTAGTTTTAGACCATGATTTGGGCTCCAATTATTTGTTTGAGATAAGCCTTTCTGCAGGATGGCTATGTCTTTTGCATATCTGATAACTGTACAAATCTGCAGTCTTCTGCAAACATAGACAGCCAGAGCCCTTAGGTATTGTTTTTTAGTTCGAAAAAGTGGATGCTAAATAGGAGAGGTCCCAGCACTGAGCCTTGAGTGACTCCATAGGTGATTGTTCTTTTAATAGATGCAGTGTCACCTTTTTTAATCTTCCAGGTTCTATTATCTTCATCCATAGCTATGGTGATCTTTTCAAAAAAGTCTACCAAATTGAGTAAGCATGACCTTCCTTTAATGAATCCAAACTATGAAGGGTCCAGTGTTTTGTAGCTCTGTATGCCCTTATTGATTAATTCCATGACAATTCTTTCCATGGCTTTGCATATGTGGCTGGTCAGACTTACAAGCCTGTAATTTCTTCGGTCTCTGTACGTTCATCCCTTGTGCAGTGGAACACATGTTGATGTTCTCCATTCACATGGTACAAAACCCATATAGAGGCTAAGATTAAACAGTGTTGTTAGGAGTGTGGCTAAATCGTAATTTATGCTGTTCAATATGCATCCATGGATATTGTCAGACTCATTGATGCACTATGTTTTGCTTTATAGAGCGCTTCCAATACTTCGTCTGATGTGATAGCTGGGGTTGAGTTTTGTATATTTCATGTTGGATAGATAAGGAAAGGAGATGGGGCAAAGTCTGAGCTAAATTTATGAGCCAGAAGGTTAGCTATATCTTCAGGTTCTGTGAAGGTAACATTGTTCACAATCATTTAGAACATCATTGTACTGTGTTCCTGAGAAGAACATGACTGAAAAAAAAAATTTAGTTTTCTTTAGCTTCAGTGGCTATTTTCACCTCAAATTTGTCTTTGGTTGATCTGATTAAGCACCTGAGTTTTTTTTTGTTTAATTTAATAGCAACAGCTGTATCATTTTGGGAATTACTCCTCTTAATTTTGGTCAAAATTATCCTCCTTTTATTATATAGCTTGTTTATATTATAGTTCCACCAGGGGGGCTTGTTCCTGTGGTTTGGTCTGCACTTGTTTCTACAGAGGGCAGCTGCATCTATGCAGTTGTTTACATGCTGGTACTGTTTAGTGATATACACTTCTATGTGTTTCACTGAGCTTTTTGGTTTTGGTGGGTATTTGAAGCTTGCCAGTGAGTCAATTAGGAACAGATATTTTGTCGTAGAAAAATGTCTAAAGGAGCCATGGGCTTAAGTGGCCTCTGGTTTCAATTTTATTTTATAAGAGACAGCTTTATGATCAGACCTAACAAGGGGCGATGATACTCATGGCTTGGTGCAAGATGCCGACACATTGGTAAGGACAATGTTTAAGATGTTGTCTCCCTAGTGAGTTCCTTAACTAATTTCTCCAATACACTTGTATTTACAAAGTCCAGGAATATCTCTGCTTGTGCAGTTATGGTGGTGTAGGTTTCAGTCTATAGCCAGGTAGTTAAAATCACCTACGACAATTTGTTGAGTTTTATATTGAGAGACTTCAATTCCTGTATATAGGAGTTATGGTTTCTTGGGTCATAGAGGGAGTTCGGTATCTGGCTGTTATATACTATGGGATTTTTCTTATGGTGATTTAGACATGAAGAAGCTCCAGTGCATTATGCTGCTTTACCAGCTTTGATGTGAGTCTCTCTTGAATGAAGATTGACACCGCCATCTTTTTTCCTCCTTCTACACAGTAACAGGTCTAAAAGTGAAAAAAGGTATTATAGCCCTGCACCACTGGACTGCTCTCCAATGTTTTACATTGTCTGAAGCACAACACAGACTTCTGCATTATCCAGGGTAAGGAGAGCTTGTAGGAACTGAAGAGTATTCTTTAGCTTTCAAGCATTGACTGGAAACACATCCAGATATTCTTTTGCTAGTTTTGTTATGTTGGTAAGTGTATCTGTTTGGGGTTGCCTAAAAAGGTATTATAATTCTCATAATACAGCACACAAACAACTACCAGGGAACAGTACTGCAAACATTTTAACAGCTTTACAAGTTGTAAGACTGACATATCTCTCAACTGTCCAGATTTTCTCAGAATCTCCAAATGTTTGAATCATATTTTTAGGTTCATAGGTTCATAGGTTCATACTAGGCTATCTGCCCTAGGGCATTTATAAGCCTAGTCAGAGTGTGTTTGGCTTTCGCCACCCATTTTAAATTAATTTTGCTATGCCCTTTTTCGAGGTTAGTATACTGTGCCTCTGTCTAACAGTGACACAGAAGTGATACCCGGGGTAAACCTACGATCTCCCATCCACTCATCAAGATTCCTCTTGAAGAGAGTCAGTGTGGGACTCTGCCTAACCTGGACTGGGATTTTATTCCAGAGTGAAGGGAGCCTCTGGGTTATGAATCTGTCCCTCCAGCGTGTCCTATTTATTTCAGTGCTGAGGTTCAAGTCTCTCGAGCGCGTAGCTCGATGGGATTTGGATTTTCTGAGGTGCAGCATGTCCATTAATTCCGGGTTGGACATGGCCTTAAACATCAGGCACAGGTCACCTCTGAGCAGGCGGTATGCCACTGAGTAGAGCTGGAGTTTCTTTAACCAGGCAGCATATGGCTGTTTGAGCCCCTTGATCCTCTTGGTGAGGTACTTTTGGGGTCTTTCCAGTTGCTGCAGGTGTCTGGTAAGGTAGATCCCAAAATGGGCATTGTACTCAATTATGGGCCTGATGAGGGATGAGTAAAGAGGCAAGATGACCTCCCCTGATCTAGATGTGAATCCCTTCATGATTAGGTGGGCTATATAAAATGTTTTTCGAACCACTTTGGCCACGTGGTTTTCAAATGAGAGATTGCTATCAACTTGGGTCCCCAGGTCCCTAATTACTTCTTCCATACTTAATGGATTACTACCTATGTGGTAATTTGTGGGCACTTTGTTTTTGCCAAAGGGGATGAGTATGCACTTTTTGGCATTTAGCTTGAGGCCATGGCTCTGGCACCAATTGTCTGTTTCTATGAGGCCCTTTTGTAGGATGCTTGTGTCGGCTGAAGAGTCGATTATGGCGCCTAGTTTGCAGTCATCTGCGAACTTGGTCAGCTACAGTCCTTCCATGTTGGCCTGTACCTCCGAGAAATATATACCGAACAAGAGAGGTCCCAGGACTGAGCCTTGTGGGATGCTACTTGTAACTGGTTTGGAGTCTGACATGGCTCCAGCAATTCTAACCATGTGGGTTCTGTCCTTGAGCCAGTTTGCAACCCATCTAGTGACATAGGGGTTTATATTTAAGCTGGTGAGCTTATCTATAATGCCCGAGTGGGGTATTGCATCAAAGGCTTTTGCGAGGTCCAAGTAGGCTGTTTGGACCACCTTTCCCTCGTCAATGGCCTTGGTGACTGTTTCAAAGAAATCAACCAGGTTTAAGAGGCAGGATCTGCCCTTAACAAAGCTGAACTGGGTAGGATCCAGTGTCTGTAGGTCCCCAATATCTTTATTTATGAGGTCCATGATGATCCTTTCCATAGCTTTGCAGACCAAGCTAGTCAGGCTTATGGGGCGATAGTTTCCAGGATCCGTTGAGGCACCACCTTTGTGGAGAGGGACCACTGTTGCTGTACATCACTCTTTGGGTACATATCCTGTAGTAAGGCTTAGATTGAACAGTAGTTTTATGTTTGGGTTTAGCTCTTCTTGGAGGTCATGTAGGATGCAGCCCGGACACCATCTGGTCCCATTGATGCTGTGTTTTTTGCTTTGGAGAGGGCGGCTCTTACCTGAACATCTGAGATATTAGGGGGGCAACACTCTGCTGGGATAGATATTTGCTCTTTTGGTGGGGAAGGGGGGGAGAAGTTTGCGCTAAACCTGTCAGCTAGGATGTTGGCAATGTCTGTGGGTTCGGTGTATTTTTTGTCATTTTGGACTAATTCTGAGCATATCTGGGAATTCCCACCCAGGTTCCTAACATAACTAAAGAAAGCCTTGTGATTATCCTTAGTGCCCTGTGCAATTTTTCTCTCGAAGCTGGCCTTAGACGATTTTATGAGTGCCCATAGTTTTTTGCTAATACTGATCAGAGATGTCTTCCCTTTTTGGGATTTTGCTCTATCATATAGTAGCTTCTTCCTTCTGTTGTATAGTTTGTTTTTGGCTGGGGTCCACCAGACAGGACGCCTGCCTTTGGAGGATTGGGTCTTGGTTTTATTTGGGATTGCATGATCCATGCATTCCTGAAGGTGTTCATAGAATGCGTTTATAAAGGATTCTGTTGTCTGGGCCATATTTTCCACAGGCCCGAGGGCTTTGAAGGATTCCACCTCGGTTTTGAGGAGTGTGAAATTTGCTTTAGAGAAGTTTTTCACTGTGGTTTTCTGGGCAGGGGGTGGGGTCGGGATGTGAATATCCAGTGAGATTAGTTTATTGCATGATCTTACCAGTGAGGGATACACTTCTGGTCTGGAGCATAGAGCCCCCATGTTGGTGATGATCAGGTCCAGTATGTTTTCCTCTCTTGTGGGAGTGGTAACAAGTTGTTCCATAGCATTTGAGTTTATAAATTCTAGGAACCTTTGGGCTAGGGTGTTGGAGCTAGAGTAATGCTCCCAGTCTATGTTTGGGTAGTTGAAGTCGCCCAATATAATGGTGTTTGGAGAGACCTTCATATTTTCCAGTGTTCTCAGGAAGGCCGAGCGGGGTTCCTGGGTTTGGGAGGGTGGTCTGTAGCAGGCTATAAACTGGAAGGCAGTTTTCCCACTGTTAGTTGCACATGGATATTCTCTGATGCTTCGTGCTGTGCCACCAACCTGGAGGTGTGGGTATCTTTGATGAATATTGATACTCCCCCTCCTTTTGTGGTTCAGTCCAAGTTTTGGGGCCGAAAAACATGGTATGAGGTATAACCTGGAAGTGCTGGGGTGCTCTTGGGAGCCTTGAACCAGGTTTCTGTTACTGCACAGATATCGATGTTCTCCATGCTAAGGAGAGTTTCGAGTGCGTGCATCTTGAGGTTTAGACTTCTGGCGTTGAGTAGCATTACTCTTAGTTTCTTATCCCTTGTGATACCTATGGAGGTTGGTTTGCCTTTTGAGCCTTGCCTAAAAAAGGCACTATGGGGGTGGCAAGAGCCTTTGCCAATATCCGAAAGCCCAGGGGTGACAGGTGAAAGCCGTCCCTAGCGAAGCATCGTGGCTTGTCGAGCATGTCATCCCAGGCTGACAGGTATTGGATCCCCTTTGAATGACACCAATACTTAAGCCAATTGTTGAAATTGATCATCTTGTCTTCATATTGTGGCATCATTCTTGGTGAGGGTAAGATGCTACTCAAGGTCAGGGTCATACTGGCCTGGGCTACATGCTCAGAGAGCTCCTCTATGTCTCTTTTCATGTAGTCCAGGGAGGTACATCTCAGGTCATTCACACCAGCATTGACAATGACTAAGTCATATTTGTACTTGCCTTGGAGTGACCTGAGTGCTTGTGTTATGTGGCGGATCCTAGCGCCCAACAGGCAGCTCACCATGACCTTCTCCTTGTTCAGCCTGGTGAGCAGGACGTCAGTGTGCCTGACGATAGAGTCACCTATGACAAGTGTATCAAGTGTGTTGTTTAGCCTTAAGGGCTGTGACTGTTTGGCACACTGGCTTTGTGAGCTATGTGTTGCACGTGTTTTGTTTTGGGGTAGTGGTTGCTTGGGTGTCTGCTTTGGAGGTCTCTGTTGCTTAGGCAGATTTTTATTTAGAGCCTCCGAGTATGTTTTTGTGTGTTTATGTGTTTGGTTTGCTGTCGTGGTAGGTCTATGTGAGACTGGAATTGTAGTGAGTGTGGTTTCCTTCTCCTACCTGAGCATCTGAGATGGGGTTACGCCAGTACTGAGTTGAGAGAGCTTAGCCTCCAGTTTGGCTATATGGTTGCATCTCTCACATGTGTTGGAATTTGATGGGAGAAGGAGAAGGTTGTCTGTGTACATGAGGCAGTTGTAACATTGCCTCAAGATTCCCAGATTCACCAGCTGGACCAGAGTGGAGATTGACAACTGACCTTTGGACATGCTAGAATAGTATTGGGAATTCCTTTATTATTGAAAAAAAGGGCCAATGGGGAACATTTTTCATATTGGCCAATGTGGAACATTTTTGGCCCACTCCTCTTAAAATTTGTATTTTTCTGGCAAGCTACAGGGGATTGAAGTCACTAAATAATGATGTAAAGAGCTTCAAACTTCATATATTTCCTAAAATGCAAGCTAACACAAAACCTGTTACTCTGACAACATTATAAGTTTATAAGAGCAATATTTAAGTTCTGTCCCCATTTTGGGGTCTTTTTTCCCCCCATTATTTAAGGTTATGTCCAGATTTCTTAAGTTAGGATGTTGATAGATATGGTAAGACACTTCACTCTGCCACCCCCCCCCCCCACACACACACACACATACACTGATAGTGTGATTGATGATATAGGCACTTTGCTCATTCATATTGTGTGTGTTAGCTGTAAGTGTATTACAGCTTTCAATGATGTAAAACATATCATGTTCCTACACTTACTTTTTTAATTACTGAAAGTTGTACATCAGTACAGCTCAATCTCCACGCCCAACAAAGGATTAAGATCAGGTCTCATGCCATAAGCATATGTGTCATTAATAATCACTCTATTTTTCAATTTTATGTAAATTTTAAATTGAAATAACCAGGATAGACTGCAATACAGGTTTTCTGTTAGGTCTTCACTTAGGAATATAAGGCATATATTTTTACAGCATTTTATGATAATCTATGAAAGTGTTTATCTGTAGATATTCTGTAAAGAAATATACAAGAAACTGCAACTTAAACATTCATAAATGTGTACATACCAACATGCATTCATATACGTATACACTGTGCTAGCAGAGATTTCTTCAATTATGCTGTTTTTCAATTTACTGCTAGATTTCCTTCCTCAAATTCTCTCCAGCTTATCCTCTTTTTCAGTTCCACACAACATACTGGTAGCTGCTATTTGCTTCCTAAGGCTCATTGTATGTATTTAGCATGCAGCTTTGAAGCTAAATCAACTATGGGTAAATTTCTCTGCGTCACATTTTTTTTGTGTGTGTACCTGCCCAAGGCTGTTCTCTGAGGTTTGTCCTTGATTTAAACTCACATGGGTAGCTGTGAAGTACATTCACATGTGTGAGTGGCTCACTGACACCAGCCAGCCCATAGATATATGTAACAGTTTTCTATGTCTCACACAAATACTTAAGAGTAACAATGGAAGTAGATGTGGGCACTCTGGGCTATAGATAATGATATAATTATGCTTTATATACCCAGATCTGTACTGTCATGTCATGGCACATCATCCTACTATGGAGACCACTGATGCACTTCATGTTCTATCAGTAGCAGTATGCTTCGAAGTGAATGAGCTACCATTTTTCCCTGAAATGTGACCTGTGAAGTGGCCATGATGTCTGAAGGTGCAAAGAGTGGCAAGGCTCAGGTGTTCTAAAAAATTCAAAATATTTCTGGAAGAACTCATGTACAGAAACCACAAGGAAGGCTTGTTAGGAATCTCTTGTTCAGAGGGTCAACAGTATAAGATGGATGCCTGGCACAGCACTGACAGTGCAGTGACTGCAGGAACTGGCATCATCTACACTGGCGATCAGTGCTGGCATCACTATAGTGACCCCGGTGGTATCACCTAGATGTTCTGCTCCAGTGGGAAGGATAGGTCAGATATAGTATCCATGAATTGTACAGTAAGTGTGCTTAACAGATGCCTCTTAGTTTAATGTAATGCATAACTATCAGGGCATGTCAAGGACATATGCTTTATGTATATTTTAATTTTCTTTCTGTTTCTTTAGTTCCTGAGCAGTTTGATGAGAATCAGCTCACCATTCATAGCTATATGCAGAATTTCTCCAGACGTCTTGGGTAAGTACATGTATGTACCAGTATATCCACATTTACACGTCACAGCAGAAGAATTCCCTAAATTATGCTTATGTTGTGGTTACTAGTAACACTGCCTATAGCAATATGTAGTTTTCAACACACTTGCATTTTCCATGCAAGGAAAGGGACTGACTCACCCCCTATCCCATTAGTGATCACAGTAGTGAACATAGGCTTGTCAAAGCTTAATCTTACATCAAGCAAACTCCCATGAGCTGTCTCACACCTAAGGATTTGGTTGACCGCCATGCTTTGTGCATGCTACCTTTATGACTACTCTGTCTTGAACTAGTGGCTTGCATATATTGAATATTTTGTCTGACATATGTTGGCAGCTCTCCCTGTTTTGGCTATTGGATTGGCCGCCATTTCTAAAGTCATACTGGCATAGTCATGTTGCCCCAAAACATCTGCAAAGGTGACAATGTTTACCATACCCTTCTTTCTCCCATTGCGTTAAGATATATTAGTGGATGTGTTAACTTATAATTTCCATGTTCCTGCTGTCCAAGAGCATACCACCTGCATTATACTCAAATACACTTGTAGTGTGCATGGATGATATTTGTATCTTAATGCCTCTTTGAATTCACTTCCTGCAGCTGCATCCTATCCTGTAGTGTGCTTCGTGACACATATCCTCAGTTTTACCACTGCATATCTGTATTTCTCTAGCCGCTTGTATACCTGAAAGTCATACATGGACCTGATAGTAATTTCTGTGTGTGTGTGTGTGTGTGTGTGTGTGTGTGTGTGTGTGTGTGTGTGTGTGTGTGTGTGTGTGTGTGTGTCTATCTGTCTATATGTTATTATCCATATATATATTTAATGTTGGTTGTGTTTAAGCCACAATAGTGTCTGTTGTGTGGCAGCTGAAACCACACCATTTGTCTGCTCTGCCTTCTCCTTCTGGACCTTCAACTGTCTTCATGAGGTATCCTAGGTCAACCAGCAGTGAGTGACCTTGAGTTTTCCATGGTGGCCTTGTGTGGTGTCTCACTCAGGATGGAGGGATGTCTCTCCCAGAGAGGTGGCGGCAGTCTTGTTACAACCTCTGGAGACATTGCTGTAGATCCTAGTATGTTACCCATCACTAACTGCAAGAGGAGATGGTGGTATCAGTAGACTGTGGTTTGACATATGCATTGGCCACATGGAGATACTAACAGAATCACACCTCTAATTAGCACTGCCCAGCATGCCAAGAGAAGCAGGACCGAGCAGAGAGGGCAGTATGAAAGTGAGATGTATTAATATATAATTAATATATAATTGCATTCTACGGACATCTCCAGGAATGCATGGATCATGCTATCCCAAACAAAACCAAGACCCAATCATCCAAAGGCAGGCGTACAGTCTGGTGGACCCCTGCCATAAATAAACTGTACAACAGAAGGAGGAAGCTACTACATGATAGAGCAAAATCCCTAATAGGGAAGGCATCTCTGATCAGTACTAGCAAATAATTACGATCCCTCATAAAATCCTCCAAGGCCAGCTTCGAGAGAAACATTGCACAGGACACCAAAGACAATCATAAGGCTTTTTTCAGTTATGTTAGAAACCTGGGATGCAACTCCCAGACTTGTTCTGAGTTGATTCTAAACGACAAAAAATACACTGAACCCACAGACATCGCCAATATCCTGGCAGACAGGTTCAGTGCAAACTTCTCCACCCCCCCCCCAAAAGAGCAAGTATCTATCCCGGCAGAGGGCTGCCTACCAAACATCTCAGATGCTCAGGTGAAGGCTGCCCTCTCCAAAGCAAAAAACACTGCTTCCATGGGACCAGATGGCGTCCCAGGTTGCGTCCTACATGAACTACAAGAGGAACTAATCCCTCAAATAAAACAGCTATACAATCTCAGCCTCACTACAGGATATGTGCCCACAGAATGGCGTACAGCAACAGTGGTCCCACTCCACAAAGGTAGAACCTCTATGGACCCTGGAAACTATCGCCCCATAAGCCTGACTAGCTTAGTCTGCAAGGCTATGGAGAGGATCATCATGGAGCCCATAAACAAAGACATTGGGGACCTACTGACACTAGATCCTACGCAGTTCGGCTTTGTCAAGGGCAGATCCTACCTTTTAAACCTGGTTGACTTCTTTGAAATAGCTTCATTTAAACCTGGCTTTGAAGCTGCATTCAACTTAATTTAATTTGCCATATTAAATGAAGCTATTTCATTCAAGAGTATTTTAAAACTGAGGGCCTTGTTGAGATGAATTGTGTATTATGTATATTTATATTTATATATTTATATATTTATATTTTTATTTTTAAATATACATAATATTTAGATGTACTTAATTATGTTTGTAATACTTTAAAAGTGTTTATTATTACTATTTTTAATGTTTATAATATTTAGTGTGAGCCCTTTTAAATGTGGGCTTGTCTTTTGCATTTGTTCCATGATGTCATCGTTTTGATTATGTATTTAATGAATACTTTATTCATTTGTTAATTGTCTGAAGAAGTTTGCTGAAATAGTAAACGAAAGCACTAACCTTATTCAGTTTCTCGGTGTGGTTTATTCTTCATTTCTGTTTTTATACTAGTTATCTTAAGTGTACTATCTAATTACCCTAAAACACTATTCTGTGATAACTCAAATTTGCATTACACATGATAGGTACCACCCCACGTGCGTGCACACATGCACGCACACACACACACACACACACACACACACACACACACACACACACACACACACACACACACACACACACACACACACACAATGAACTTCTCTTAGCTCACAGGTTGCTGGATTGCTTTATCAAATAGCATGATCTCTATAATTTGCTTTCCATGTATATTATTAATTACATCTTACATCGTCATTTAATGGCCTCTTTCCTGAAGTTCTCATTCTTTCTTTATACGTATCATACTATAGAACCAACTGTACCCTTACCTTGAGATCACTCCTCCTGTTTAGTATCTTTTAAATGCTATTTCCCCAGTACTATGATTCACTGAATTTTAATATTATCCATCCTGGCTTTTCTAACCCATTCATTCTTGGCCTCTATAATTCTTTTCCCAGTACTAACTTGGCAGTTTTCTTTTGAAGATATCTTGTAGTTGCTAGCAGCTCTTTTCCCTCATGCCTATACCATATTCTTTTCTTTTCATCTAGCCCAGAAACACATACTAGCCAGTTATCTTCCACTATTTTCCCATATATTTTATCCATAGTTCACTTGACATATCCCACTCTTTCTTTACCACTTTGCATTCCCACAGCCTGTTCATGCTATCACCTTCCTCATTCCATCATCTTGAAAAAGACGCATTATCCTTGAGTCTTAACCATTAATGCCATAGTCTACTTACCAAATGTCTTGCATAACATCTTCCTTCATCCACTCATGATACTGTTTATACTCCACCTCAATTGGAGTTTAAGGGCCCTTGGTTTCTTTCTGTTACTTCTACTTCTCTGTACATTTTCCATTTCTCCCATACAGAATTAGTCAGTACGTCATCCTTCTTGGAACTATTCATACTTTAGTTACAGTCTCATTCAATTTCTCCTCCTCCTCCCTGATCCCTGACACCACTCAGTTTTATAACAAGCAAACGTCTGGGTCCAACCAGAATGCCTTCTTAATTTTCTCAAACTCTTTAAATTACAATTGCACTTCTTTAGTCATGAAATCCTTATTGGTTAATATCAAATTCTCCTCTTGCCTTTTGTAAATGAATTTCATGTCTATCCTTTTGTTTCTTTGTAAATAGGAGGCCTATCCTATCTTTTTTTTTAACTTACTGATACCTCCTCACTCGTATATTTCATTATTACTGCCTTTGTATCCTCTTCCATTCTTTATAATTTAACTCCTCCTTCCTCACTTCTTTGTCTTCTCAATGTTTCAATCTCCTGTTTTTGGGTTACACTTGAATGTATTTTGCTAGACATAAATACAGTTTTATCTTTGTATAGGCCTAGAAATGCAGCAACATTAAAGCAGGCCTATATCTTCATTTTATATCTTATATTTTACATACAGTTTCAATGAATGCAGTTTCAATAGAAAGGAATGTTTCTGTGAAGGGTACAAATGAACTCAGAGAAATAACCTTCAGCCAAGAATACTGAGAATAAAATATGCTAATAGAATGTGCAGCACACTGAGTACAAACAGATCTTGAACGAATGGTATGAAGCTTGGGAATCAAAGTTAAAGAGGGTTATATAATTTTTAAGAAATTTACAGGGCTTTGTTATTATTATTAGGAGAGATACTTTGAACACAGAAGTCAGTCATACCTTTCAACCTGAAATCATAAAAAATCTGGACAAAGGCACATGAACAATAGGTACAAATCTGTATGCTGATTAACATAAAATTTTCAAACATAATTATGTAACCCTGACCACTCTGATGGAATTGTGGGATACCAACTTTTAAATGCAAACTGAAGAAGAGGCAAAATATGGTCATGAAACACATAATAAACATATGAACACTGGTGGCTTATTTATATTAATATTTGAACTTGCATCAAACTTTGAACTTTTGCAAAACTAAAATACAGTTTTCTTCAAAAAAATAAAATTAACTGTTTCTGCTTCAGCCTTCTACATCTAACGTATATATATATATATATATATATATATATGTATATATATATATATATATATATATATATATATATATATATATATATATATATATATATATATATATATATATATATATATATATATATATATATATAAATATAAAACAACTACAGAGTCAGACAGTACTGGGAAGGGAGAAACATTCCCAAAGCAGTGTCTTTCAATCACTTATTTCATTCTAACATGAGCAACCAAGTGGTTTCTACTTTTGCCACATTGAGTACACATGGGCAAACTCCTACAGTCCCCCTTCCCCATTCCCTCCACTATGTGTACCACTTATTACATGCTGCCCATCATCAAATTCTTGTTAATTTCAGTGCTTATTATCTAGGCAGACATAAACTGAATGTAGTACACATAAAAAAGCAAATAAAATATAGACAAAATATGTAGTGTTGAAGTACAGCCTGCCAATGTGAAATGATAAATAAGTTCGGATCAGCATCAAATTAAATGATTAAATACTAAAAACAAGAAGATGAATACAAGCCACTGTAAACTACTTGAACCCTGCCTACACTGCCTCCTTTCTCGATTTCCCTGACTACTCTGCCTCTTCTCCCCCCACCTGTTGCTACTTTTTCTCACTGTTACCTATTCCTACCTACATATCTAGACTCTCCTGCTCTGGGACCATGCCCTGCCACTATACCTGAATCGTTACACTGTACCTCTACCTCCTATCTATACTTCCTCTTTCATTCTATACCACACCTCTTCATTCCACTCTGTACATGGATCACACTCTCTGACACCTGCATGCCCCATTATACTAGGAAATAAGTTTGTATTTTCCCATTCCTAACTTTTGATTTCTCAGTGAGCTTCCTGTGCTTGTAAGGCACACAATTGTTAATTTCTATGTTTATTTTTTTTGTTTTTTTTCCTCTTAATACATTGTAAAAAATGTAATCTATCTATGTAGTATGATACTTTCGCTTGGTTATATATTTTAAATGCTGTATTGATTGTATGTGTAAATATCTTATTGACTGTAAAAATACTTTGCTGTAATTGGAGCTTTTCTCTTTGGGTCTCTGCTGAAAAAGGGCACCTGCCCAGCCAGACCAATCCAGTTAACAACTGGTAAATAAATAAATAAACAAGTCAATGGGATATGATGCACTAATCAACAGAGGTTGCATTTAGATCAGATAAAGGCTGAAAAGTCCAAATGTGTGTTTAATAATAAGGAAATAACCTTTTAAAATCATAACAGTGCAAGTTACGTCTCAATGCTTATACCTTCACAATGAAGTCCTGCAAAATCACACACTAAAAAAAAAAATGTTTCCACTTTTAGGCTCATAATTTCACACAGCTTACTTCCATGTCAGTAGAATGTCAATATTAATGGAAAAATGGCACAGTTCCAAGAGATACAAATTACTCCATCAAACTGAATAAGTTTACAATCCTACAGATAGCCACCTAAAACTGAACAAACTTCAGGGAGCAAATGTAATGACCAAACAAGATCCAAGGGCTTCATGTTTTCATTGCCAAATATGAGAATCTTTCTTAAGGCATAAAATGCCTCTGTGCGATTCTCACACTTATGTTGTGTTGTTAGATACATACTTGATTTGATATACTGTAACATACCGACACTCCATTGAAACCATTATCCTGAAGAACAAATTTATTATTTGTGTTGGGCATGTTGCCAGGGTGTGTAAAACATTTAAATATGTTATTAGATGGTGGCATTTGTTTTTTAGGGGAATCAGCCTTATATTTAACAATAGTTTGTTTGTAAACTCCTTCCACGTATTCTATACTTGATAGTTATTTGGTTTTCAGATGTCCTACAGTTTTCACAAGCTAGCTACTATGCTCCAGCAAGAAAGGAAACTAGCCATCACTGACAGCACTACTAACAGCATTGGAAGTGCAATAGTAGAAATAGGTCTTGTCAATGCAGTGATATTTTCACAAAACTATTAACTTACTCTCTGCTACTTACAACATTAAGGAGTTTTGGGGAAGAAAAATGCTACGGATGCATACATGCTTGAGCAGTAACACTTTATCTCCTACCGTATTTATGTATGTGTGAACATGATTTATTTATTTTATTTATTTTATTTTATTTTATTTTACACTTGTTGACCGGGCTTGTCTGTCTGGATATATGTCCATTTTCAGTAGAGGCCTGGGGAGATAAGCTCCGATGAAAAACAATGACAAAATCATGACAAAAATCATATACAAATTAAGGTAAACAATGCACAGTGCAGGTACACTAGTAAGACTTAATCAAAAGGTCAGAAGTAAATAACATAGTGGAAAGTAATCAGGTATAAGTAGTATAATGTAATGCACATACAGTTTCAACACATGATATACAAGTGAATAAGGCAGCTGATTATATACAATTAATTAGTTCAAAAGTATTCACATTAATGTCATTAAGAAGATGCAAGGAATAGTGTGTTGAAGGAGTAGGTTTGCTGTTATTAAGATCAGGAAGTTGATTACTGAGAAGAAGAGAGTAGGCAGAAGAGCTAGTTGATCAATCAGGTTCAGTACAGGAGCACAACCAGTGTGTTTTGAGGAAAAGTTTCAGTCTGGTTTTGAAAAGTGATATAAAGGGAAGAGAGGAAAGTTCATTGGGGAGAAGGTTCCAGGATTTTCCAACAGTATTAGAGAAGAGAGAGCCCCTAATCCTGTTGTTTGATTTACAAATATCGACAAGAAGTTTATGTGACGTAAAACAAACATCCTAAAAAAACACACTATTATTACACAAAAGAAACCACAAGATTCTCACCAAAAGCCACACAGAAACAGCTTCAGACATAAAACAAATGGAATAACCCTTAAACGATGCTTTCTGCATCTTTAACATTCTTGCTACTGAATTAAAAAGGAACGAAATGCAATTAGTGCATGAGAAAAGCAACACACATTTGGGTGGAACTGTCCTTTTGAAGGATAATAACATTCTTAATTCCTGAAATGATAAAGAATACTACTCAGAGGACGCAGCAACAGCAATCCAGCCAATTGGGGGGTTTATACCCCAAAAATTACAGTTCATTTAACAATACAACAGCCAAAATAGCTGCACGGGAGCATTAATTAACATAAAGACCCAGAAAGCTGTGACTGTCACTGCACCTGTCAGGCAATGTTTTAAATGTGAAATTAGCTACAAAAGTTTAATTAAACCACACATAGACTCTCAATGATTGCTCTGTAAATGATCCCTCCCTGATCCTTATTTCTTGAGATTCCACATCTTACGCATTATTGCCACAAAAAAACTAAAGGGATAAATAATTTTAATATACAGAATCACCAAAGCAAAGCAAGTAACTTTTCATCCTAACACTGTATCAGCATGCCACGGGTACTATTCCCACAAAAATAACTCAATTCAGAGAAAACAAACATTTCTCATTTTACAGTTTATAGGTTCATAGGTTCATAGGATAATACTAGACTACTGGTTTGGAGACCATTATAAGCCTAGCCAAGAATTTTTTCCATGTTCCCTCAAAGTCAGCACCTGTTTCCCCTGTCCAGCAGAGACATAGATGGGATCCAAGGGTTACATTTTCAGTTTCCCATCCAGTTATTCAGGCTCCTCTTAAAGACGTCTAGAAAGGTTCTCTGCTTGACATGGAGAGGGTGTCTATTCCACAGATGGGGGAATCTTTGGGACACAAATCTATCCTGCCAACAAGTTAAATTAATGTCACAGACCATGTTAGCCTTGCATGCAGGTTGCTTGAGTGGAGTTTGTCTTACGGATATGCAGCAACTCCATCAAGACTGGACCTGAGGAGAAAAAAAGACTGAGAAGTAATAAAGATATACAGTGGCTGAGTATTTATTTATTTAACATCTGTTAACCAGGAAAGTCCAACTTGGAACAAAACCAATTTTCAACAGAGGCCCAGGGAGAAACACTCCAGATGCATGTGTTTGTAACATGGGAGAAAACTGGATCACCCAGAGAAAACCCGCACAAACACAGGAGGAACATATAGACTCCACACAGAAGGCACCCCAGCCAAAAATCAAACCGGAGAACCTTTTGATGTGAGGCGACAATGCTACTGCTGTACCACTGCACTGTCCAAAATCCCCATTTCCTGTTAGATTGGAAAAATGGAGAGAAAGATAAGAGCTAGAGTGGATATTGTCAGTTATGTTTTTACAAATTCTAAAAGCTAGGTGGCAGACATATAGGCTACCAAAGAGTGAGGATCAATTCAGGGATAGCAAAGGAACCTGTCACCTAGGTTAGAGACGTGTTAACAGCCCAGCCACAGCAAAGTCTGTGTTACATAGAGATGTGTGAGTAAGACAATGGAAGGAGAGTAGCTAATCTGCCACCTAGTCAAGAGCTGAGAGAGTGATGTGGTAATACAGCCTGAAGGAGGAAAGACAGAGTTACAGTAAAAAAATACAAAGAAAAGGGGTGCAATGGAAAAAAAGATAGTAGTAGTATTTTTGAGGAAGGATAAGAAGAGAAGTAAAAGCAAATGTCCCTGATTTTGCCTGAACAGTTGATAGCTAACCACTTGAGAGAGCAGCTGGTCATTTGTGCCAGTGAGAGTAACCAGGATTGGGATGCATGTCCTTTCCCCACTATTATTTAATTATGAGGTTGGCATATACCAATTTTTTATTTTGGTCTCATGAAACACAATCTGACAAGACATTCACACTAATGTGATTTTGTCTGGATAAAGTCTTCTCATGCCCACAATGTACTGTGTCCTCACAACATGAATGTATGTAAGGTCATAATAATCAACCCCCACCTGCAGTTTATCTCCATTTACTCAGAATGGCAGTTCTCAAAACACTGCTTACTTTAAGCACAACTGGTAATATGGTCATTAAGTGCATTCCAAACACTCAAAGGCTGTGTTTCTAACTTAATGCCATGGGCACTTAATAAGACCTTTCTTTTTAGCTGCAGTAAGAATCTGTTAAGAGTATCTGAAAGAGACCCTGAAATTAACTCCCTCATTCTGCAACAACAGAGCATTTCACACTACTGAAGTCACAAGACAAATCAGCTATGAAAACAGAACTACAGGCTTCTGTGATGTATATGAAGAAAAAGTTAATCATAACCCAGGCACTGGATGAGTTAGTCGAGGAGGGTGATCAGGAAGAGCTGACACTGGCTCACTACAAGAAACTGGACATCACAGGGAGTACAGCTATAAAACCAAGTCAGGGGTGCTCACGCACCCTAAATAGCACATGCACCATAACCCTCCTCCCAAAAAATACAAAGCTACATGGAAGCATACATTACTAGGGCTGCCCCAACAGCTGCCACTGTGACACAAGAACAGGACTAGCAGCATTGATGACAGCCCCTCCTCTGGATAACTATGACATACAAAACTAATTGCCAAAAAGAATGCATCTCCCCTAGCATATTTATCTCATGGAGAATGGTGATGTGGCATACAGATCATGGTCATTTAAAGGTGGCAAAGAGTTGACAAACAAGGAAAAAAAAGCAGACTGGAACACTAACACTGTCTCATTGCCTCACAGAAAAAAATTGCAATTGCAGAAACTTCACACTAAAATTACTCATATGATATAAAATCAGTGAGACAATTTTACAAAAATCCAGCATAAGGCACTAAAAAGATAACTACCATTGAAATGTCAAGTAACATGAATGCAATTAACTAAAACTCAATTTTAACAGTGTCAAGGACAACTGTCATCTGTTTACTTCAGTTCAGGCAAAACCCACAAACGCTTGCAACCAGAGATACAATGGGCAACATTTTGCTCATCACTTTTTTTTTTTTTTTTTTGCAGATCAGGCAATGAACAGGCCAATTCCTAATCCCATGAATAATGTCAAATGAAGAAAACCACTGTAGTCCTTGAAAACATTAACTTAAAGAGGCTAACGAGGCAGGAAAGGGGTGGGGAGAATAAAACAGTTACACACAGACACACACACTCTCTCAGCACTAGAAAAAGTTTCAGGTATTCAAATAAACTTCTCAAGAAAAACACCAATTCCAGTAAGAAGGAAACATTAGACACTAGGATGAATATTTTTCCATTTAATTTCACGTTCTGGTACCTCGGCAATTCGCCTTCAGTGGAACAGTTAATCATACATAAACATTATATATATATATATATATATATATATATATATATATATATATATATATCTATAGTCACATCAATTAACTCATTAGCCATAAATTGGCTGTAAATTCAAGCATTTAAAGTGATAATGCATAGAAATTCTCTTAAAACAGTATTAATATACCACAAACATTTTTGATTTATACTACTAAACTAAGTAATAAATATTGAATATTAAATATTACATATTATGCTGAACTAGATAAATAACTCCAAACAACAATTTAACTAGAAATTGATACATATCAGTATTTAAATATATTAAATACAACCAAACATTCAATTTGTGAAACCACCATCCAAATTCATCCCCCTAGGATGTAAAGTGTGATAGTTGAAAATCATTCTACATTCCAGCCTACTTAATTGAGTTTTGAAATTTCCTGCTTGAAAATGAGGTCTAGCTAAAACACTGAAGATAAATCCACCAGTATTGCCATTGTGTATAGTTACAAAATGGGAGGCCACAGGACTTTCCATATTACTCCTTCTGATGTCCCCTAAGTGTTCCAAAATACGAACCTTAACCCTCCTAGTAGTTTGTCCTATGTACCATAAGGGAATAGTACAATCACATCCTAAAGTGTATACAACCCCTGATGACATACAGTCAAATTTCTCAAAAGCTACATACCTTCTACCATTTATTTTCTTCCCATGTAAATTACTGACCTTATCACAAACCGAACAGTGACCACACCTTTGCATACCAACATTCATATCAACCAAACATATCAATCCTCTATTCAATTCAATATTCAAATTCTTATATCTACTATAGGAGAAAGTAATATGCCATGGAAATAAATGTCCAACGGCAAGGTCATCACAAACCACATGCCACAATTGTTTAAAAATGTTTTCAATAATCCTTGAAAACTCTCAATATCTAGAAACAAAAAATATCTGTTCTTGTTTTGTAGTCACTAATGGTTGATCTCAATGACTGCCTCCCATAAGACTCTTCCCTTTGGATAACCTACGTTTAATGTTTTGAAGTGTGGTCTTGTCATAACCTCTGGAAGAAAGTCTATTAAAAACTTCATTGAACACTTCTTCCCATAAATTCGGGTCTGAAGTGTTCCTACGAATTCTCTTGAATTCCCCTTCAGGTAAGACCTTAATCAAATGGGGGATGTGCATGCTACTCGCATGCAAAAAAATTGTTAATCGCAGTAGATTTTCTAAAAGGTCTATGTTGTACTGAATTATCTTTTCCTATATAGAATTCAACATCAAAAAATGGTATTCTATTGTGTGAAAATTCAAAAGTAAATTTTAACCCATGTGGATTACTGTTCATGTTCTCCATAAATTTGTCAAACAAAGAAAAATCACCTTTACAAATAAAAATAAGATCATCAATGTAGCATTTATAAAAAACAACATTGTTAACAAAAAAGTATTTTGGAACATAAACTCCTTCTCAAATTCACCCATGTATATTATAGCATATGTGGGAGCAAATGCTGCTCCCATAGCTGTCCCTTTAACTTGAAGGAAAATTCCTTCTTCCACATAAAATAATTATGCACTAAACTAAATTCCAACAGGGACAGCAAGAACATAGTATGTGGTCCTTCACCCATCATTTTGTTCATTGCCTCTAAACCCCATCTTTTGTCTATATTAGTGTATAAAGAAGAGACATCAACCGTTGCCCAATAGTAGTTCTCTTTCCACTCCATTCCATGCAATATTTTACAAACATCTTCAGTGTTCCTTACATGTGAGCATACTTTAATAAGATATCTCTTAAGGTGAAAATCTAAAAATGTATTCACTCTTTCAACAAAAGATCTGACTGGCATCTGCCTCACAAAGCTGATGTTGTCGTGCACGCCCCTGCACGTGATGATGTCAGCATCAACTTCACAAAAAAAAAAATACAGAAATACCCTGGGAAATTCGGAAATTAAAGGGGCCACTCTGAAATTTCTGACATCCCATTATTTTGCCCTCAAATCTAGTAAATACCAAGGAATTTGGTTCAGCTGAGAGGTCTGCAGTCAGTAAGTTAGTTCAGATTGATATACAGAAAGTCACTGCTGTGCAGTCTGCAGAAGTTTGGTACAGACACTTAAGAGATTAAGTCCTGAAGACAAACTAAATATCTGGCATTTCAGAAACTACAGAAATTAGGGCAGTTAGTATTAATTGTGCCATTTGGGGGTAAAGGAACAATTCTGAATACAGAATTTATGGACAGTATGAGTGCAGAATCTATAGACATTATACTTCAGTCAATTTTAGTTTAAAGCACTGTTGTTAAAGAACAGTAAGATTTGATTCAGATATTATTGAGATCAACCTCTACTGTATGCTGCTAATACCTAATAAACCACATTCATCAGATCTTGTGCGCAGACTTTTATTCTGAAAGGTACAAGAAGATCTGGTACATAAAGGAGAGACTGGCACTTATCCAGCTCAGATCTGGGCAAATTAAAAAATAAAGACATTAATTTTAGTCATGTCATCTTCATTACAGTATCATACAGCATTGCATCCCTCTTTATCACTGGGCTTCATTGATTTCTGATGCATAATTTTTTTAAGTCAGACATTCCATTCCTTCACCTCCAACTGTTTTGGGCACCCCAAATTTATCTTCTCCTATTTTGCTTCTTCTTCTCCTACAAACGTCTGCCACCCATTAAAAGTATATCCATCAAACTTTTTTTCTGTGGGCAGTGTTACTACATATGCCTCACTCCAGTCCATCCACCTAGCATCCCTGCCTTCGTAGTCCACTTGTCTAGTAAACCCACTCCTGTTTTAAATCTAACCAAGTTAAATGTTCTTATATTGGTTACTAATGAACAGACTATAACATCTAGATTTTACCTTTCACTGATCAAGGAAGACCAACTTCTCCCTAGTATTACAACAGTCAGCTTTTGGGGATAATATATTAACCCATTTTCCCAAGATCTTTGAATGTCCACATTACATGTGGTAACATGTACTCAATATCCTCTAACAGAAACATAAAATATACAACTGTCCAGAAAAAAAAGCTAACACTTCATATTCTCTGCCTTCTATAAAATTTCTTATTATTTGCATTAATTACCAGCAAGAAGACTGATAATGTAGTTTATTCTAACCTGAACTCCTGGACAGCAAATTATAGAAATCAGACTATTTGATACTCTTCCACATCCCAGCACTAACCCCAAGCTCTAAATATAAAATCCCTCTTAATTAGCACTACCACAGGTTTACCCTTACAGATCTTTCCACCTTATAAAGTCTAGAAACAGTCTCCAGTGGTTCATAGATGCTCTATCCCAAACCAATTGTCCTTATGTGCTATCCACCACTTTGGAAATACATTTCGCTAGGCTAATAGAGTATATACTAACAGCACAGTTCACCTCCCCGAAATGTTTCATTGGCATGCAGCATGGCCATGAAGACAGTCAACAGTGATCCAACAAATTATTAGGTTCATTACACTGGGCTTGTCTCAAATCACAAAGGGCCGCTATCAGCAGTAGAAACCTGTGTTAGGAATCACCACCAGCAGAAGCCCTTTCTAAATCCCAGCCCATGAGTCTTAATTAGTGTTATGCCCTGTTTTAATGCAATTTAGGTATTCTGGCAAAAACAAAAAAATCTGTTAGCTGCATCCAAATGTTTGTACAAATTCACATGGAATTCACCCTGTTATATATCATTTATTTGTAGATATATAGCATTCATTGTATACTGGACATATAGTATTCACAGAGTATTAGATATATAGCATTCATAGTGTACTGAAAGTATGGCACTTCCTTTTTCTACTTCCCCAATTTTAATACATTTCTTTTCAACCTTTGTAATAATTGATGTTCTTTGAAACTACATGTAAAATTATGAAATCAAGGAAAACAGCTCTGTCATCATTTCTTAGTCTTGCAGACTTAAAAAAAGACTGTTGGATGGATTTGACAAAACAGGCTAGTATCATCATTTGATAATATGGCTTTTATCAACTGAAACTTGATCAACATTCCACAGTTTTAAAATAACATTTATAGAAAGCAGGTGCAAGTCTAATAGCACTAAAGTAATCTGGTACAAAATACATATCATTGCTGAATACTAGATGTTCTTCATCAGTTAACTGAATTGTGGAAATCTCTGACACCAAGGGTTTCATCTCCATTACCTGTAGAGCTAATACCAGAAAGACTTAGCCTGGCATCTAAACATTTCCAAGACTATACTAGAGCCTTACTTTTTCCCATAATGCTAGGCATACACAGATATTTCCCTCAGTCCCTTTAGCCACGATTAAAACTGGTCACCCTTTCAAAATTGTCACAGTCTGCATTTACTTTCTAGTGTATTTTCAGCACAAAATCTCAGGTTTTATACATTGTTTCTTGAGCTGCACTCTGGTAAGTTTATTTAATTTGTTCTGTGCCATTTCAGATTCTCCGACAATGTGTTTCCTCATGTTTGCTGTTGATGCAGACATATTTGCTCTTTGTCTGTTCTGTGTTTTGTGCCATGTCTTTAACCATGGACAGAAACAAGATTCTTACTCTTATAGCAAGCACAAGTACTGGGTTAAAGGTCTGTCCTAAGAGAAGTGTACAAAATATGTTCTGTATCTGAGGTTAATTTTTATGAAGGCTATAGAACTTTTATGGCCATCAGGCCACACAACTTAAAGTAAATATAAACAGATTAGAATTAGAGAAACTCAGAACTACCCCCTTATCAGACTCTAATGTTTGGGCAATGTCTTCCACATCTAAATCACCTAAGCAGTTGAAAGGCAAATTACCTATTGATACAGATTCTGTATGTGCTTATAAAGAAACTAAATCTGATAAGTTCTGTTGAAGTTAAAATTGTTTAATCTGACTGTGCTTTGCTTAGTTCAAATTTCATCCAAAATCAAGCATGTTGATCAGAACTCCTGTCAAATGAACTCTCTCATTGGTGTCTCTGTCTAACTGGACAATAAAGATGGTGCAGGCTTTCTTTACTATGCAGCAGATGTAGCCCAAGGTATCCTTCCCTGCTAACATCAGCTGCTGGAGAACACCTTCTATAGTATCCTTTTTGGGCATCATTCCTGATCCTTGTTGGTTTCCATTCAAACTCCAGTCTTCAAGACCACTGTTCAACTTGTCATCATTAGCATTGACCTCGATGGTCATCTTGGGTTCCATGTCTCCTACCTCAGTGGTTCTGGTGTCAGTTTTTCCATGCACAGTAATGCTCATGATCACATATTCTTCATGGATATCTTTTCCCTTGATGTCAAATTTGAACCTAGGTAGAACTTGGTCCCACCACATTTGGGGCAGAATATTTCATCTCCAGAGCTGGTCTACTAGCAGTCAGCATTAAGGCCACCAGTCTCAACTTAAGTGTCAGTGTCATCCTGGATCATAACAGTCTGCATAGGAGTTTTAGTCCTATTCTCAGGGTTGAGTCTTTCAGCCTCTACCTCTGCACCATCAAAATCTAGTTTCAGAAATCCAAGACCAGTCTTCTTGACCTCACAGATTTTGGATTGTTGACAATCCTAATGCTGAAGATGCAGACTTTTCTGCATAAGTCCACATTCAGCAATTCAAACTATGCTTTCAATGGGACCTAATTATGCAGCTGCTTCTGCCATCAACTTCATTTTAGCCAAGGACAGTGAACTTAGAGTGGGACTCAATGGGATGTTCATTGCATGTAAAGTCTTCAGTCTTCCTCCCTGGATTCTCCTCTTCAAAGTCAAGAGAAAAGTGAAGTGCTAACAAAAGCAATTAGGCTCACTGAAAGAGTGCCCAACACTGGACATGGACAATGGCCAAGGGAAAGAGATTCTTGCCTAACTTTCTGGTGAACCCAAATTTATGAAAATTCAAAATCTCACTAATGTTAAGGCTAAATGTCTGTGATAAATCCTTTATGAGTCAAAATGCATCTTTCTCCAAGGCCTTCCAATCTTCTGGGTTGTCATCTTGAGTGTTCCCCTAGCTACAGAGATGGATCAGATGGTGACCCACAACATAAGATGAACCACACCATGGTGGCACCTCTCTTAAAGAGGCCTAACAAGATTCTGTGGTCTGCCAAGGTCTGCCAAAGAGGACACAGAATTACAATGTGGACTCCATTAATGTATAGATTTTGCATAAGAAAGCAGCTGTGCTTATATTCAACACTGTCCTTCTCACAGAAAAGAATATATGATCTAGACATGCTATGGAGCTATATGTTTTCATCTCCTACGTTCTTATTTGGGATATATAACTTGGGACTCATATGTTATGGTGACAGAATGAGATTACTCATAAGTCACCTGTGCAGTTGAGGTTTTACCAGACTGGGATCTTAAGAATAAGTTACAATCCCAAATTACATCTCTACATTCTGTAGTTAACCAGATCATTCACTTGACCCATATTGATCTGGATGATTCAGTCAGGGCATCAGTTATGGGTCTGACCGTTCATTATCAGAGTTGGCAACATTTAACAGAGTTTGCTAAAATTTCTAGGACTCAATTCATGAATGCTCTATATCACAAAATCTTGCTCTCTTCTTCCTTTAAAAGCTAAACTCAAAAAACAGGAGAACAAAGGAACTGTATTGTCAATAGGTTATGGGGAATTTAAGGCTGTTTTCTGGAATGCATCAGAGCCTTCAGCAACTGTGATTTGGCACTCCCATAAAAGCAGATCCTGAGGATTTGGTAAGGATAGGGGTAACAGTCTGGTCACTGAGGCCTTGACCAACAATTCTGCTTTGGAGTCAGTCAGGGATCTACTGTCACTCCACTGGTCAGCAAGGAAGGTAGTTGCACGTAAGTATGTGATGGACATTATACCCAGATGCTGTTCCCTCTTGTTCCTAAGTACACACAGAGGCATAGCTATGGTGCGGTGAAGATAACAGCTGCCCTAGGCTCTAAGTGTTAGAGGGAACAATTGGAAGATTCTTATGGGGTGGTGGTATACTACTGGAAAGCCACTTGTTACATTTGCAACAAACCCCCTGCAGATTCAGAGCAGAAGAGATTTTATTTTTCTGTCAAGTTGAAACTTAAAGGGGATTTTTTTTTTTATCCTCATCTTAGACTTAAGGGGGAGAGCACCAAAATCAGGGAACTGATATCCTAGCAACAGTTCTAAGTTCACATATACTGAATGTCTGGCTCCATCAAAAAGCTGTGGAAAAATTAAAGGCCCAGAATATGATGCTAAAACAATAGTTGTCTAAGATGTCCTATCAGTCAAGAAACAGCTAGTCTTTTACTCAAGACATTTTTCATGCCAAATCCTATATGGAGACTGGCCTAAATTAACACAACATTAAAATGCTCTTAAGGATGGTAATTTTGCAGTTATTCTTTCTTTACTTTCTGATGGGTATGGGATGTTATCTTCAGAGCTCCAGGTCACATACCTGCATATAACAATCAATGATGAGCCAGGTAGTTTCTACATTTAATTATCGGGGAATTCATTTTTAGTAACAAGCACTGCGATTTGATCTTATCACAGTTCCCAAAGTGCTCAGTACATGTTTATCAATAATTTCAGTGATTCTCAGGCTTCAAGGATCCATGGATTTTCATTATACAGATGATTGGGTCACAGCAGCTCTCCAGGGATTCTTTTGTAGGAGTTTCCAGTCCTTTAAAATAATAGTGAACAACACAAACTCCCAGTTGATGTTCATCCAGTCAGTCTCATGTATGGGTTGCATTTTGTACATTCTGATTTACCGTGCTTATTTTTCACTGGACACGTTTCTGCCCATCAAGTCTACAATTCTTCAGATTATGAGCTGTTACAGGGACACATAAGCCATGTGTCTTTGAACTCTACTTCTCATGGCTTCAATGAGTTCCCCATGCATGATTTTTTGACTTTTATTTATTTATTCATTTAGCATTTGTTAAGTAGGAAGGTTTGATTGGGTATCAGTGTCCCTTTTCAGAGGAGGTCTGGTTAGAAAAGCTCCAACAATAAAAAATATGGATAATATGAGAAACATACAACCTGACATGGCTGCATGAACAAAGTAAGTAATAATAATGAAATTACAGATACTTCGAGAAAAAAGCAACATGGGGTAAAAGTAAGGCTAGGCAGTGTCAGTAATGCAACACATAGCACACTTACCTATTATGAAGAAGGCAGTGAGTTCTATTCCCATACCAGGTAGATCAATTGCTGACAGTGCTGTGCAGCATAAGGAAAGTACTGCACTCCTTAATGTGTTGTTCTTCAGACGAGGTGTTAAATCAAGGGCCTATCTGTTTGAGTTGGTGGTAGCTCAGTTTGATGTAAAATATTCCATGGCACCTCTCTAAAAGAGTAGGCATTCTTTATTTAAAAAAAAAAATATTTACAAATTTACAAATATGCAATGTTCCATTTTCTTTATTTACTACTATACAGCCATAATAATCTTATTTATTATACCAAGTTTTCATCTTCAATAGAACCCCAGACTTTTTTCCATAATGATTTTTTTGAATGTTATTGCCAAAATTCATTTTCAATCAAACATAATTTAATTTATCCTTTCATTATATATAACCCATATAACATAAAACACTTGTATCTATTATTTTAACATATTCTCTACTTCTATTCTTATAATATTCATATCTAATCATATCCATATTTATCTTATCAACTTCTTTTATAGCTTCAAAATTTTTCTTTATACAACTTTGACATTCTTTTAAATTTCAAAAGAACATCCTCAGCTGTTTCCTCTTCTCCACAATGTAAGCATATTTTTCACTTCCCTTTTTATATGGCATGATTCCTTTCACTGGTACTTTATCTATTAACAGCCTCCACAAAAAAAAAAAAAAAAAAAAAAAAAAAACATGTGACATTCTATTTTCTTATTACAACATTTATTTCTTTATTTTATGGCTTTAATGTTTTCTTCTGCTACTCTTCCCATTGTTTAACATAGTAATATTCTAACATTGTATTCTTATGCTATACTTTTCTTCCTTTTCTAGTTCATCAATTTTTATTATCCACATTAATAGTTTTCTTGATAACATTTTATCGCTCTTACTCATTTTTACAATACCCCATAAAGTGTCATAATCACATTTAAGCAATTTTACAACAAAACTCTCATTTTTTATCCACTTTAACATTTTATATAAATTCAGTGAAGCAGTATATACCACTGGTTTAGTTAACGTCAAGCCTCCTTCCTCTTTATTTAAATACAAAACCTGTCTTTTTACTGGATTTAATCTAGAACCCCATATGAATGAAAGAGTATATATTTGCAAAAATTCTTTTTCAAATATTGCTAGTGACATAAATACACTTGCTAAATATGCAATTTTCCCATTAGTAGTGAATTTATTAAATATACAATTTTCCTAAATAACTTATGTTTTCCAAAAAGAACAAATTTCTTTTATTTTTTATTATTTTTATAAAATAAATTCTCCTTACATTCTTGTTCCCATATTGTATATCTAACAGAGATTTCATTCATTGCAAACTATATTCCACTTGTCTTAACCATATCACTTAATAATTTACTTTTCTTTTTGTTTGTCATACCTTTTGCTTCTAAACACTAATTTATATAAAATATTACTTCTTTTATCCAAGTATTATTCTTTGCAATTACTATAATATCATTTGCGTATGTTAACAAAACTGGAATTCTTAATCCTTCAGGCATTACGTACCCAGCCTCCTTCATGTTACAATTTATTTCTCTTACAATCACATATATAACTTAAGCAGAAAAAAATACACCTCATTAGACAACCCTTTTGTATACCCCTCCGTATATGTATTTTTTTTACTTAGTCATCCATTTACTATAATTTTTACTTTATTATTACTACATGGGCGACTGTCCGATCTAGCTAAACTGCAAGTATTTCTGCTTCTTGAACTGTTTTAAACTGTTTAAAGTTGTTTTTGCACCTGCACTTTTAAAGTTTGCCCGGTTTGTTGCATTTACCTGTTGAGGCTACACACTCAAGTGTGCTAGCCTGTGTTACATGTTTATTGCATTTTCCTACTGTTTGTTGCAAAAAAGAAAAAAAAAAAATTATCCTTGTTTCCCATCTTTTCTGACCTAGAGTAGTCCAAATACAGGCTTTGCTGTATTCTGGACTTTTGGAAAGTTTCTGTGTTGCCCATTTCCTTTCTTGGATAAAGGGAGGCTTCTTTGTTCACCAGTGGCAGTGGAAAGCTTAGAGCAGCCTATATATCCCTGGATGAGTGTTCCCAGCATAAGAATCTGGTAGTCTATTGGCCGTTTTGGGCCAATTTCTAGCTCTTTCAAGTCCCCCTGTATAAAACCTGCTTTGGCGCGGTGTTTGCGCTTGTTACTACTCAGCCAAGCTCCTCGTGGTCCTGCAGAGTGGTGCTAGCAGCAGAGAGGCTAAAAGAGCGACTGCTAACCTGATAAAAGTGTTTTTTCCTGCTACTACCTGGGCGACTGTCCGATCTAGCTAAACTGCAAGTATTTCTGCATTCTTGAACTGTTGTAAACTGTTTAAAGTTGTTTTTGCACCTGCACTTTTAAAGTTTGTCCTGTTTGTTGAATTTACCTGTTGAGGCTACACACTCAAGTGCGCTAGCCTGTGTTACATATTTATTGCATTTTCCTGCTGCTTGTTGCAAAAAAGAAAAAAAAAATTATCCTTGTTTCCCGTCTTTCCTGACCTAGAGTAGTACAAATACAGGCTTTGCTGTATTCTGGACTTTTGCAAAGTTCCTGTGTTGCCCATTTCCTTTCTTGGATAAAGGGAGGCTTCTTTGTTCACCAGTGGCAGTGGGGAGCTTAGAGCAGCCTATCTATCCCTGGAGGAGTGTTCCCAGCACAAGAATCTGGTAGTCTATTGGTCGTTTTGGGCCAATTTCTAGCTCTTTCAAGTCCCCCTGTATAAAACCCGTTTTGGCGTGTTTTTTGAGCTTGTTACTACTCAGTCAAGTTCCTCGTGGTCCTGCAGAGTGGTGCTAGCAGCAGAGAGGCTAAAAGAGTGACTGATAACCTGATAAAAGTGTTTTTTTTTTTTGCTGCTACTACCTGGCGGACTGTCCGATCTAGCTAAACTGCAAGTATTTCTGCTACCCAGTCTCCATCTTAATAAACCAAACCATAACTGAATCCAAAATACCATCCTGTTGGAAAATCTCCCATATTATCCCCCTCCATAAAGGAGGTAACTCCAACAAACTCTCCAATTTTCGGCCTATTGCCCTCCTATCTCCACTTTCCAAAATAATGGAACGCTGCATTCACCATCAACTTCTACACCACCTCTTAAATAACAATTTGCTTGTAGACTCACAACATGGTTTTAGACCCTACCACAGTACCTCAACTGCCCTTCTCTCCTTCACTGATTCTATCAGTAGAAACCGCAACAACAACCTGTTCACCTCTGCAATATTCTTAGACCTCTCTAAAGCATTCGATATGGTCAACCATAAACTTCTCCTCGATACCCTACAATCCCTCTCACTAGACTCACAAGCACTACAGTGGTTCAACTCTTACCTGACTAATAGAAAACAAGCAGTCCTCTGGGACAGCCATCTATCCTCTCAACTCCCAATTACTATTGGCGTTCCACAAGGATCCATCCTAGGTCCCCTACTTTTCTCTATTTTCATAAATAACCTGTCCACTTCCCTCCCTTCATCCACTTGTATTCAGTATGCAGATGATTCCACTCTCATCTGCTCTGCTTCATCACCTGCACAACTCCACTCCGCTACCCAGGTGGTATTCACTGCAGCAGAAAAATGGTTCCAACATATCTGTCTCCTCCTAAACCCCAAAAAAACCAAACTACTACTGTTCACCCCCACCTCTAAATCCACCCCTATCACTTTCTCCATTGTATCATGCAATGGCACTGTCATCCAACCTGATTCGTCCACTAAGCTGCTAGGCATAACCATAGACAATCAGCTAAATTTTGACTATCACATTGACTTAACTATCAAGTCAGTCAATAAAAGATGGGTGCTCTTTACAGACTTAAGCCCTTCCTTACTACTACTACCAGAGAGACTCTAGCCCAAACTCACCTCATTTCTACATTATTGTATGCCTCTCCTTCCTTTATCAATATTTCTAAAGCTAATCTTCAAGAAGTGACTGCCAACTACCACAGTATAACCAGATTTGCCACTGGCACACTATTCCAAACTCATCACTGTCTTAACTTAAAAAACTAAACTGGCTTGAACTTCCCAACCTAATACTACTACAGCAGCTAATCATCACTTTTAAAATTCTACATCACCCTTCCAACACACCCATACTAAATAAACTCATCACTCCTTACAAAAATCTCACTTCACTTAGATCAGCCAACAAGGTACTAGTTACTACTGTGAAATCTCACAATAAATCAGGAGATTCCTTATTTACAAACATTGTTGGCTCTTACTGGAATAAACTCCCACCAGAACTGACCTCCCTAGACTCATATCAGCTTTTCAAAAAACAGATGAAAACGCACCTAAAACCCACTGGCTATGCCCTTGCTCCAATCCTGACTGACCCCAGCAAACTTACTATTTCTCCTCAGTCTGCTCATGTGCACTTTTGCTCTTCTGTTCTAACTTAAACTGACTTCCACGGTCCCTCTATTTATTTCTGTTCTCCTGTTCTTAGTTCTGCTTGACTCCCTCACCTCTTTTATTGTCTGTCTCCTGCTTATTTTTAGCTGACTTCCTATAATCCTGTTTTACCTCTTACAACTCCTCTCTAACTTTTATTTCCCCCTCTCCCTTTCCTTCTGCTAGTTCCTGACCTCACTAAGTCCAGATCTCCTGTACCCAATAGTAGCCTTACATTATTTTTCCTTTCTCTTTACGTCATTCTTGCCTTTATACTTTCTTTAGCCTCTTAAAATCTTTTTTCACCACTAACCTGCAGGTTCACACTGTATTTTTAACCACTTTTTACTTACAACTAATACCTACTTGTTGTTCATGACTAACTACTATGGACATTTTTCTACTTTAAATATTTATGTTGACACTGAAACTGTTCTCCTCAGTGTCCAACTGATTTTTAAATTGTAATCTACTCAGGTTTTTACATCAAAAACGTATTTGTACTTGTATGTAGCCGTATAATACTTTATTAGTTTAGTTTTATTTTGTATAGTTAGTAATACTAGTGACCTTATAAACTGTAGTGTATTTTAGTTTTTTGATAGTGGAGCTTTTCTCCTCGGGCCTCTGCTGAAAATGGACATGTATCCAGCCAGACTAGCCCGGTTAACAAATGTAAAATAAAATAAATAAAATAAATAAATAAAATAAAATTCTTGAACTGTTTTAAACTGTTTAAAGTTGTTTTTGCACCTGCACTTTTAAAGTTTGCCCTGTTTGTTGCATTTACCTGTTGAAGCTACACACTCAAGTGCGCTAGCCTGTGTTACATATCTATTGTATTTTCCTGCTGTTTGTTGCAAAAAAGAAAAAAATATATATCCTTGTTTCCCGTCTTTCCTGACCTAGAGTAGTCCAAATACAGGCTTTGCTGTATTCTGGACTTTTGGAAAGTTCCTGTGTTGCCCGTTTCCTTTCTTGGATAAAGGGAGGATTCTTTGTTCACCAGTGGCAGTGGGAAGCATAGAGCAGCCTATCTATCCCTGGAGGAGTGTTCCCAGCACAAGAATCTGGTAGTCTATTGGCCGTTTTGGGCCAATTTCTAGCTCTTTCAAGTCCCCCCTGTATAAAACCCGCTTTAGTGCGGCTTTGCGTGATTTTGCGCATAGCACAGTATCAGGCAATGCCTCTTAATTGGGTTTAAACCATTCTCGGCTCCACAAAGTCTGCTCTTCCCTTTTTCCCTTAGAACTGATTTAGTTCTCATAATAAACACCCTATTCCTACTTGAAAGCCTGTCACTTGCTCATTAAAGCAATTATATAAGTCAGCACTAAAAAATTAAAAGCACTACACCCTCACAAACTCCCCTTGAGTACCTTGTTCCCCATTGGCCCTTTTTTCAATTATAAAGGAATTCCCAATACTATTCTAGCATGCCCAAAGGTCAGTTGTCAATCTCCTCTCCGGTCCAGCTGGTGAATCTGGGAATCTTGAGGCAATGTTACAACTGCCTCATGTACACAGACAACCCTCTCCTCCTCCCAACAAATTCCAACACATGTGAGAGAAGAAACCATATAGCCAAACTGGAGGCTAAGCTCTCTCAACTCAGTACTGGCGTAACCAGTCAGGAGGAGAAGGAAACCACACTCACTACAGTTCCAGTCTCACATAGACCTACCACGACAGCAAACCAAACACATAAACACACAAAAACATACACGGAGGCTCTAAATAAAAATCTGCCTAAGCAACAGAGACCTCCAAAGCAGACACCCAAGCAACTGCTACCCCAAAACAAAACACGTGCAACACATTGTTCACAAAGCCAGTGTGCCGAACAGTCACAGCCCTTAAGGCTAAACAACACACCTGATACACTTGTAATAGGTGACTCTATCGTCAGGCACACTGACATCCCACTCACCAGGCTGAACAAGGAGAATGTCATGGTGAGCTGCCTGTCGGGTGCTAGGATCCGCCACATAACACAAGCACTCAGGTCACACCAAGGCAAGTACAAATATGACTCAGTCCTTGTCCATGCTGGTGTGAATGACCTGAGACGTACCTCCCTGGACTACATGAAAAGAGACATAGAGGAGCTCTCTGAGCATGCAGCCCAGGCCGGTATGACCCTGACCTTGAGTAGCATTTTACCCTCACCAAGAATGATGCCACAATATGAAGACAAGATGATCAATTTCAACAATTGGCTTAAGTATTAGTGTCATTCAAAGGGGATCCAATGCCTGTCAGCCTGGGATGACATGCTGGACAAGCCACGACACTTCGCTAGGGACGACTTGCACCTGTCACGCCTGGGCTTTCGGATATTGGCAAAGGCTCTTACCACCCCCTTAGTGCGTTTTTTAGGCAAGGCTCAAAAGACAAACCCACCTCCATAGGTATCACAAGGGAAAAGAAACTAAGAGTAATGCTACTCAATGCCAGAAGTCTAAACCTCAAGATGCACGCACTCAAAACTCTTCTTAGCATGGAGAACATCGATATCTGTGCAGTAATAGAAACCTGGTTCAAGACTCTCGAGAGCACCCCAGCACTACCAGGTTATACGTCATACCATGTTTTCCAGTCCCTAAACTTGGACCGAACCACAAAAGGAGGGGGAGTATCAATATTCGTCAAAGATACCCACACCTCCAGGTTGGTGGCACAGCACGAAGCATCAGAGACTATCCATGTGCAACTAACAGTGGGTAAAACTGCCTTCCAGTTTATAGCCTGCTACAGACCACCCTCCCAAGCCCAGGAACCCCACTCGGCCTTCCTGAGAACACTGGAAAATATGAAGGTCTTTCCAAACGCCATTATATTGGGCGACTTCAACTACCCAAACATAGACTGGGAGCATTACTCTAGCTCCAACACCCTAGCCCAAAGGTTCTTAGAATTTATAAACTCAAATGCTATGGAACAAATTGTTACCATTCACACAAGAGTGGAAAACATACTGGACCTGATCATCACCAACATGGGGACTCTATGCTCCAGACCAGAAGTGTATCCCTCACTGGTAAGGTCAGACCATAAACTAATCTCACTAGATATTCACATCCTGACCCCAGCCCCTGCCCAGAAAACCACAGTGAAAAACTTCTCTAAAGCAAATTTCACATTCCTCAAAATCGAGGTGGAATCCTTCAAAGCCCCCGGGCCTGTGGAAAATACAGCCCAGACAACAGAATCCTTTATAAACGCATTCTAGGAATGCATGGATCATGCAATCCCAAACAAAACCAAGACCCAATCCTCCAAAGGCAGGTGTCCTGTCTGGTGGATCCCAGCCATAAACAAACTATACAATAGAAGGAGGAAGCTACTACATGATAGAGCAAAATCCCAAAAAGGAAAGGCATCTCTGATCAGTATTAGCAAAAACTACGGGCACTCATAAAATTGTCTAAGGCCAGCTTCGAGGGAAAAATTGCACAGGACACGAAGGAAAATCACAAGGCTTTCTTTAGTTATGTTAGGAACCTGGGTGGGAATTCCCAGATATGCTCAGAATTAGTCCAAAATGACAAAAAATACACCAAACCCACAGACATTGCCAACATCCTAGCTGACAGGTTCAGCGCAAACTCCCCCCCCCTTCCCCACCAAAAGGGAAAATATCTATCCCAGCAGAGTGCTGCCCCCCTGACATCTTAGATGCTCAGGTAAGAGCTGCCCTCTCCAAAGCAAAAAACACAGCATCAATGTGACCAGACATTGTCCCGGGCTGCTTCCTACATGAACTCCAAGAAGAACTAAACCCAAACATAAAACTACTGTTCAATCTCAGCCTTACTACAGGATATGTACCCAAAGAGTGGCATACAGCAACAGTGGTCCCTCTCCACAAAGGTGGTGCCTCAACGGATCCTGGAAACTATCGCCCCATAAGCCTGACTAGCTTGGTCTGCAAAGCTATGGAAAGGATCATCATGGACCTCATAAATAAAGATATTGGGGACCTACAGACACTGGATCCTACCCAGTTCAGCTTTGTTAAGGGTAGATCCTGCCTCTTAAAACTGGCCGATTTCTTTGAAACAGTCACCAAGGCCATTGACGAGGGGAAGGTGGTCTACACAGCCTACCTGGACCTCGCAAAAGCCTTTGATACAATACCCCACTCGGGCATTATAGATAAGCTCACTAGCTTAAATATAAACCCCTATGTCACTAGATGGGCTGCAAACTGGCTCAAGGACAAAACCCACATGGTTAGAATTGCTGGAGCCATGTCAGACTCCAAACCAGTTACAAGTGGCATCCCACAAGGCTCAGTCCTGGGACCTCTCTTGTTCGGTATATATTTCTCGGAGGTACAGGCCAACACGGAAGGACTGTGGCTGACCAAGTTCACAGATGAGTGCAAACTGGGTGCCATAATCGCCTCTCCAGCCGACACAAGCATCCTACAAAAGGGCCTCATAGAAACAGACAACTGGTGCCAAAGCCATGGCCTCAAGCTAAATGCCAAAAAGTGTATAGTCATCCCCTTTGGCAAAAACAAAGTGCCCACAAATTACCACATAGATGGTAATCTGTTAAGTACGGAAGTAGTAATTAGGGACCTGGGGACCCAAGTTGATAGCAATCTCTCATTAGACAACCACGTGGCAAAGTGGTTAGAAAAACATTTTATATAGCCCACCTAATCATGAAGGGATTCACATCTAGATCAGGGGAGGTCATCGTGCCTCTTTACTCATCCCTCATCAGGCCCATAATTGAGTACAATGCCCCTTTTGGGATGTACCTTACCAGACACCTGCAGCAACTGGAAAGACCCCAAAAGTACCTCACCAAGAGGATCAAGGGGCTCAAACAGATGCCATATGCTGCCCAGTTAAAGAAACTCCAGCCCTACTCAGTGGCATACCGCCTGCTCAGAGGCGATCTGTGCCTGACGTATGAAGCCATGTCCAACCCGGAATTAATGGACATGCTGCACCTCAGAAAATCCAAATCCCATCGAGCTACGCGCTCGAGAGACTTGAACCTCAGCACTGAAATAAATAGGACGTGCTGGAGGGACAGATTCATAACCCAGAGGCTCCCTTCACTCTGGAATAAAATCCCAGTCCAGGTTAGGCAGAGTCCCTCATTGACTCTCTTCAAGAGGAATCTTGATGAGTGGATGGGAGATCATAGATTTACTCTGGGTATTACTTCTGTGTCACTGTTAGACAGAGGCACAGTGTACTAACCTTGAAAAAGGGCATAGCAAAATTCATTTAAAATGGGTGGCGAAAGCCAAACACACTCTGGCTAGGCTTGTAAATGCCCTAGGGCAGATAGCCTAGTATGAACCTATGAACCTATGAAGAGTGGCAGCCTCTGGGAGACATATCTGTGGCTTTGAGTTGCCCACCTGTGGTATAAATTCGATACTGAGCACTCCCCCTCCAGTCACATTACATCAGCTCATTCTACTATGAATAGTGAGAACTTAGCTAATGTCCACCCCTTTAGCTTCTGTGCATTGAATTATCTCCTTATCTACTGCCTCTTCACTTTGTACTTAAAAAAAAAATAAAAATAAAAACATGTTTCCTACCTTTCCTGGAACTAGTGTAGCCCAGCTACAGATTGATGTATCCAGGACTTTTTGTAAGCTTCTGAGTGGCGCTCTTCAATTTTTTCCCTTAGATCTGCTAGTCCTCTGCTCTCCTGCACTTTTATTAGCTTAGTAGTCTAGCACTTCCTTGTGCCAGAAAGGCTGCTCTTCAAGTTTTCCCTTAGAACTAGCTGGTTTCTCAGTAGTAGCACTAAAATCTGAATCTCTGTGACTACCACTTGCTCTAAAACCTGCTGGAAAGCACTATGAGGCCTTAAACTGATACAAGCACTCAACTCTCCTTGTTAATAAGGAGAAATTACCTCTAACTCTAAACAGCCTATAATTGCAAAGTACCTTGCCATGGTAAGGGAAAACAGCCCTTGTACTTTACAAAAGAAACACTGAACCGGGCATGTCTAAGTGTCAGCTTACAGTGATTTCTCCTGTCTACCTGGTGAATCTGGGTATACTGGGGCAATGCAGCAATTGCCTCATGTACAAAGACAACCTCCTACCACCCACCACTACAACCTGCGAGAGATGCACTTACATAACCAAACTGGAAGAAAAGCTCTATCCAGTCAAGATTGTGCTAGACAGTCAAGAGAAGAAGGTTAACACCTGCACTACACCTCAAGCAACACATAGCCCTTCAAAACTCATGCCACCAACATCCACACATAGTAACACTAAACCCACTTATGTGGAGGCCTTTAACATTAACCTGCCCAAACAACAAGGACCTCCAAAGCTGAAACGCAAACAAACACTAATCACAACCAAAGTGACACATAGCTCAAAACACCAGTGTGCCACCAAACAACAGCCCCTAAGGCAAGACAACATACCCAACTCTTTAGTCATAGGTGACTTTATAGTCAGGCACACTGATGTCCCACTCACCATGCTGAACGAGGAGAAAATTGCTGTTAGTGGCCTGTCGGGTGCCAGGATCTGCCACATAACACATGCACAAAAGTCACTCCACAGCAAGTACAAATATGACTCTGTCATTGTCCATGTTGGAGTGAATGAATTGAGATGTACCTCCCAGAACTATATGAAAAGAGACATGGAAGAGCTCTCAGATCATGTGACTCAGGCAGGTATGACACTAGCCCTGAGTAACATCCTGCCTTTGTCCAGAATTATACCACAGTATAAGGACAAAATGACTGACTTCAACAATTGGCTAAGTTTCTGGTGTCACTCATAGGGGAGCCAGTATGTGTCTACCTGGGATGACATGATCAACAAACCATGATGTATTGCCAGAGATGGTCTGCACCTTTCACCCCTGGGATTCAGGTTACTGTCTAAGGCTCTTGCTTTCCTATAGTGCCTTTTTTAGGCAAGGCTCAAAGGAAAAAGCCACCATTGTAACAGATATAATCATGCAAAATCTGAAGTTAATGCTACTCAATGCTAGAAGTATAACCTCAAAATGTACTCTCTTGAAGCACTCCTAAAAATGGAGAACATTGATATTTGTGCAGTAATTGAGACCTGGTTCAAGGGTCCAGAGAGCACCTCTGCAACACCGCTCTACAACGCTTACCGCATTCTTTGCCTACCAAACCAGGACTGAAACACTAAAGGCAGAGGAGTGTCCATATTCACCAAGGATATTCACACCTCCAGACTAGTTGTCCAATACAATGCATATGAAATTCTACAGGTGCAACTAACACTAGGTAAGAGTGCAATCCAAATTGTAGCATGCTACAGATCCCCCACCAAGCCCCACGATTCTCACTACACCTTTCTGAACATACTGGAAAATATTAAGATACAGCCAAACACCCTAATACTGGGTGATTTCAACTACCATGCCATTAACTGTGAAAACAACTTGGGTACCAACACCTTTGCCCAAAGGTTCTTAGAATTCATAAATGCCAATGCCCTGGATCAACTAATCCATAGTCCCACCAGGGACTCAAATATCCTAGACCTGGTCATTACCAGCATGGGAGATCGATGCTCCACACCAGTGGTCACCTCCTCGTTGGTCAGATCTGACCATAAGCTAATCACCCCTGACATCTACATCCCATCCCCACCCCCCAGTCGGGAAACCTCCATAAAAAACATCTCCAATGCCAACTTCATGCTACTCAAGTCAGAACTGACAAACTTCATGACATCCATGCAGACGGGAACGGAAAGTTCAACTGATGAATCCTACACTAGGGCACTGTATGAGCACATCTACTCATGCATGAATTGTGCCATCCCAAATAGAACCAAGATGCTCTCCTCCAAAAAAAGGAAGCCAATCTGGTGGTCCCTGCCATAAACAAACTATATAACAGAAGGAAGAAACTGGTATAGAAAAGAGGAAAATCCCAGGATGCAAAAAACTCCCTTACCAGCCTCAGTAAGCAGCTGAGATCCCTCATAAAATCCACCAAAGCTAGTTACGAAAATAAAATTTCCAAAGATTCCAAAGACAACCACACAGCATTCTATAGTTTTATCAAGAATCTAAATAGCAATGCTCAGATCTGCTGTGAGCTACAACGGAATGGCATTAAATATACTGATCCCAAGGATATTCCTGGCAGATTAATTCAGTGCCAACATCACCACCCTCTCACCCCCTACAGAGACCATCTCAATACCAAAAGATTGCCAAATTCTGGTAATCACGGCCACACAGGTAAAAAATACACTTTCCAAAGTTAAGAATACAGCATCCATGGGACCAGATGACATCCCAGGCTGTGTACTACATGAACTGCAAAATCAGCTGGCACCTCACATAAGTGTCATGTTTAATCATAGCCTCACCTCAGGCTTCGTGCCCAATGAGTGGCACACAGCTACAGTTATCCTGGGGGGGATCCACCTTGGATCCCGGGAACTATCGTCCCATCAGTGTGACAAGCCTATTCTGCAACGCCATAGTATGCATTATCACAGAACTTATAAACAAAGACATTGACAGCCTTCAAACACTGGATGCCACCCAGTTTGATTTCATAAAGGGTTGATCTTGTCTCCTCAACCTGACTGACTTCTTTGAATCAGTCTCCAGAGCTGTAAATGAGGGTAAGACAATCCACACATCCTATCTGGACCTCGCCAAGGCCTTCAACACCATCTCCCACTCTGGAATCATAGATAAACTTACTAAGCTGGGCATTAATCCCTATGTCTCTTGATGAGTTGCCAACTGGCTTACTGAGAGAACCCATGCTGTAAAAGTAGCCGACTCCAGATCCAGCTCCAGACAAGTGACAAGTGGAGTACCTCAGGGTTCAGTGCTGGGACCGCTGTTGTTTGGCATCTACTTCTCTGAAGTACAGGCCAACACTAAAGGACTCTGGCTAACAAATTTCGCAGATGACTGCAAACTGGGAGCCATTATTTAATCCCCAAATGATGTGGATATTCTACAAAAGGGCATTACAGAAACAGATGCTTGGTGCCAGAGCCATGGGCTCAAGCTCAATGCCAAGAAATATATAGTTATCCCCTTTGAGAAAAAACATGTACCCGTGAATTACCACATAGGTGGCAGTACACTAAATACCAAAAGTGTGATAAGAGACTTAGGTACACAGATGGACAGCAGTCTCACCTTCAATAACCACATTGCCACAACTGTCAGGAAATCCTTCTATGTGGCACACCTCATCAATAAGGGTTTTTCATCCAGAAAAAAGGAGGTCATTGTCCCATTGTACTCATCACTCATTAGACCCCGTTTGGTATGTACATCTCAAGACATCTGCAACAACTGGAAAGGCCACAGAAATACCTCACTAAAAGAATCACAGGCCTAAAGCAGATGCTGTAGGCTGACCATCTAAAAAAACTCCACCTATACTCTGTCGCATATCGTCTATTCAGAGGTGATCTCTGCTTAACATACAAGGCCATGTCCAACCCACAGCTGTTAGACATGCTACACTTAAAGAAATCCCAATCTTTCAGAGACACATGCTCCAGGGATCTAAACCTTGTCATCACAATGAACAAAACATGCTGAAGGGATAGGTTCCTGACCCAGAGACTCCCCAGACTCTGGAATAGACTGCCCATACATGTCAAAGAGCACCGCTTTGGACCTCTTCAAAAGGAACCTTGACGACTGGATGGGAGATAGGAAATTCACCCCGGGGATCATGTCAGTCACCCTGCTAGACAGGGGACCAGGGATGTAAATATTGTGGGAAGAAATAGCCAGGGAATTGTTATGGCTAGGCTTGTATAGGCCCTATGGCCGATAGTCTAGTACCAACCTATGAACCTATGAACTTGTTCTTAAATTCACAATAGTTAATCTCCCCATTCTTACTAAAGTTGTATCTAATATTTTCACTGAAGTTATGCAACATATAGCTATAACGTGTCTATATTGAATCACCAAATGCTTAGAAAAGCGAATGCTGATTCATCATCCCCATGTAAGTGAAAGCTTACAATCTCGAACACTCAGAACAGCGATTTTTTTTCCCAGGGAAAAAAAATTGCTGTTCCAAGAAACACACATACGACACTCACACACAGCAAACTATTTCTAATGTGGAGGGCTTTGCCCACCCCACATCCCCTACTTAAATATACCAACTCTGAGACCGCACTACAGGAAAGAAAAAGGCAAAATACCGAAGACGGCCAAGTGATTTCTTTCCCAGGAAAAGAATTTGTTTATATGCTGCTTTGGTATTTTGCCTTTTCGCTCTATAAAGTTCGAATGACAGGGTACAAATCAAACCTGTATTAAAGAATAGGAGAATTTTCAGACCTAAATAATATAAATGAATTAATTACTATAAGTATCATAGTATATATGCTAGGATTGTTCATTTGAAAGTATATGTATATAATGTTTTTAAGTGTACTTGTATTTGCATTATTAGCTGTTTTAAGCCAGTGATATGAATGCTTTTAACTTTGTATGGCTTTAAGCCCTTTGTATTTGAGCACTTAGCCATTATTTTACTAATTATTTAATTATGTTTTCTCACCAATCATTGTAATGGGTGGGTTACTTAAACTTCATTCACAAAGCATGAATTGTATAGTCTGAAGAAGCCAGTTTGGCGAAAGCGCTCACTCTTGTCCTCATCGAATAAAACTGTGTTTTAATTATATTTGGATTGCAGCCTGCATTTTTGCCAGCAAAGTCTTATCCATATTTGTGGATTTTAAACGAGCTACATTCCTGAGGTGCTTTAATTCTGTGGTGTTTCATCTGAGCAGCCATTAGGGGACAACGTTCTATGGTGACTGTCCTCAATTTCCACTTCAACTACTCTCCTAAGCACACAACCTCAAATTACAAAAGCCTAAACTTTACTCAATTAAACATTACATCTACCTCTAGTTACCTCTTAGCTAAATATCACAGATTGTCTCACATAAAAATTCAGAACCTCTTGATTATGAAACTAAAATACTTACTGAACTTCCCTAACAAATCTCACTTGGAATACAACCACTCTACCTTGGTAGATGGCGACATTCACCCCAACCCAGGTCCATCTAATATTTCAGCTGAAGCTACACCTGCTTCACTAAGCTCTTCTCTTCAATTACCAACCTCCAATACAAATACTCTACTCATAGGACACCTTAATATCCGAAGTGTCAATAACAAAATCACCCAACTCCACTCTCTTCTTGATCACCACTCCTTTGATATTCTTTGTTTAACTGAAACCTGGTTAAAACCCTTTACTAAAGACACTGAAATCTTACCTCCAGGTTATAATATCTTGAGACTCGACCGCAATGGTAAAAAAGGCGGAGGAGTAGCACTACTGTTCAAAACTGAACTAAAATTAACATTAGTACCCTATGAGAACCTTGGATTTACTAAAACTGAACTTCTTATCTCAAAGCTGCAACTAAACCTCAAAAAATCTATCTATATCATCTGTATATATCACCCCCTGGAAATAACTCTACTACCTTAGAAAATATCCTGAGTTGGACCTCATCCACCTACCCACAAGAAACCATAATACTAGGAGACCTCAACCTAGACTGGTCCTCAATATCCACTAACAACCCAGCATCTCATATTAATCTCCATGGCTTCACTCAGACAATTAACACCACTACTAGGATTAACAAAACTAATAACAAAGAAAGTATTCTTGATTGGATTTTGGTAAACAAACCTCTAGTTAAATATCAGTCTGGAACGCTACCTGATGACATTAGTGACCACAACCTAACCTATATTATAAGACAAAAAAATGCCTCTAACTACTCTCCTTTATATAGGACCCTACGTGACCTCAAATGCTTTAATCCAACCCAATTTAAAACTGAACTAAAGGCCTGTAACTGGAACCCACTAAAAACACTTCCTCTTCAAGAAGCTGTTAATTACTTTAACACCACATTCCTAACTATTCTAGATAATCATGCACCAAAACGTTCTATTAGAATTAAAGCTAAGCCAGCCCCCTGGCTAACGAAAGAGACTAGACAAAAAATGTCACTTAGAAACAAATCTTGGTTAAAATGGCGAATTAGCAAATCTCCCATAGACCAACAGACTTTCAGGCATCTGAGAAACAGTACCAAAAAAGCAATCCTCTCTGACAAAAGGAACTATTATAGCAATCTTCAGCAAGTGAATCACAATAACCCTCAAAAATTCTGGTCAACCCTAAACAGACTTCTTCACCCTGGACAGACTACCACCCCTCCCCTTCTGGGTCTGATAGAATTTCTCCCCTTGATACTGCCAACACTTTCAACTCATTCTTCATTGATACTATTAATTCCTTGGCCTCCCATCTCTCCAGTGACAATACTAGCATCCTTGACCATGCATCCTCCAAACTACCAACCTTTAGGCTACAACCCATCTCCACTACCTTTATACAGAGATGCATTCTCAAACTTAAACCATGTACCCCCTCAGCTGACCAGCTTCCTTCTGAATTCCTTCAAAAAGCAGCCTCTGAAATCGCTTATCCCATATCTATTCTTATTAATAGGACCATAAATGAAGAAACCATCCCTGATATCTGGAAAATCTCTCACATCATACCATTACATAAAGGAGGAAACTCCTTTGAACATTCTAACTACAGGCCCATAGCCCTATTGTCCCCACTGCAAAAATAATGGAAAAATGTGTCCACCATCAGTTAATGAATCACCTAATACAAAATAACATTCTGACAAACTGTCAACATGGCTTCAGGCCCTATCATAGCACAACTACTGCTCTGCTCTCCTTTACAGACATTATTAACAAAAATCGCAACAATAATATCCTGTCTTCCGCTCTCTTCATTGACCTGTCCAAAGCCTTGACATGGTTAACCACTCTCTCCTATTAAAAATTCTCGAATCCCTTTCCTTAGGACCTAAGGCTATCCACTGGTTCAGTTCATATCTCACTAACAGGAAACAGGCTGTCCTCTGGGATAACAAACTCTCATCTCTTCTACCAATTTCACTTGGGGTCCCCCAAGGCTCTATTCTTGGACCTCTTCTTTTCTCCCTCTTTATAAATGACTTACAATTAGCCATTCCACAGGCTACTTGCATTCAATATGCTGATGACTCCACACTTATTTGCTCTGCTAGATCCATTTCCGAACTTCAAACTAACACTCAAGCTGTATTTTCTAAAGTCGAAACTTGGTTCCTAAAACGTTGTCTACTCCTAAACGCAAAAAAGACCAAATTCCTACTCTTTAAGCCTACTACCAGATCCCCTACATTTGACTTCACTATCGTATCGAATAATGGAACCATTATATCACCTGACTCTACTACCAAATTGCTAGGTGTCACGATTGATAACAATCTTTTCTTCGACTTTCATATCAACAATACCATTAAATCTGTAAACAGGAAACTTGGCTCTCTATATAGAATCAAAACTTTTTTAACCTTCCCAGCAAAAGTTAATCTTGCCCACTCACATCTTATTTCCACACTTCTCTATGCCTCACCTATCTACACTAATCTCAAGAAAAACAATCTCTCTAAACTGTCTACCACTTACAATAACATAGCTAGATTTGTTACTGGGAAGCAATTTAGAACCCACCATTGTCTGAATCTGCAACAACTTAACTGGCTTGAACTGACAAACATGTTGCTTCTATCCCAACTTATGTTTGTCCAAAGAGCTTTTTACCAACCTCTTAATACACCTGTTCTTTCTAACCTCTTAAGCCCCTACTCAAACCTGAACTCACTCCGCTCTTCCAGCAAACTGCTAGTTACCTTAACCAAATCTAATAACCTTGCTGGTGATTCCCTTTTCTCAAATGCCATTGGGAAACACTGGAATAAACTTCCTCCCGAACTTACTTCAATTGCATATACTGCTCTGTTTAAACAAAAACTTAGAGTCCACCTTAAAAACCACTGGATATGTTCCTGCTCTAAGCCTGATTAAAATTTTCTTTGTTTTTTCTCCTCCTCATGGCTATTTGTCTCTCTCTTTCTGGCAATACATATCTCTTTAAATCTGCACTTTCTTTTGATTATTGTTCTCTCTTTTCCTTGGTTTCATGCTTTCTCTAAATGGTTCCAAAGATGAAATTATGTTGAACATGTTGTTTATACCTTTATACTATGATTAATCATTCTTGTCTTGGAGTGAAAGTCCTACCACTTTTTAATCTGTTATTATGAATTTTTTGTTATGTTGTATCCATCTTGTCTACATGTGGAGCTTTTCTCCCCGGGCCTCTGCTGAAAATGGAAATATATCCAGTTAGACTAGCCCGGTTAACAAATGTAAAATAAAATAAATAAATAAAAATAGTTCAATGGTATTGGAACAGAATGTGCGGCATCTCTGCAAAAACACTTTGTATTTTTTTCTATACCTACCCCACCCCCCATACCCTGAATATGAAATGTATGCTCAGTAATGTTTTACATTCTGAGAGTTCCACTGAGCAGTTTTGTGAAATCCAGTATTCTAAGAATTAAGTAATAGGGGGGTAGGTATGGAAAGAAAATTGTCCCATGAAGTTCATTAAAATGTAAGTTCCCTTAAATCAACCTTTACACTGTAATAATTCTGAGAGTCCTTCTCAAAACTTGTATATGATTTTAAGAATGCAATCAAAGCAATACAATGATAATAATACAACACTTTTATTACACTTTCTCTTTTACTGAAATATAATTTTTCGTCATAATCACATTTTTCAACTGAAGGCAGCATAAAGATAGGACTCTGAGACTACTTACTGTTAGATGCATAATACAGACACATCTATCACTAGGATACACATAAAAGACCCATAAAAGAAAAAAAAATTAACACAGGCTAATCAGAATTATTTTTAAAGAAACTCACAAAGAACAGGGCACTCCCCACTGCTTTGGATCAATGACTGAAATCCTTCCTATATTGATGACTGTTGAATCTGCATTACATTTATGTAAATTAGTGTGGTTGTAATTCATGTGTTTGAATCCCACTTGCTCACAGACCATGGGGCTGAATTTGTAAAGGTACTGTGATATGTACACATACTTGACACTTCATAGTACCTTTGTGGTATTCAATAAATGCTCTTTTCTTCAACATGAGAAGTACAGCACCAAGAAGGGCTGATTCCATGGCCATGCCAAATATTAATGATGCATTCCATGGGCTGAGCATATGCTAATTAGCCTCATGCTCTCTGCGAAGATAGGTGAAGGCTACCAGCCTATCCAGATAAAATTTTGTAGATAATTCTTTCATTTGTAAATATTAATATAAGCCACAGGCTCGTTCTCATAAATGGCAAATGGTGTTAAATATGGAACTGCAAAAATGTAACAACAGTGCACTGTGCTGTAACAAAGCTGATTTAATTCTTTGATGTCAAAACTTGGAGCTGAGATGTCTAGATAAAGGCATTCTGCCTGTTGTTTTGAGGCCAGAGTTAATGGCTAGAATTTGCATGTATAATTTATTTTATTGCTGTGGTTCCTGACCAGCTGCAAGATCAAAAGGGCTATTAACCTTTGAGAATCTGTTAGCCTGGGAACCAGAAAGAAATGATGAAATCTGAAATGAATCAGTGGTACTGTGTTATCAATTTAAGGACAGAAAGAATGAGAACATTTGAGCATTTGTCTTGAGAACATCCAACTCACCAATCTGCCTGTGTCTATATGTAAGTAGGATTTTAGAACTGTGTTTTCTCTTAGATACAGCTAGGAAATAGAAACATTAGATTAGTTTGTTTTTCTGTGATGTCAGAACTTTTCTACTGTATTATGTTAAGTATTTCTCTGTGATCTCTGAACTCTTGACTGGCACTGTGTAGTAAGAAGTATTGTCTTGTGTTTTTATTTTTTATTATTAAATATTTTAAAACCTTTGAACTGTGGCTGTTTTGTATATAGATAATTTAAGTTCTAAGAGTACATTGCATGTATATAGTGATACTGTACCAAGTCACTACAAATGAGTCTTGACTGTTTGGAGGCAGTTACCATTTGGATAATAATATTGCACAGTATAATTGGACACCCTTTCATAAGGAACTTTGAGTAGCTGATAAATATTAGTTGGGTGGTGGCAGTGATTTCTACTGTATAGTCTGGGTAAAAGGGGCACAGATGGAGAACCTGGGCCAGCCTTCCCCAGGAGTGTCTGTGTGGTTGTATAAACACTTATCTCAAAGTGTGTGTGTCAGCTACTTGGGCAGGGACATGAAGCATTGGTTGAACTGAGAGTGTGCTGGAGGTTTTATCTTGCCCACTAGGCTGAGATCTGGATCTTATAGCTGTGCCTGTGGGGAGTCTTATTGGGAACCTGGAGAGAAAGGGAGAAACCAGCCCCAGACTGACTGTGATCTCTGTGTACTCTTAATGGAAATTGTACTTTACTGTGTGTGTATTTATTATCATTTCCCTATATGGATGTCCCTCACTAGTGTTAGTGGTGAGGACTGAGGCTCCTTGATTGCTGGGCCAGTGCACCGATTTCACATATTAATTGTTTGGCAGTGGTGGGATATCCACACTGCATATTAATTGGTTGGCAAATACTAAATGGCTTGCAGTGGTGTAGTTGCAATTGGTCACAGCTGCATCAGAAAACAGCAACCAGGTGGACGATCAGATTGGCAGTAGAGATGTACTACCCTCAGAGAATGGACAGCTCAACCTTTCTGCAGAGGACTTAAAAATCCATCTGGAGCTAAAGAGACTTGAGTTGGAGGACAGGCATTTGTAAATAGAAGCAGCTAAGAGACTGAGGCATCTAGAGCATGAGGAGAATGAGAAACTGCTACACCTGGAAGCTGATGAAAAGGAGAGGCAGAGGCAGCATGAGAAGGAGATGCTGACTCTTTGCCAGAGTCAGGGAGGTAATGAGGAAGGGAGCAACTGGACCCCAGAAGCACAAAAGGTCAGTAAATTTATTCCACTGTTTAAAGAGGGAGATAATTTTGATAGTTTCATTCATATGTTTGAGAGGGTATGTAAACAGCATAATGTTGACCAAAGGCTCTGAGTACAGTTCACGACCCCCTTACTCCATGGTAAAGCTGCAACTGTGTTATCTAAAATGTCTGACATTGACTGTTTTAATTATACTATGGCTAAGAACTGTTTGTTAGAATTGTTTAAGCTAACACCTGAAACATAGAGCATAGACGCAAGACAGATGAAAGTGTGTGTGAATATGTTGCTGAACTGAGCACTTATTTTCATAGGTAGGTAAGTGGACAAAATATTCATCTATACTCCTGCTAAACACAGTCTTTAAAATAAATCTGACCATTGTTTATGTTTATAAGTGTCATGATTTATCTAAAAGTCCTTGATTTTTGACCATACTATATGGGCACCCCTTACTGGTATTAGTGGTGAGGATTGAGGCTCCATGATTGCTGGGCCAGTGCACGGGGGTCACACTCTCTAACTGGGACTGCCTCCACGAAGGCATATAACTGCCTAATTTGTTTTTCACATAAATTGCTAAATACATTTATTATGGAGTCCTCAGTAGGCACGTAAGTGTAATGGCAGATGTGCAAAAGGACTTGAAAAATAATGCTAATATTAATGTCTCTAATGTCCTTAATTTATCTAGTTATAATTTGAGTAATGGTAATCTCTCGCTATTATCCCGAGGTATGAAGTTTGTTCCAGCACGAGTTGATAGTTTGGTAAACACTTTAACTGATTTTAAACTATTTGTTCGTAATCTTAATCTGAAATGTATTTTTCAAGATACTAATGTGGCAAATGTTAATGTTTGTAGAAGGACTAGTACATTCATACCTATTGAGGAACCCATAATAAATGTATTTAGCAATTTATGTGAAAAACAAATTAGGCAGTTATATGAGAGTAATACCTTTAAGGAAAAGAAAAAAATATAATTTAACATATGAAGAATCTGTTTCTTTAAAAGCATTACAACAAAATGAACATATTATTATTAAGGAAGCTGATAAGGGTGGGTGTATTGTTGTAATGGACTCATCCTATTATATAGCAGCTATGAATGAATTAGTGACTGACACTCAGACATTTAAGGTTACTGGGGAAAGAGAAGTAAATAATATTATTGGCAAAATAAATATGTGTATCTATGATCTTCAGCTGATAAATGATATAGACATCGAAACTTTTAATTTTCTTACTGTGACCTGTCTGACTATTCCAATAATTTATGGGTTGCCTAAGGTCCATAAATCACCTGGCAGACCACCAATGAGACCTATAGTGTCTGGAGAAGGGTGGATAATGGAACCTTTATCTGTATATCTATAGAATAAGCTAAGTTGTCATCTTACCAATGTTAGAAGTTATATTAAAGATATGGGTCACTTCCTTAAAAAATTATATGAATGGTGGAGTAGTGGTTCAGATTCTTGCCACTTTAGGCATAAAATCTTTATTCACTGTAATCACAAATGCATATGGTGTTTATCAAATAAGGGAACTTCTGGATGAGAGTGGAAAATATACAATAAGAGAAGTATCCACTCTATGTGAAATACTAGAACTTGTTTTGGAGAACAACATCTTTATTTTTAATGGTGAAATATACCATCAATGTTCTGGTGTAGCTATGGGCACGGCAGTAGCTAATACCTATGCCAACTTAACCCTAAGTAAATGGGAGGAGACGAATGTCTATGGCGATGCAAACATCTATGCACACAAAATACTTTTTTATTTGCGTTTAGTGGATGATATTTTTCTTGTCTGGGGTGGCAATAAAAGAGAATTGCAGGACTTTATTTTTAGAGCAAACAACAGACTTTTTGAAATTTGAAATAACAATATCTCCATCAATAATAAATTATTTGGATGGATGTATCACATTAGCTGGAGGTGAATTAGATACGAGTATATATAAGAAAGAAATGTATACTAATAAGTACTTGCATAGAAATAGTATGCATGCTAGACATGTAATTAAAAGTATACATAAGAGTCAATACAGGAGGGTCAGTAGGTTAAACACCAAAATGGAGAAATGTATTCAACAGGTGGAAGACATGACAAATGATTTTCTGGTTAGAGGATATGATGTTAATCAGCTAAATAGTGCTAAGCATGATATCATATCATTGAGAGAAAGTTTGCCAAACCATATTTCTCAGATTTTCATAATAGGGTAGATACTAATAACACACCACGCAAATCTGAACCATTAAGCTATACTATGACATATAGCAGAGTAACTGAGAACATAGAAAATATTATTCGAGAGAATTGGGGTATACTTAGTTCTATCCCAGAACTCTATGCTCCAGACCAGAAGTGTATCCCTCACTGGTAAGATCAGACCATAAACTAATCTCACTAGATATTCACATCCCGACCTCAGCCCCTGCCCAGAAAACCACAGTGAAAAACTTCTCTAAAGCAAATTTCACACTCCTCAAAACTGAGGTGGAATCCTTCAAAGCCCCCAGGCCTGTGGAAAATACGGCCGCAGACCGCAGAATCCTTTATAAACGCATTCTATGAACACCTTCAGGAATGCATGGATCATGCAATCCCATATAAAACCAAGACCCAATCCTCCAAAGTTAGGAGTTCTGTCTGGTGGACCCCAGCCATAAACAAACTATACAATAGAAGGAGGAAGCTACTACATGATAGAGCAAAATCCCAAAAAGGGAAGGCATCTCTGATCAGTATTAGCAAAAAACTATGGGCACTCATAAAATCGTCTAAGGCCAGTTTCGAGAGAAAAATTGCACAGGACACTAAGGATAATCACAAGGCTTTCTTTAGTTATATTAGGAACCTGGGTGGGAATTCCCAGATATGCTCAGAATTAGTCCAAAATGACAAAAAATACACCGAACCCACAGACATTGCCAACATCCTAGCTGACAGGTTCAGTGCAAACTTCTTCCCCCCTTCCCCTCCAAAAGGGCAAATATCTATCACAACAGAGTGCTGCCCTCCTGACATCTCAGATGCTCAGGTAAGAACCGCCCTCTCCAAAGCAAAAAACACAGCATCAATGGGACCAGACGGTGTCCCGGGCTGCGTCCTACATGAACTCCAAGAAGAACTAAACCCAAACATAAAACTACTGTTCAGTCTCAGCCTTACTACAGGATATGTACCCAAAGAGTGGCGTATAGCAACAGTGGTCCCTCTCCACAAAGGTGGTGCTTCAACGGATCCTGGAAACTATCACCCCATAAGCTTGACTAGCTTGGTCTGCAAAGCTATGGAAAGGATCATCATGGACCTCATAAATAAAGATATTGGGGACCTACAGACACTGGATCCTACCCAGTTTGGCTTTGTTAAGGGCAAATCCTGCCTCTTAAACCTGGTTGATTTCTTTGAAACAGTCAGCAAGGCCATTGACGAGGGGAAGGTGGTCCACACAGCCTATCTGGTCCTTGCAAAAGCCTTCGATACAATACCCCACTCGGGCATTATAGATAAGCTCACCAGCTTAAATATAAACCCTTATGTCACTAGATGGGTTGCAAACTGGCTCAAGGACAGAACCCACATGGTTAGAATTGCTGGAGCCATATCAGACTCCAAACCAGTTACAAGTGGTGTCCCACAAGGCTCAGTCCTGGGACCTCTCTTGTTCGGAATATATTTCTCGGAGGTACAGGCTAACACGGAAGGACTGTGGCTGACCAAGTTCGCAGATGACTGGAAACTGGGCGCCATAATAGACTCTCCAGCCGACACAAGCATCCTACAAAAGGGCCTCATAGAAACAGACAAATGGTGCCAGAGCCATGGCCTCAAGCTAAACGCCAAAAGTGTATAGTTATCCCCTTTGGCAAAAACAAAGTGCCCACAAATTACCACATAGGTGGTAATCCATTAAGTACGGAAGAAGTAATTAGGGACCTGGGGACCCAAGTTGATAGCAATCTCTCATTTGACAACCATGTGGCCAAAGTGGTTAGAAAAACATTTTATATAGCCCACCTAATCATGAAGGGATTCACATCTAGATCAGGGTACGTCATCGTGCCTCTTTACTCATCCCTCATCAGGGTCATAATTGAGTACAATGCCCCTTTTGGGATGTACCTTACCAGACACCTCCAGCAACTGGAAAGACCCCAAAAGTACCTCACCAAGAGGATCAAAGGGCTTAAACAGATGCCATATGCTGCCTGGTTAAAGAAACTCCAGCTCTACTCAATGGCATACCACCTGCTCAGAGGCGATCTGTGCCTGACGTATAAAGCCATGTCCAACCCAGAATTAATGGACATGCTGCACCTCAGAAAATCCAAATCCCATTGAGCTACATGCTCGAGAGACTTGAACCTCAGCACTGAAATAAATAGGACATGCTGGAGGGACAGATTCATAACCCAGAGGCTCCCTTCACTCTGGAATAAAATCCCAGTCCAGGTTAAGCAGAGTCCCTCATTGACTCTCTTCAAGAGGAATCTTGATGAGTGGATGGGAGATAGTAGGTTTACCCCAGATATCACTTCTATGTCACTGTTAGACAGAGGCACAGTATACTAACCTTGAAAAAGGGCATAGCAAAATTAATTTAAAATGGGTGGCGAAAGCCAAACACACTCTGGCTAGGCTTATAAATGCCCTAGGGCAGATAGCCTAGTATGAACCTATGAACCTATAAAAAATTGCTAACTGAAAAAACTTTATTTTGTTATAAAAATTCAGGAAATTTAAAACAATTTTATGTTATAAAGATTTTCACTTTAATCGACAAAAGAGTATCAGTTTTAACACAAGAGGCACAATACCATGTTATAACTGTTCATGTTGTGTGAACATCTGTCAACTGACAGATTTCTTGCATCCTATTACAGAAAGACTTTATTCCTTCACTTGTACGGTCACTTGTAACACTACTTTAGTGGTATATTTAGTGACCTGTACAGTCTGTTTGGCATGCTATGTGGGTAAATGCTCCAGAAGACTATGTGATAGAATTCTGGAGCATAAATCTGATATACGTAGAGGGATTGAGAGTAATTCATTAGCGAAACATATCTCAGAACAGGGTACTGGCCATGATTTTATTTTTAGAGTAATAGAAATTTTGAAACCTAATATACCGCGCTGTGATATTATTAATAGGCTAGATGTGAAGGGATATGAATTGATTGTACGCTTGCAAGGAGATGTTCCTCCGGGTATAATTAAGCATATTACAATTAAACCAATTCTAAAATTAAAACAGAGGAATATTGTATAATATTATGATTTTTTGTAAAAATACATATAGGGTGTGTATTCACATATTTTTATAATAGGAAATTTTATAATATAGTGTTTTTAACAAACTTTATAATTGAATATTTATTTGTTGCAATAGGATGGCTGTGTCTGATGATTTTAAGTGTGTGTATATATATTGAGTACTGAGTTCTTTACAACTGTAACACTGATGAAGGATTGTCTTATCCGAAAGGTTTGTTTTGATATTTTATTAGTAAAAGGAAGTTTGCATTTGCATTGTGTGGAACTGTGATTTGAATGACAGCTCACACAGGGGGCAACTCATGCTCAATCTTTATTTATTTTATTTTATTTATTCTGCTTTTCTTTACTAGGTTTGTCCATTTGGGTTTAAGGAAAATTTCCTTTTTAGCAGAGGCATAGGCAGGAAAGCTCCAGCATACTACTAAAATTTTAAATGGGCATTCCCTAATATATATGGACAGGCATTAAGTAATATGGATTAACAATTACACATGCATTTCCTAATTTGATTACATTCATATGAAAAAGGAAACTAGTATAACTGAACATGGAGCACCTGAAGAGGCACATTAGTGGGTTTGCCAAACAGATAACAGATCTTGTGATTAGTGATTAGAAATTCAAAATGAAAAAGGAAATGATGAAAGGAACTCAAAAGGGAAGACAGAATTAATATTCTAGTTAAGAGCTGAGGTATTAAGCAGGTTCAGAGACAATTATATATGGATATCCTAATGTTTGTACTTGAAGACAAGAGGTGGGATGAGCAATGTCACAAAACTATGAATATGGCTGGGAAATGCTAGTAAAACTATTTGGGTGTTGATTGTGGGGCATGGGATTCTGTATGAAGAGAAATGGTTTAATAATATGGCAAGTTGAAAATTGCAGTGCATGTACCCTTATATTTGGCAATATATTCAGGCAACAGCTCTGCGAAGCTAACAGCTTTTCTTTTTGGAATTCAATTTAGGTGCCAACTTGGGTATTTTGGTTCAGGCTCAGGTAGCAATTGAAGAAAGTTAGGGTTAGGGAGGGAAACAGGAGTTATAGGGTTTAAATGAGACTGGAGAATTCAAGTTTTACAAACAGGAGTGAAGTTTAAGGTTTAAAGAGCATCCAGGAAATGTAAGTTTAGGGAGCAGGAGGGGGGTTTAGGTTTAGGGAATGAATGGGGAATTTATGTTTAACCGTAGGTTAGAGAGCAAGGCTACAAATTAGTGTCAAGTTCAAGGTGGGTGCTTTAGGGTTATAGTCAATTATGTGAGAAGGCTATGCAGTTTATTTTGACTGGGTGTTGGGAAGGCCATGTAATTTGCAAGGATCAGGCTAGAGGGATATTGGAAACCTGTTATGAGCAAGTGGCTACTGTGAAGACAGGTAGAGATGGGTGAAGGCTGCCAGCCTATTCAGAAAGAATTGTGCAGATAATTCTTTCATTTGTAAATATAAATGTTGAAATACAGGCTTGTTTTCTTAAATGAAAGAATATGCTGTGAAATGTTGAACTTAAAAAATGTAGCAGCATTGCCCTCTGCTGTAAAGAAAGTTAAGTGAAGCATTTCTTGTCTGTCCTTTGAAATTAAAATTATTTCATGTCTGTCCCTTTGAAGTTAGAATTTGGAGTCAATGAGTTTGGAGTGAAGCATCCTGCCTATTGATTAATTACTAGAGTTTACATATGGAATTTCTTTTATTGATGTAGTTTCCTGCGGGTGCAAGATAACAAGAATGTAGTATCTGTCAGCCTGGGAACCCTAGGAAAGTGTTAAATGATGTAATGGGAATCAGGACTGAAAATAGCAATTTAAACAGAGAGAATCAGAAGGCATTAAGCATTTTTATCTGGACCATCCAACTCACAGCACTGTCTTGCTCATATGTAAGTTATCTTAGACTTGTGTTTGCTTTTAGAAATACATAGGAACCAGAAAGATTAGACTAAGTGTTTTTCTGTGATGTCAGAACTGTACTACTGATTTATTTTAAGTATTTCTGTGTGATCTCTGAACTCTAGACTAGCACTGTGTAGTAGAAAATATTGTCTTGTGGTTTAAATTATTTATTATTAAATATTTTAAAACCTTTTAATTGTGACTGTTTTATGTAGAGATAATTTAAGCTTGATAGTACATTGCATGCTTATATTGATCCTGTACCAAGTCACTCTAATAAGCCTTGACTGTTTAGTCACAACTACCAGTTGGATAATAATATTACACAGTAATAATTGGACACTCTTTTAAGGGCCTTTGAGTAGCTGATAAGTATTAGTGGGTGGTGGCAAGTGGAACTACCATATAGTTTGGGAGAAAGGGGAGCAGCTGGAGAAACTGGGCCAGCCTTCCCCGGGAGTGCGTGTGTGGTTGTATAAACTCTTCTCAAAGTGCATGTGTGTGTGTGTGTGTGTGTGTGTGTGTGTGTGTGTGTGTGTGTGTGTGTGTGTGTGTGTGTGTGTGTGTGTGTGTGTCAGCTACTTGGTCAGGGACATGAAGCACTGGTTGGACAGAGAGGGTTCTAAAGGTTTTAGCGTGCCCACTAAGCTGAGATCTGGACCATGTAGCTGTGCCAGTGGGGAGTCTAATTGGGGACCTGGAGAGTAAGGGAGTGACCAGCCCCAGACTGACTGTGAGCTCTGTATGCTCGTAAGGGAAATTGCACTTTACTGTGTTTGTTTGTTATCCTTTCCTCATATATGAGACACCCTCTCAGGTGAGGATTAAGGCTCCTTTATTGCTGGGCCAGAGCATGGGCGTCACAGCTACAAGTAAGTAAGCTATGAGATTATAGCATGCAAAATTAGTACTGGATAAAATAATATCAATCAAAAAAGTTTGCATTCTAGTCTACAGTACATTCAGTGAATAATAGCATGATGAAGGTAAATGGCAAATTTCAGTGCAACTGACTTTAGTATACAAGATAATGTAAATATTCTTTATTTTGACTATTCAGTATTCTGTTACAAATGTCTGCTTTAAAAATCATTCAGAGAATGTACATAGTTGCTGCAGTTCAAGCTTCATTTTCTAAAATTCATATGAATCTTGAGTATTAATTTTAGATGTCACGTATTGTTTTACGAATATTTTATTTCATATAATGAACATGCATTCCTGATTACTTTTGATCAGCACAAATAAAAAAGTAAAAGATACTTATTGAATAGGTATTTTTCTCACTTCTCCAGAGAAATAGAATACTGGCCATAATTTGTATGCATAGAGTTTCCTTGTGTAACAGAGTAAATAATCACATTCATTTAGGCAATAGCCAGTTCAGCAGATGCTCCCTCTGTCTGAATACTAAAAGGACTTTTCTTCCAAATTTTCAAAAACTGCTTCTGCTTAAATGTTCACGGTGCACTAAAACAATTTACTTCTATAGCACTGTTACTGTATTTAAACAGCTTGTTGTATAAAAAACATTGATTTCCAGTAGTTTGTGTGACACAGACATAATGAAATGCTGTCTGCCCATTACGATTGTTGTCACTTTACATAGGTAATGCAGACTTCAGTTTAAAAGTCAGAAAATGCTTTAAATACAAAAATTCTAAATACTACAAAAGCACTTACAGCACAGGCATTTCATTAAAGAACATAGAACGTACCATCAACACCAAAAATGTTAATCAGCAAAACAAATATTCATAATGTTAATTTTTCTTTGTAAACCATCTTTATATTATCATTTCACTGCCATAAATCTCCTTAAGTCATAAGCATTTGCATGTTTAGACAAGTTGCTTCATTTTCAGTTGTACATTTATACAAATGTCAGAAGTACTGCTTTACTGAAATCATATATTTGATAACATATTTCCAGACTGAGATTTTAATGCTAATTTCTGACTACTGCTGTACTAAAACACATAATGGGAAGGTATTATATCTGTTGTTGGGTCAGATGAGGGACACTATGGGGCCCAGTCTTCTTGCTGTTAATTTGCCTTTGGAAAGATGTTTATTGCCAGCAATTCTAATGCATAAAATGTAAAAGGAAAACTGTTAGCACCATTCATTGAACATAAACTCATGCAACAATTTTGAAAACCAGAAAAAGCTGACATATCTCTTACCAGAACATTCAAACTTGTGCTCTGAACAAGAAATGTTTGTCACCTCTGGGAGCTCATGGCATGAGCAATGTGAGCAGACCTCTGGCAAAACATGTTTGTATTCTGCATACTGTTAATGGACTATTAATACAGTGGGCTTTGTTAAAAATGTCATTTCAATAAAATGGCTTGAATCCTCTTGGTATATATATGTTTATTATACCTGTAATCATTTATGATATATATATACATACATATATATATATATATATATATATATATATATATATATATATATATATATATATATATATATATATATATATATATATATATATATATATATATATATATATATATATAATGGATCTAGGACTGTTGAACGAAACCTCAACAGTCCAAATCCACTATCACCGAACACACTTTAAAAAAGCGCCCTCCACACACCCCCTACTTTAATATTCTCACTCCGAGATCACACTACAGTGGGGAAAAGGGAATTTTCCCTTAACCGCACCATAGTATGACTGGCACAACAGGCATACTTACGGGAATATGCTGCTTTGCTGAAAAGCATTTTCATGTAAGTATGCCCACCTATTAGTGATTCGGTGAAAAGTGATTTGTGCAGGAGTCCTAGACCAATATATATATATATATATATATATATATATATATATATATATATATATATGTATATGTGTGTGTGTGTGTGTGTATATATATATATATATATATATATATATATATATATATATATATATATATATATATATATATATATATATATATATATATATGTGTATATATATATATATATATATATATATATATATGGTTCTCATTCAGAAGCCTGAAACATCATAAGCCTGAAAATCAAAATCCTGAAACCAAAAGCCTGAAAATTCAGAATCCTGAAAACTCAAAATCCTGAAAGACCAAAATCCTGAAAGACCAAAATCCTGAAACTCAAAATCCTGAAAACACAAAATAGACATACTGATGTCATTGTGGCTTTGCTATTGTTAGCCCTGTGGTGTTAGGTCATGCGTTGGGGTCAGGTAAGTGTGAGGTTGGTTTTATTTTAGGGTTAGGGGTTTAAGTGAGTTAGGGTTAGGGCGCAGGTTAGGCATGTATGCAATAGTGACAAATATTGGGGTTAGGGCGGTTTAAGTGAGTTAGGGTTAGGGCGCGGGTCAGGTGAGTGTGCGATAGTGATGGACCTTAGGGTTAGGGTTAGGGTCAGGGTCAGTTGGTAGATATTAGTGTCTTTATAGTGACATATTAGCATTATTTGTGTTTTCAGGATTTTGAGTTTCAGGATTTTGGTCTTTCAGGATTTTGGGCTTTCAGGATTTTGAGTTTTCAGGATTCTGAATTTTCAGGCTTTTGGTTTCAGGATTTTGATTTTCAGGCTTATGATGTTTCAGGCTTCTGAATGGGAACCATATATATATATATGTATATATATATATATATATATATATATATATATATATATATATATATATATATATATATATCTATATCTATATGGTTTACCATCATTATCCTGAATCACAGGCAGTCAAGACCACCTAAGAGATATCCTACATCCCAAATGATGGAATGCTGAAGACTGACATTCCCTATTGCCTAATCTTGCCCCCTTCTGGACCCATTTTAACTCTTGTTTATGGATCCAGAGTAGTAGGGAGTTTTGAGGTTCAGTGTCTACATGGTGTATACTTGAATTTGACATTCCAACTTTCATGGAAGTACGTTGACCATAGGATGACTCGACCACTTGTGATTCAGGATAATGATGATAAACATATATATATATATATATATATATATATATATATATATATATATATATATATATATATATATCTATGGGTCCCCTTCAATCGATCAAACATTTAAAAGTTCGAACCACATATGGCCGAGACCATATGTTTGAACTTGTAAAAGTTCGTCAGAGCAGACAGAAAGGGAAGATTTCCCATTTCCGCAATGTAGTGCGATCTCAGAGTTGGTATATTTAAGTAAGGGGGACGTTTAGTTTTGTGTTTTTTTGTTTTCGGTGTTTTTATTTCAGTGTTCGAACTTTTACGAGTTTGAACATATGGTCTCGGCCATATGCGGTTCAAACTTGTAAAAGTTTGATCTACTGAAGTAGATCCGTATATATATATATATATATATATATATATATATATATATATATATATATATATATATATATATACACACCCACACACACCCACACATCCACACACACACACACACACACACACACACACACACACACACACACACACACACACACACACACACACACATATATCATGGGCACATTTATAATGTGAGGGAACAAGTCTAGTCACACTAGGTTTGTGATGTCCCTCAGCTGACCCAGCAGCAACTGGGTGGATTACAAGCACTAATCTCCATGGAAAAAATATCTGAAGCTTAAAACTGATTGAGATTCAATAGGAATAAACTTCTAAAGAACTATTTGACTTGTATATACAAACAAGGAAGACTAGTGGTTTTAATGATGGATTCATGGTATCTTGAGTTTAGTTCCGTATTAACCTCTGAAGGCGATGATACAGTCCGGCAGTTATTACCATTTTTGTTAATAGCAAGATTCTTTCATAGATATGGCCTAACTGGATAGACCCATATAAATTTTAGAAAGAAACATGACAGTCCTGACTTCATTAGGTACCTGTTGACTGTTATATCAAATTATAATGTACTACCAATAAAGCAGGTACACTTTGCAAAAATTCTGATAAATCATTCAACAATTTGAAGTCAAGTTATTTGTTTGAGGTACCATTCCAAATGAAGTGCGGCTCAGTTTTGTCACTAGATAAACCTTTTATAAACTTTTATTGTTAATTCTTGCCCCCATGTCTGCCCACATTATAACCACCTCCAACTTGACTAGAGTCCATTCAAAGTCTATTAATTCCTACTTTACCCACATGGAGGTGACAACTATATAGACAGGCCATCATTCAGGCACCCATGAGTGATGTTTGTGGCAGGTCACTATTACGTTATCGAAAGATAACTTAATCAAACGGCCAAAACATCAAAATGGCTGCATTTCGAAGTTTGAATTGTGGGATTGCAGTACAGTGAAGATTGGGATATTTGCCCTTTCCTCACTGTAGTGCAATCTCAGAGTTAGAATATATATTTAGCAGGGGGTTTGGGGGTCACAGCACCCCACAATAAAAGTTTCGAAATGCGGTCATTAAGATGTTTCAGTCATTCGATTATATTATCTTTTGATAACGTAATATGAACCCGTTTGTGGCCAGTATTCCAGTCAAGTGTGCATATGATATAGCCATAACCATTTCTATAGATGTAAGACAAGTGACCCATATTAGTTTAAGAAACACTATGCCTTCTCCATGTGAGTGTGTGATGCCTTGCACCCTCTACATAGGACTGCTGTGTTCACAACTTGACACTGATAGTGCCTCTCCTCCAAGTGGTTGTACCATTGGATGTTCCTGGTCCACCTCATTTCCCAGTATAAACACACCCATTCTCTCCATACCAGCTCCAACAGTAACCAAAGCTACTAATCAAATTTAGGTCACCTGGGCTGGTATTAGGGATGTAGCCCTCTATTTCAAAACATCTCACTTTTGCTTCCAGGGTATACATGAATAGACCCTTCTACTTCACCTTAGCTCACTTACATACACTAAATTGTCTCCCAGATATTCATGAATAAATCTGTATTATTTTATATCATTATCTGATTAAGCATGAGGTAGGGGTGTTCAGTTTCAGCCATTCATCTTACTTTTAGCAGTGTGTATGTCTGAACTGATTTTTGCAGCCCCTCACTCTGCCACAATTAAGTACTGTAAGACCTGATGCCTAATTAACAGAGGCCATGCTTAATGCTGATTATCATGTGGTATTAGCCATGGAAATGTGGGACACTCAGCACAGGTTCATCTAGACTTTGAATAGATGTGAATACAGAACTAGAGATAAAATTATAATAGTTGGATGTAGGTAATGAGACAAGCAAGAGGTAATTTTCTTTTTATGTTAGACCTGATGGTCTGTTTGGAATGTATGGTATCTGACATCTAAGGTTGATTGCAAGGTTCTTTGGTCCAAAGTAAGAAATGCATATAGTAAAGGGCTTCCATCTATTTGAAATATTCCATGTAGGTTGCAGCTGTAAAGATAATGGCCTTGCACTTATTCTTAGGCAACTACAACAAATTCCAGTCTCACCTATTTACCAAGGAATATCAGATGAATTCTTCTACAAAATCTCTTATCTTCCTTGTTATAGGCTCTCTAAGCTTTGTGACAGCCCTTTCTACTTTCTCTTGCCTGAGTCATTGTGCACTAGAGTTATTATCAAAAACACTTTCTAAATTCATGCATATTACAAGGTAATCCCTTATATTATGTTTAGTATTCTGCAGATGCTACTCTTCTTGCTCTGTGGGATTCCCCCTATTTTGCAATACTTTTTGTCAGTCCCTCTAAATAATCTTTGTTACTTAACTATATCTCCCTTTATTTTATTTCCACCCTAAATTTAAACTCCACCTTAATTTTATCCCACTCCCTAGGTATATATTCAGAAGAAGTTTCTATCTTCTCTATTAGCCCCTGAATAATTTTCACTAACCATTCCTTAAATTCCTCCCTTTTTAACAGATAGGTTGGAAAGCTCCAGTGTCTCATTTTTATTTCATTACCTTGTGTTTTTATTTTAGTTATTACTGTCTCATAATCTGAAATGTTATTGGGTGCATATCAAGACCTTCAATGAAATGCACATGTTCCTGTGAAATGTAAAGTCTGTCTAGCCTAGCCCAGTTTTTGTATCTTGGGGAATAATATGTAAATTCACTTCAAACTCCTAGTACTGAATTCAGATCTTCCATGCTAAATACTGTCATAAATTTCTTCAAACATCTATCCTCCTTTGTTACATTTTCCCTTCTTGAAAGTCTATATAATAGCGGAAAATATGGAAATCAAGAAAAGGTACAAACAGAGATGTTTAAGGAAGAATTAAATATGCCAAGGTTAGAGGCAGGTGAAGCACAATTACTAGCAGTTAAGATAGGAGGAGATGAGATAAAAGTAGTGATGCATAACCAATCTACAGGAAAGTCCCCGGGAATAGATGGCATTCCTGCGGAAGGCTGGAAGCAAGGAGGGAAAAATGGAGAAAGATTTGGAAGGTTTTGTTTGATAGTATTTTTAAAAAAGGAGGCATCCTGGAAGAAAGCAGTGGTAGCTGTAATACCTATAAAGGGTAAAGATCCATCATATCCAGCTTCATACAGGCCCATTTCAATACTAAACCATGATTATAAAATGTTTATGTCTATAATGGCTAAAAGGAATGACAAAAGTAATGCTAACATTGATAGATATGGATCAATGTGGTTCTGTGGAAGGTAGGCAAACATTTGTCAACAATAACAGAACATTGATGATCCAGAAGGAAGCAGAATGTAAGATAATACCACTGTTGCTGGTGGGTCTTGATGCAGAGAAAGCATTTGAAAGAGTAGGCTGGGTCTTTATGAGCAGGGCAATGGAAGCATTTGCGTTCCCTGATAAAATGATAGGATTGATTAGGAGGATATATGCGGGATCAGAAGCAAAAATTAAAGTGGGTGGGGTCCTCTTTGATAATTTCTTCTTGACCAGAGGAATCAGGCAGGGGTGTCCTCTTTCCCCTTTGTTATTTGTATTATATTTAGAATAATTGGCAAAGAAATTAAGCAACTCAGAAATCCAAGGCTATAATTGGTATGGTAGTCAAGAAACGCTATCTCTGTTTTCAGATGTTATTGTTTTATACCTGACAAAACCAGAAAGGGACATTACACTGTTGTGAAACATTTTCAGACAGTTTCATATCTTTTCAGGATACAAAATTAATGAAACTAAAAGAACAGCAATAGTGGTAAATTATGTACCCACACATGGATTGGTTCAACAATATCCATATTTATGGGGAAAATATAAAACAAAGTATTTAGGAGAATAGAATAAAAAATATTCCATTGTGGCAGCTAAGGATATGTGGGAAGAGACTAAACAAAAAATTATACAAAAACTGAGAAAATGGAAGCGCTGTTATATGGATATCAATAGTAAGATACAAGCAGGTCTATATTACATGAACAAATGCTTAAAATGTTGAGTACGACATGCTCAACAGCTTTTAAGTGAAAGATCATATAAGTGCAACCCCATAATGTTGAAACAAAGAGTTTTGAAAACTTATAGTTGGCCAGCTGTCAGGAAGCCAATGGCTGATGGCTAAAATATACTGTACACCATTAAAACTCCCCCCCAAAAAAAGAAAAACAAAAAAACAAAAATAATAACAAATCAACAAACAAAATAAAGTGGGGGGCTTTGCCCCCACACCCCCCAATGTGGGGGGCTGTGCCCCCACACACCCCTACTTAAATATACCAACTCCGAGATCACACCACAAAGGAGGACTGTCATAACATTACACAGGGTGAACGACGAGACAGCACCACAGTGGAGGACTGTAAGAACAGCTAGACTACATGAACATTCTGACATCAGCTGTTGGCTTCCTGATGGCTGGCCAGCTATAACTGTTTGAAACTCCTTGTTTCGACATTCTTAGTTTTCACTTAGATGAACGTTCACTTAAAAGCTGTCGAGCATGTCGTACTCGACATTTTAAGCGTTCGTTCATTTAATAGGGAAACGATACAAGCAGTTAAAATGTTTTTAGTCCCTTTAGTCTTATGCACTGGTCAGGAATATTTTTATCAACCAGAGGAGAAGTTGTGGTTAGCAATAAATAAAGAGCTAAAGGATTTTATCTGGGAGAAGAAGATGGCAAGAGTTAAGTTGGAGTAGCTGATTCTTCCAGTGGAACATGGCAGTTTGGAATTACCTGATTTGAAGAGGTATTTCAGAACAGCACAGTTAAGACTCCTATACATAGCACAAGCAGAAAATTCTAATTCAAAGTAGAAAGTCATGATGATGAAATGGGGGGGGGGGGGGCTCAAGAAACAATGAGATACTTGGATTTTGGATGCAGACCTTTAAGGAGAATAACAATAATCATACAGAATATTATATCCATAAAATAGCAGAAGGTATTCTAAGATCTAAGCCAACATGGGATTGGAGAAAGGAAATTCTGCTGATAGGGATGATTGCAATTAGGGGATACAGACAATAGGTAAGAGAAGGCTTAAATTTATTGGAGAAAACTGGCGAAGGTATCAAGTTATTGCAAGAAATAATTAGTGAGGGATAAGGTAATAGAATGTGAAGATGCCAAGAATTTATTTGGACTGCACCTTAGAGATTGCCTTCCCTATCAAAGATTGATATCAGAGTATAGGCAAAGAGGAAGAAATAGGAGGGTCCTAGATGAAAGACCAGCACTGGTAGCGTTATTAATAGATTTATAACAGAAGCTGCCATTAACAAAGGAATAATTAGTAGAGCATACACAAAATTACATAAGTAAAAAAAAAATCAATCAGAGGAGGTTAGAAAGGATTGGGAAGAGAGGGATTGGATAAGCAATTAAAAAAGAAACAATGGTGGATATTTGTATGTCTCACAAATATGCAACAAAGTCTACAAGATTTAGGATCTTTGTTTGGAACTGTTTACATAGTATTTTTATACCCCAAGAGGACTCCAAAATAACTGTGAACATATTTTCTGGAAATGTAATGATTTGTTAGATTTTAAAGATCCCATGCAGATTGTTTTGTCATAGATACTAGATGGGTAAATTGGTGTAAATAAGGACATTATTTTATTGAGCTATGATACAAAATCAGAATTGCCTAGACATGGTAAGGCCTTACTGAGTTTAGTATTGGTGGCTGCCAAAAAAAAAAAAAAGCAGTTACTAGAAAATGGAAATCCAAGTCTAAGCCAACTTTACTAGAAGCAGTGAATATAGTAACAGAGATAAAACAACTGGGATTGGGATCTTTAGAAAAGGGTAGGAGCAAATTACAGAGGAAAACAATGAGAGTTATGGGAACAATAAATGTAGAGTAGGAAAGAGGTTTAAAAAAAGACAGGGTTTAAATGAGCTATGTAATGTTTGACAATGACTGAGTAGATTATAAGTGATGTATAATGTTTACAGCTATAAGTGTGTCCGTGTGGTTTGTAATGTATAATGTTTGCAACTAGAATTGTGTCAGGATAGTTTGTTCTCATTTACATAAATGCAAGATTGTCTATGTCATATGTGATGATTTAATAAAGATGTTTCTTGTTTAAAAAAAAAGAAATATCCAATGAATTGGCTGGGATACGATGAAGTTATTTTGGGGAAGAAAACAAGGACAAATGGTGTAGTGTTCATTGACAGATGTTAAGCCACAAGCAGAGACTTTGATATGCGGGCTCCTATCAATTAGCATAATCTATGCAGTACCTTTGGCCAAGGCTCACTTCAGAGTTTGAGGTCTACATTTGCTCTGTTTCAGAACACTGGTTACAACTGAAATCCAGAGAGAGAACTGGTAATGTTGCTTTGTCTGCATATCTCAAGAAAATCCCATTATGTCTTATACATCCAGTCCATAACTGACTACAGACCCTTTTCTTTGCAATGTGAGAGCAACAAGAAATTCTTAAATAAGCTGAATGTCTACTTCAGCAGATTCCAGGAAGGGAACAGAACAACAGTGAAGAATATGCCCATCAGCCATAAAGAGAGGATGCCCACCATCAACTGAGCTGATGTCCAGAGGACACTGCGCAGAGTTACCCGAGAAAAGCGGCTGGGCCTGACAATATCCTAGGGTGAGTGCTCAAGGACTACATGGCCCAGCTAGCAAGTGTCCTCACGAATATCTTCAATAACTCTTTGAGTCAGCAAATAGTTTCAAAATGCTTCAAGGACACAACAATCATTCCATTACCAAAGAAGTCTCCACCATCTTGCCTAAATGATTACTGCCCTGTAGCCCTCACCTCTACAGTAATGAAGTGCTTTGAAAGACTGGTCAAGGGCACAATAACATCTGGGCTGCCTGCTGATCTCAACCCTCTCCAGTTTGCTTACTGAATAAACTACTCTACAGAAGATGCCATCTCTCTAGCACTCAATCTATCACTGGAACACCTTGAGAATAAAAGCACCTATACAAGGGTACTATTCATTGACTTCGGCTCTGCTTTTGACGTGGTCATCCCTCTTCATCTGGTAATGAAGCTACTCCAACTAGGCATCCACACTCCACTTTGTAACTGGATTCTTGACTTTCTCACAGACAGTCCTCAGAAAGTGTGCACACGAAATAATTCCTCGGATAGCATCACTTTTAACACTGGAGTTCCACAAGGATGTGTACTAAGTCTGTTGCTGTTCATCCTGTTAACCCATGATTGTACAGCCAGATACAATACAAACCACATCATCAAGTTTGCTGATGACGTAACAGTGGTGGGCTTCATTACTAACGACAATGAAACAACGTATGAGGTGGAACAACTGATTACCTGGTATGTAAATAAACATAAACAAGATAAAAAAGATAATTGTGGACTACAGGAAAAATTACAAGGAACATTTTCCCCTTACCATCAAAGGGGAAATAGTAGAAAGAGTGAGATGCACAAAGTTTCTAGGAGTACAGATTGATGAACACTTGTCTTGGAACACCAGTACAAATGCCATAGTCAAGAAAGCATACCAGAAATTGCACTTTTTGAGAAGGCTGAGGAGAGTGAATCTCCCATCAACAGTTCTTACTACCTTCTACAGAGGTACTATAGAAAGTATCCTGACGAACAACCTTGTAGTATGGTATGGAAGCTGCTCTACCTCTAAGCACAAATCCCTCCAGTGAGTAGTGAAGACAGCCGAGAGGATCATCAAGACCACCTCACCACATATTCATGACTTATACTTATCCAGATGTCTTGGTAGGGCCAGAAGAATAATTAAAGACTGCATTCACCCTGCTTACAGAGTGATCATGCATCTATCATCCAGAAAGCACTTCCGAAGCATATTTTTCAGAACTACGAGATTCAGGAGCAGCTTCTTTCCTAATGCCATTAGGCTGCTGAACTCTACTACACTCCATGATGGCCATTTGGGTCAGTAGAAACTGTAGTAGTTTGTCTCAAATTGTACAGTAACTTGGTTACCAGTCTCATCTAATACTTAGTGCAATATTCACCATGACTGTTAACTTATACGCCATCTAGAGCCGTAGAAATGCAGTAATATATCTCTTATTTCAGTGCAATACATGTTATGAATTCATAAATTAGCCATAGTGCAATACTCTAAGGTCCATAGTACAATATTTTAATGTTCACAGTGCAATACTCAAATGTCTCTTTCTGTGCAAGGATCAATGCAATGTCTTAACCAAGTACCTGTGCAATACTAAAGTCTCATGCAAGTAAGTGTTCAGTGCAAAAAGTGTTAAAATATGTTTTTAATTATGTGCAAGTATTAGTCTGTCTATGTGCATGTCCGTGATGTAATAGCTAGGTATGTCTGTGAAAATAGTCAATATGTTGCCTGCACATTGAGTCTGGAGACACAGAATGTCGTTCAGCTTTTGTACTTGTTTGATTTCTGAATGACAATAAAGTTTACTTTTATTTACATTGACTGATTTTGACTACATAGGCTGGAATAATACACATAGGAAATAGGCACTGATGTAGTGGAGTTTTAGTAGGTGGATAAGTCGTCATTCAGCAAGATGCCCATTCATTACACCTAGGTGAGCTCAGTGCACATTGGTTAGACAGGAATGATAAAAGTATCTGATTGGTGAGGGATGCTCTGAAACTAGGCTTCAGACACGATGAGCATATGGTAACAAGCAAAAAGTTTGCCTTATTAAAGGTAGGTGCATTAAGTGTTTTCAACTCAAACATCCTCCCGAGGGTTGTCTGAAAGGGAAATGTATGTGATTATGGTGTAAAGCTGCATGTGGAAGAGGACATGTGATCAGAAAAGATGATCAGCTACAAGACTACACAATGGAGGTAAAACATCAGCTTTCTTCTCTGAAGCCAAATAAAAATTTCCTGACAACATTCTTTTCAAGTTTATCACAAGGAGTGACTGAGAGTAGATACAAAGTAAAATGAATGTTGGGCTCATTATTACCCTTCTGGTTTTCTGAGGAAGTTCTGCCCAACTTATCTATATGGACAGTGCTACTTTGCTCAGTTCAAATCCATATCCAAGTGATAAGGAACACTTCAAATACTGTAGTGGAACCAGGTGGCATAACAGCACATTACTGTGTATGGGGGAGTGTGGGGACATATCTTTAGGTGAGAAGTCATGGCTTTCATTTCCTGCACTAGTGAAGAAGATTTTACAGCAGGATATCCAGCCAGATTTGAATTTGTTCATGTAAGATTGCTCTTATCTTGGGAAAATATGACTTACTAAGAGTAGATATTTCCTGATTCAAGTTGAATGCTCAGCCATAAAAGTCTATATCACTGGTTGAAAAACTTGTTTCCAACCTCTAAGCAGAAGGTGGGGTTACTACTTATTAGTCTTATAAAGATTTTATTGACATGCACAGTAAACAAATAAAGTTGAGTAGGAGTACCAAACGTGTGCAGTCCTTGACATATTATCTCTGACAAGGTAAACACCTACAATGATATCTCCTTTGAATACTGTAGTTGTCAAGCTTAATTTTTTTTTATTCATGGTGTATTTTTGATATTGCATGAAGAAGGGGACTTCTCTTAGTCTTCCATTAATTCATGGGGGAGATATAACTTAAGAGTTCTTACATGTATTTTGCTTAACATCCGCATCTCAAAAGGTTGATTGTGTATAATGACCATCGATCTGTGATGTGCATTCAGCTTGTACAGGCTTGTATGTTTGACTCCATATCAAAATGTTTTCAAAAATAATTATTTTCTATTGCTTAAACACTCCCGTGGAACACATCTGCTTATCCATCCATTCATCCATCCATCCATTCATCCTTCCAAAACCCCTTTTCCCCTTTTTGCACTTAAGGTCGGGGTATCACTTCATCAATGACGATCCTGTAGAACCAAGGTTCATACCACCAGGATACTAATATCTTACATAACACTGATCCTTCAACAGGAAATAATGAGCATCAAGCAAAACATATACGTCTTTCCACCATATGTAGGTTAATGGGCTTTGCTTCACATTTATCAGGCAAAGATGTATGGCTGTTTTAAACAATCACTAAACCCATGTTTATGTCTGGTTGTTTAGCAACATGCAGAATACCATTCATGGTGGAGAACCTTTATTTTCCCTGAAGAACGCAAAAAATAAACCTAAGCTAATATTAAATAACTTACAGGTTTTAAAACACTGATAGCTCATAACATGTAACAGGGTCAAATTCTGCTAATGCTCATATTTTAAAAAGATTATAAAAGTGTTATAATAAATGGATGGCCTAGTTTCAGCTTAAAGAATATACCAGAGCTCTGGGTCTTTGCACATAAATTGGATGACAATAACACATGCAGTTTAATAAACAGCCATGTCACATAAACTTTATCATGTAGCACTTTAAAAAAATTTTTTTCAGACTAAGATTTATGCAACACAGTGTCTCAGTAGTTAAGATTGCTGCATTATATCACTATTGTTTAGGGTTCATTTCTCATCTCTGCTTGTTTTCTTGTTGAATCTATGTGGATATTTTCATTTCCTCCAGTTTCAACCGTATCTCCAAAAAATAATCTATTTGATTTAATCTAAAAAATGCACATACATATCACTTTCACACTTGCCCTTGTTGCTTAGATTGTGGCAGAAAAGGATCTGATGTACCAGTTCATCAAGCCAGGTAACAAGTAAATAAATTAAATTAAATTAAAATACTGTATCCTTTTCTATATTTATCTTAAAAGAAGTGCCACACAGAATAAGAGGATCAGCTCCCAGCCTTACAAAACATAAAGAATCAAATTCTATTTTCCACTAGATCTATTATCAAATATGTTTAGCTTTGTGGCCAATCTTCCCATCATCTCATACCAGTGGTCTACATTCTTTTCTACTGATGACATTAAAATACTTCCACCCACAATGTGCTGTTAGCTCCCAGCCTTAAGGTAAGCCATGGTGACAACAGCACATTAAATATCATTTCTTAGCATATCAAAGGGATCAGCACTAGTGTACTGAATTATCCAAGTTTTAAATATCATTTTATTCTAAGCTTTAATTATGTATATTAAAACTACAAAATACCAAAAATGAACTGAAATTGTCTTCAAGTGTATTCAAATGGTGCGTCTTAATACAGAAAAAAGATGAAATAATCACTTAAAATGTATTTATACAGACTGAGCAGCATAATGCAGCAAAATATGGTAAAGAAAACTATAGGGAAATTAGAAGAAATTATACTAGCAGTTCCATACTACGATTTATGAATATATAAAAAGATTTGAAAATCTGACTACACCATCTGTAACTGGAAGGACACATAATATTAAAACAGGATATGACACAAGACTGTTTATTTTTTAATGCAAGTACTTGTAACAAGCCCTTTTTTCCCAGGCCAGTAACTAAGGAGCCTCACTCCTCGCCACTGTCTCCAGTAAGGGAGTGTCACTAAAAGCAAGGATAGAAATACACAATTTCTCCTAAGAGTATACCAGGAACAGGTTCCAAACCTGGGACTGGACAATATGCTTCACTCCAGTTCCCCAAATGAGTCTCGACTCTAACCACTGCAGAGCACTGTGTCCCAATTCTAGGTATCTGACACACTCACTCTTAAATGTCTGATATTCACACATCCACACACTCTTGGGAAAGACTGATGCAGATTTATTTGCTGTGTTTGTTTGCCCAAATTACAAGGTAATGGCTGCTACCAGTCAAATTCCACAATACCCTTCAAACGGTGTGTTCAATTATATTGCATAAAATAAATATTGAAGCAAATGGTAGTGTGTGTCTCAAGCAGTAAAGCTTTTCGGAATGGCACTGGTGTTATCACAATAAGGATAAACACTCTGACGTTATTAAAAATATTAACTAAATAACCAGCCACAATGAGAGGTAATAAAACATTTAATAATAAATAAAAGGATTTAAAACATGTAAATACTGATTAACTGATTCAAATAAACATCAGAATTTCACACACACATTAAATATGAAAATAATACTATAGGATAGATCCTACATTGATTTTAGGAAACCTTTAACTAACTAGCTGTAGTTCCCTGACTATCTGAAGAGCAACTGTCCCTACCTAATCTAAATAATTCAGCAAGGCAAGATTATACTCTTACTCTTACAAAGCAAAATGAGAAATTATGTCACACTCCAGGTTGTTATCTGTCCTCAGTGACATGCACAACTACTCTGGAAACAACTAGATTACTACTACTAAACAGCTCTGGAAACAACTGAATGAAAAACTGACTCAGAACCTGCTTTTATAGCAGATTTTTAAAAGTAACAGGAAGCTGCTATGAGAATTCTACTCTGTTTATCAGACTTTGAAAAGTAAACAAGCAGCTGCAGTGAAGATTCTATTCTCCCAGATTTGGCACACAATGACATCACACCTAGGTCAGCTGATTCTGGCATAACCTACATTTAGAATGTTCTTAAAAAAAAAAATGTACATTTGGTCAGCCAGCAGAACATTGTTTGACATTCAAACATCTTGCATAAATCAGAGCGATAATCAAAAGACATAAACTTATTTACAAAATCATAGCTAGTGAAGCTGGTATATGTAACAGAGGATAATTTACAATTATTTACAATTATTTACAAAACTTCAGCCAGTCATGCTAGCACAGATAACAATATGTAATATCCTCACAGTGCTATTCTGGGTAATTAGCTTTAAGAATTTTGAGATGATCGGAAAATGCTGATATGCAGTGACATGACAATCAATACTCAGATGTACAGTCTGGGGTCAGAATGGAAAAATGAAAAATCAGCAAAAGGTGAGAAGTATTCCTGGAAGTGGATTCATAGGTTCATAGGTTGGTACTAGGTTATCGGCCCTAGGGCCTATACAAGCCTAGCCAAACAATTCCCCGGATATTTCTTCCCATAATATTTACTTCCCTGGACCCCTGTCTAGCAGGGTGACTGACATGATCCCTGGGGTGAATTTCTATCTCCCATCCAATTGTCAAGTTTCCTTTTGAAGAGGGCCAAGGAGGCATTCTGCTTGACATGTATGGGCAGTCTATTCCAGAGTATGGGGAGTCACTGGGTCAGGAACCTATACCTCCAGCATGTTTTGTTCATTGTGATGACAAGGTTTAGATCCCTGGATGATGTGGGATTGGGATTTTTTTAAGTGGAACATGTCCAACAGCTCAGGGTTTGATGTGGCCTTGTATGTTAAGCAGAGATCGCCTCTGAATAGAAGATATGCCCAGAGTATAGCTGGAGCTTTTTTAGATGGTCAGCATAGGGCATCTGCTATAGGCCTGTGATTCTTTTAGTGAGGTATTTCTGTGGCCTTTCCAGCTGTTGCAGTGCAGATGTCTTGTGAGGTACATACCAAACAGGGCATTGTACTCTATAATGGGTCTAATGAGGGATGAGTACAGTGGGGCAATGACCTCCTTTTTCCTTGATGAAAAGCCCTTAGTGATGAGGTGTGCCACATAGAAGGATTTCCTGACTGTTGTGGCGATGTGGTTATCGAAGGTGAGACCACTGTCCACCTGTGCCCCTAAGTCTCTCATCACACTTTCATTGTTTAGTGTACTGCCACCTATGTGGTAATTCATGTGTACATGTTTTTTCCTAAAGGGGATAACTATACATTTCTTGGCATTAAGCTTAAGCCCATGGCTCTGGCACCAAGCATCTGTTTCTGTAAGGCCCTTTTGTAGAATATCCACATCATTTGGGAATTCAATAATGGCTCCCAGTTTGCAGTCATCTGCAAACTTTGTTAGCCAGAGTCGCTTAGTGTTGGCCTGTACTTCAGAGAAGTAGATGCCAAACAAGAGCATTCCCAGGACTGAACCCTGAGGTACTCCACTTGTCACTTGTCTGGAGGTGGATTTGGAGTCAGCTTCTTTTAAAGCCTGGGTTCTGTCAGTAAGCCAGTTGGCAACCCATCAAGTGACGTAGGGATTTATGCCCAGCTTAGTAAGTTTATCCATGATTCCAGAGTGGGGAATGGTGTTGAAGGCATTGGCAAGGTCTAGATAGGCTGTGTGAACCACCTTACCCTTGTCCACAGCTCTGGAGACCGATTCGAAGAAGTCAATCAGGTTCAGGAGACAAGATTAGCCCTTCACGAATCCAAACTATGTGGGGTCCAGTGTTTGAAGGTTGCCAATGTCTTTGTTTATAAGTTACATGATAATGCGTTCCATGCCCTTGAAGATTAGACTCATCATACTGATGGGATGCTAGTTTCCAGGATCCAAGGCGAATCCCCCCTTGTGGAGTGGGATAACTGTAGCTGTGCACCACTCACTGGGCATGAAGCCTGAGGTGAGGCTATGATTAAACATGACACTTAGGAGAGGTGCCAGTTCATTTTGTAGATCATGTAGTACACAGCCTGGGATGTCATCTGGTCCCATGGATGCTGTATTCTTAGCTTTGGAGAGTGAGGTTTCAACCTGTGTGGCCATGATTACTAGAATTTGGTAATCTTTTGGTATTGAGATGGGCCCTTTAGTGGGTGAGAGGGGGTGAAGTTGGCACCAAATTGATCTGCCAGGATATTGGCAATATCCTTGGGATCAGTATATTTAATGCCATTCTGTTGTAGCTCAGAGCAGATCTGAGCATTGCCATTTAGATTATTGACATAACTATAGAATGCCTTGTGGTTGTCTTTGGAATCTTGGCAATTTTATTTTTGTAACTAGCTTTGGAGGATTTTATGAGGGCTCTCAGCTTCTTACTGAGGCTGGTAAGGGAGTATTTTGCATCCTGGGATTTTCCTCTTTTCTGCAACAGTTTCTTCTTTCTGTTGTATAGTTTGCTTATAGCAGGGAACCACCAGATTGGCTTCTTTTTTTAGAGGAGAGCGTCTTGGTTCTATTTGGAAAGGCATGATTCATGCACGAGTGGATGTGCTCGTACAGTGCCTTAGTGTAGGATTCAGCAGTCGAACTTTCAGCTCCCATCTGCATGGGTGCCAGGACGTTTGTCACTTCTGACTTAAGTAGCATGAAGTTGGCTTTGGAGAAGTTTTTTTACAGAGGTTTCCTTACTGGGGGTGGGGGTGGGATGTGGATGTCAAGGGTGATTTGCTTATGGTCAGACCTGACAAATGAGGGGGTGACCACTGGTGTGGAGCATCTATTTCCCATGATGGTAATGATCAGTTCTAGGATACTGGAGCCTCTGGTGGGACATTGGATTAGTTGATCCAGGGCTTTGGAATTTATGAATTCCAAGAACCATTGGGAAAAGGTGTTGGTACCTGAGTAATCTTCCCATTTAATGGCAGGGTAGTTGAAATCACTCAGTATTAGGGTGTTTGGTTGTATCTTAATATTTTCTAGTATGTTTAGAAAGGTGTAGTGAGAATATTGGGGCATGGTGGGGGATCTGTAGCAAGCTACAATTTGGATTGCAGTCTTACCTAGTGTTAGTTGCACTTGGAGAATTTCAGATGCATTGTGTTGGGTAACTAGCCTGGAGGTGTGAATATCCTTGGTGAATATGGAGACTCCTCCACCTTTAGTCTTGATAAATATCTTCATGAGGTGGACCTGTTTTTCACAAAATCTCACCAAGACGATACTGATATATAGACTGTATTTTATATAGCATTTATCATGGACACAAGTAGGTTAAAAAATAAGGAAGATAGCTGGGTGCACAAGTTTCAGGATAAAAAAGTGCCCTATACTTGTAGGTGCACTGGTACAAGGATTGGAAAAAATAACAGTGTAGAATCCTCTAGACATGGAAATATTCTTACAATTAGGCTAGGATAGTGCCAGAGGTGGATGGCCCCTGTTGTAGAAGGAAATAGCAGTTGACAAAAATCACAAAAACTGATATGTCAAGAAAGAGCCATACAGACAACAGACTGGACTATTGAGGATAAGAAAGAAATTATATATTGTTACTATTATACAAGCAGCCCAGAATGCCCAGACAAAAGATATACAAAAAGATTAATAGAAAAAATAGAGGAAAGAAAAATACTTCCACAAGAAAACCTGTCTGAAGTTTCAAATAAAAATCTGTAATCATTAATACAACAGATCCATGAAAAACACTATATAGACCAAGAAACCTTGTAGTGTTTGGAAAAAGAAGTAACTGAGGAGGTGAGAAAATGTAAAGAACTAAATTTAGAGATGTTTGAAGGGTATATAAATGAAATATGGACATGGGAAAGAAAGAGAGATCTGATATGGTGCAATAGTTATGCAAAGGAGAAAGCCAAATTATTCAACACAAAAAAGGTAGTCCCAAAGATATTCAAAGAGAAATACAAGCAAAGGCATCCAGATATGGAAAATTTCACAATAAAAGATAAGATCACAAAGAGGGAATGTAAAACACAAGATTAGTCAAGTAAAAGAAAAAATAGAAGCTGAAGTTATGGAATATTTGTGAAGTGAAGGATTCAGTGAACAAAGTCTACAGGTACTATCGCAGCTTGATAAAACAACTAGTCCCTAAAGTAAGGAGAAACAAGAGGTGCAGGAGAATCTGAAGAAGAAATATGGACATGGGAAAGAAAAACAGATTTAATATGGTGCAATATTTATGCAAAGGCGAAGCCAAAACTAATCAATGCAAAAAGAGCAGCACCAAAATTATTTAAAGAGAAATACAGGCAAAGACATCCAAATATGAAAAATTTTACAATACAAAAAATAAGAAAACAAAGAGGAAAAGTAGAAAAGAGGATTAGTAATGGAGAAGTTAAAGAAATAAAAGCTGATGTTATGGATTACCTGCAAAGTGAAGAATTTAGTGTAGAAAATTTAACTCAGATAACAACACAACAGGATAGAGCAATAAAAACCCAAATTAAGAAGAAACCAGTTAAGCAGGAAGCATCTAATGTTGACATATGAAGATACTTTGGAGCCTCCCACAGGAAACCAGTACAGATATTCAGATAGAGCTATACAGCAAGGGAAAGGACAGGAAACGGTGGCAACTCTGACACAGTCAATATGGAGTGATAGGCCAGTGAGTTCCTATATGAAAGAGCAATCTCACAGGGTGAAAACTGAAGAGATAGTGCCACAGGAAGATGCTCTGGAACTTTCTATAGAATGCCTGCAGGAAATGCCGAACAATGAATGTGCCCTCAGTTTAGAAGAAAATGGTCTAAGAGAAGAGTTGCTTGATTTAAAAGAGATGGGTAGACATATTAAGATCAATGAAATAAATAGACTGCAGACGGTCAATAAGAAGAAGTTTGATAAAACAAATGAACACAGTAAATAGGACTGTCCATAGAGATTCATGAGATATAACAGGAGTAAATAGGATGCATTACTATGCAACCAAATTAATAACAGGTAAAAGCCCTACCACAAGAGCACAGGATAGTATGGGAAAGGTAGGGAAGAAATCGAATGCCATCATGGAATTATTGAATACAGAAAACTATAAAGCAATTAAGACAAGAAGTGCCACTGTTAGAAGAGTATAGATGAGGAAACAGATTAACAAAAATACTCAGAAAGATAACGGATCAGGATTTATCATGCACTATCACAGATAATAAACTAAAAGTTTTAGCACAAGCAGAAAAACTTAGAAGATACAAGGATAAATATAAAGGAAAAATACAAAATAATCATTTATTGATGACCCAAAAAGTGTTATAGACAATTAGGAAGCAAGGTCAAACGAATTGAAAGACCACCAAAAAAGAACAAATAGATACATTTTGGAAAAATGTTCATGAAGATCCTGTGGAACATAACAAAGATGCTAAATGGATAAAAGAAGTAAAAGAAAGACTAAGAAGTTCAAATGTACAGGATATGGAATGGAATAAAGTAATGGCCAGAGAGGTTGAAACAGAGTTAAGAAAAAACTCTAACTGGAAAACTCCAGGTGCAGTTGAAGTGCCTAACATTTGGCTAAAAGTATTTACATCTTTGCATGAAAATTTAGCCATCTTATTATTTATTTTTTTGTAGTTTGTTTGCCAGGATAGTCCTTTGGGCCACTGGAGCCCATTTTCAATGGAGTCCTGGGGAGAAAAGCTCCAGGAAAAATGCAAATAGATAATGAAGGAAGCACAAATCCATGAAATACATTTCAAATATGACTTATATACATAGTAATTGCTCACTTACATATGTTCCATAGTACAAATCCAATAGTACACAAATGAAATGGTAGACATTTAAAAAAGAATCTTTCATAAGACAGAGAAGGAATATATATATATGTGTATATATATATATATATATATATATATATATATATATATACACACACACACACACACACACACACACACATATATATATATATATATATATATATATACATACATACAGAAAACTATTCACAATCGAGGTAAGTTTGTAGTAGTTAGTAGATTCCTTGAGATATATTTCAAAACATAATGACATTTAGTATGTAGTGAATAGGCAAAAAATTAGTATAAACACATTAGGAAGTGAATGTAGTCAGAATTAGGTAAGATGGGAGCAAGAACATATCCATTGTGAAGTGAGGTTAGAAAGCAGTGAGGTTTTGAACAAGGGGAGACTATTGATGATGCAGATGGAGGAAGGGAGTTCCAGAGGTGTGCAAAAGAGAAGGACATTAGTTGATTCCCTGCTGAATGTGTTGGTTTGTGTAATTTAATTAGGTTTTGGGAATTGAATCTTAAGAGTCTCTCTGGTCTGTGCATTTTAAAGGTATTTGCAAGGGAGGGGCAGAGGGATGGGTTCTGAATGAGTTTGTGTGCCTGATTGAGCTGGGTATATGTGAGGAGGTTTGGTAGTTCTAGCCAATTTAGTTGATGAAGGGAATTGCAGTGATGTGTAGAGGCTCTATGACCTGCTGCAAATTTGGATATTTTGTTATAACAGGATGAGAGGTTTTATTTGAGTCAGCTTATGGGTCTGGGAGAATGCCACTATCTGAGATATATTGAGGGTGGGACACAAGAATCCAGTCTATTATACTTCCAGTAGAAGGAGTCTTTGAAGGTCTGGTAATAGTATTGATTAGTTGTGTAAAGTTATACAAGTTGATATTGAGTAAGTTATTGGGAGACTGAATTGTGATCTAATTTATGTTACTGTCACCTAGAATTATTGTTTCATGAGTGATGTTAGAGGAGACCCAGGAGATAATGTTTTCAAGGCATGAGACATTATTGCCAGAGGGGATATAGAGGGAGAGGATGAATATGAGTTTCTGCTTATTTAGGTGAAGTAGGGCTGGTATAATTTCTGCCTTACCAAATTTGGGGAATGGTTTGGTATAAGATGTCACTAACAGGGATGCAGAGTATAGGAGTGCTACCCCACCTCCTTTCATTTGTACTCTGTCATTTCTTAGGATTCAGTAGTTTGGTGGTATTAGTTCAGAGTCTTTTATGTGGTGGCTTGAGCCAGGTTTCTGAGATGGAAAGAAAGTCTGGTTGATTGTGTTGAAGCCAGGCATGGAGGTTTGGAATTTTGTTACAAAGGCTTTGAACGTTTAGTGCTGAGAAGTGAAGGGTTTTACTTGTTGTATGGGAGGGATGGGTTTCGTTTCCGGGAGTTTGTGTGGTGGAGGGACGAGGGTTTGGGTGGACATCACCAGAGAGAAGGATAGAGATTATGTGATTGAGGAGATATTTGGAGGCATTGGCATGTAGTAAAGTGTTGGAGAGTTTTGTGGATTTAAAAGTGGAAAGGTTGTGTTTGGTGTTTGCATAATTATATAGGAGTCGATAGGAGAATAACAAAGTAGTATTCTGGGGGTAGATGTAGGGAGATATAAAGATAGAGAAGTATAAGGCTATAACAGAGAAAGGTGTGGTAGTGTGAAATGGAGGGAAGTGGTTTCCTAATGTAGGTTGGGTGAGACAGAATAAGACAGTGATGGTTGTTAGAAGTGTTATTTGAATGAGTACTGGTAGGGGCTTGGGTGTCATGGCATGGGTTTTTAGTGGTTATAGTTGGTAAAATTGAGATGGTATAATTGGGTTGTAGTTAGATGAAGGGGTTTAGTTAGATTGTTAGCTAATTTACAGAATGGTCAGATTTTGTTATTAGATTATGATTGGTAGGTTATTGTTTGGATATATTTTGGGAGGTGTAATTTTAGGGGGAATGATGGGTAATATGGATTGGGTAGTTGAATTTGAAGGAATGGCTAGCTAAGTATAAATGTAGAGGTGCTGTGGGTGGGTGGGAAATGGGGTAGGGTAAGGGACCGGAGTGAGCCCATAGGGCGAACAGAGCGGGCAGAGCTAAGGAGATAAAGGTAATAGAAGAAAGAGAATCAGTGAAGTTGAAGGTAATTTCCAAGGACAGTATGTGAGGGGGTAATGGACTAGATGAGAGTGGTGTCGGTGAAGGATTAGAGTAGTTCAGGGAGAATAAGGCTAGGATACAGTGGAAATTAGGACCTGGAGTTAGTTGAGCAAAGCTCTATAAAGTGTACTAGGAAAAAGAGAGAAAAGATAATGTTAATAATGAGGAGTTTCTGCCATCTAGTGACCCTGTGCTGTAATTACAACAGTGGTAGCCATAATGGGAACCATTGAAACTGATGGTAGAAAAAAAGAAAGACAACTGAAGTAGATGGGGGCAGAGTTTAGAGGCAAGGGTAAGGGCAAGGGTTGGGGAATGCAAAGTAAGCGGGGTATGGCTGTTGGCTGTCCTGGCAGGCAGCATGCTCTAATCTCTTACTAGTAATTAAACAACAACTTATAATTGTAGAAGGGGGCATCAATTACACATACTTTCTTTCTTACTTGAAGTATTGTAGAACAGGGAGTACGTTTGGTTATTTTCTTGTGCTGGGGAAAGGTAGCAAAGTAGGAGCAGGTTTGAGTTCTTTGGCTGAGTCTCGGGTGTCCACAAGGGTACAAGCTCTGAAGAAAGATTTAATATAGCTGAGGGTGATACAGAGATAAGAAAAGGATTTGAATGGAGAATATGGGCATTTAGCATAGATACAAAATCAACAGGTAGTAACTTGTGAGTTGAATTAACACTAATAAGAACAAGGTCAACAACTATGGCGTAAACTGTGATACCAAACAGTGGAAAAAAAACTAAACGGCTGCTTATCCTATATAAACCAACACTAGCTTGACTAAGTTTGTTATGCCAACAGTTATGCAAGAGTAAAGTGCTAGTTTACAAAAGTTCTTCTTGGCTCAACCTGCATAACAATAACAAAAAAGAAGAATCATTGCAAATGGGTAAAATCATATAATTAGCTAGAAAACACTGACATTAGTAAGAACTATATATATATATGCACACTCCGAACAGACACCAGTCTGGCTAACAACAGGAAAAACAATGCTCCTACTTAGGAGTGAACCTGCAAGCCACCCTACAAATTATAGACTAAAATCTTGCCTTACTACGACGTATAAACTATCCCTGGAATTGATGCCAACAGAGTTTACAGTCATTTAGAAAACTCAATGATGGCAATAGAACAAAATGGTAATAAAAGAAAGTCATATAGAACAAAGGATCATTTGTTGTTAAATAAAGTCATAGTAGAGAACTGTGAAAAGGGGAAGAGTCTAACTATGGCATGGATAGACTACAAAAAAACATTTGACAGAAGCACACATTCATGGATAAAAGATTGCTTAAAAATCTGTAACATACACCCTACAGTGATAAATTATATCACAGCGACCATGAAGCAGTGGGAAACCACTTTGCAGTTAAGCCATGCTAAAGGAAAATTGATTATTCCAGGGATAAAAATCCAGAGGGGGATATTTCAGGGTGACACTTTCAATACTGCTCTTTCGCCTTGCCCTTAACCCATTAATTTGTTTGCTTAACAGATAATGGCTATAATTTGGCTCCCATAAAGCAACAAAGTGTAAAGTCTTATTATCTTCTCTTTGTAGATGATTTAAAACTATATAGCATATCAAATGAGGAACTGAAAGCACAACTGCAAGTAGTCAAATCTTTTTCAGATGCTATGAGAGTGTCATTTGGTCTTGATAAATGTGCAAAAGCAACCTTTAAAGCAGGAAAGCTGCAGCACCAAGAAAGCATCCGTTTGGGACAGGAATGTAATATAAAAGAACTTTAGCAAGATGGAGTATATAACTATTTGGGAAATGATGAAAGATCATCAATAAAACATGAACAAATGCAAATAAAACTCAGGAAAGAATATTTTGGAAATCTTAAATTAATTCTGAAAACAGCATTGACATCTAGGAACAAAGTTCAAGCTATAAACCAATTTGCTCTTCATGTCCTTACTTACAATTTTGGAGTGACTGACTGGCCCCGAACTGTGTTGGATGGATTAGACAGGAAAACAAGAAGGATGTTTCATATTAATCAAATGATTTATAAAAATCAGTGCATACCAAGATTATATGTTCTCTCTTCCGCCTTGAAATTAATTACATGTATAGAACTGCAATCATGGGACTGTATACATAACCACAAAAGACCCAAGCATAGTGAAAGTTTTGAAACATGAGGAGAATAAATCTAAGATGACTTCCCTTCCCTGCTTAGTCTAGAAGAATCATATCAATGTCAAGCAGGAATGGAAATCAAACCAGAAGTAGATAAAAATCAGGCAGCAACTGAATGTGTCAAAAAAAACAAAAGGAAGAATATAAGGTGAAGGATCAGATGAGAAGGCAAAAAATGTAGAAAATGCATAAATATAATTTCAAGTATAGAATTCTCCTGGAGCAACCTCATGTTGATCAGGATTAAACACAGGAATGGTTAAGGAGATGCAAATTCAAACCAAAAGATGAAAGATTAATATTGGCAGCCAAAGACATAGGACTATGTACATGTTGATTTACAAAGTACATTGAACATGTGGGGGAAACAGAAAAATGTAGGTTTTGTAAAACAAAATTGAAAACATTGCACACCTTGTTGCAGGTTGTGACATACTAATGGCAGAAGGACTGTATACTGAAAGGCATAATTATGTGGCATGGCAAGACTGTTGCACTGGGGATTGTTCAAAGATTATAATATTGAAGTATCTAAAAAACACTGAAAACATGAGCCACAAAGCATCATAGAAAATGATGATGTCTACATCACATAGGATCACCCGTTACCAACAGTTCAAAAGACAGATGTGAGAAAACCAGATACAGTTGTCCATGAAAAGAAGACAAAAGTAGCATTGATCACTGAAATTGCAATACCAAGTGACCAAATTGTCTTATATAAAGTGAGACACAAAGTCATAAAATATCAGGATTTGCAGGCAAAAACGAGATCAATGTGGAAGAAAGGCACCCAGACAGTTCCAACAGTAATAGGAGAAACAGGTCTTATAAAACACAATCTAGAATCATATTTATATATGTTAATGATACATGTAACTCCATATGAATTGCAGAAGGAGTCATTACTGGGCACATTGTGGGTGCTGTGAAAAGCACTTCTGGATGACATCAAAGATTTTAACAATACTAATTTCATGAACTGTAATTATACTTTGACTTAGGAATGGGGACCATTCCCATTATGATATTAGAACACCGAAAATTTAGAGAAATTAAAAAGTGCAGAGGCTTATTCTGATCCTATAGACACTGCATTTCTTTATTCCAGGATCTCAAGAAAAACAGTCCCCAATGTCTAGAGTTTAGCATGAAGAAAACACTTTAAAAACCCATAGACCTGTAAGAAGGCAAGAATTATCATTATAAATATGTAAAAACTCCTACACTACAAAACAAAAGGCATATTTACAATCTGCTCTTCTTGCATAGTATAAAGGAAGATGTTAAGGGAAAGAGGGCATCTGTGTGTATTATCATTGCTTCATGATCATGGTAAGGATGAGAAAAAACATGAAGAACTGAGGCAGAACCAGCAAGCTCCTTAGCAATAAATATCCCATGAATCCTACTGGAGGCATCATGATGGGAAAGGAAATGGGTAAGCTGGCACTGTTTAAGTTCACTGCTGCACTTAGAACAACAAATGCCAAGACCCAAGTCTGTACAGATAACACTTTGGAGAGATTAAAGAACCTTAGGGGATCTGCATGTGCACTGGCATCGAATGAAGAAGACAAATAATTAACATCCCCAAGCAGACACTTGGTTCTCTCTTTAGATATTAGTAGGGCTCAGTCATCTCTAGCCACTGGACAGAGATGCAGGCAGGGAGCACAGAAAGTCAGGACACGGTGTCAGGATAAATCTCACAACCCACCACTACTAATTCATGTGGAGAAACGTTTCCAACACCTGTAAAACACGCATGCCCTAACTAGTAAAATGGCAATATCATGATTCCACTTGGATTTATAGGCAAAAGAAAAAAAAATCCTTTCTAGTAAGTTAAGCATGTTCAAAATAGGAAATGTAGGTCTTCTGCAGATGTATGATGTCAAAGACACATAAAAAGATACACTTTTTTTTACAAAAGAAGAAGCCCATATTTATTAATGTTTCATCATAGGATTGGATATGTACATATAGCTTGGATTTTTCTTAACTATTCATATTTTTCTTCTCCTGGCTGAAAGATTAATACATACATACTTCTATCAATATATCTATATCTGTATATCACTTCATCAAAACACCTATTTAGGGAATCAATACTCGTCAACCCCAAATTGTCGAATGGTCTCTTTGTCGAAAGTCCATTTTAGCAAACTTTTTCACAGAGAAAGGAAATGGTTCGCCATCATTGGGAATTTACCCTTTAACCCTCTATAGTGAGATCTAAGAGTTGGTATATTTAGTTCGGGAGGTGGGGGGCACAGCCCCCCACACTGAGGGTGTGCGAGGTGAAGCCACCCACTTGGATGGGTTTTACATTTTTTTGAGTTTATTGACGGGCACTAGGTTGGATGGCCATTTGTTATCCCTGTGAAAAAGTTTGCTGAAACAGCCGTTCAAAGGGAGGATTCAACAGTTTGGGGTCAGGAATAATGATATGCTAAACAGGTGTTTCGATGAAGTGATATAGACCTGTATAGCTATATCTAGCTATATATCTATGTATCTATATATACATATCTATATATACATATATATATATATATATATATATATACATATATATATATATATATATATATATATATATATATATATATATATATATATATATATATATATATATATATATATATATATGTTCATAGGTTCATAGTTAGGTACTAGGCAATAGGCCCTAGGGCCTATACAAGCCTAGCCAAAAAGGTACCCTGACTTTCGCCACCCAAGAAAATAGGTAGTTTGTTCCAGAGTATGGGAAGTCTCTGGGACAGGAATCTATCCATCCAGCATGTTCTGTTTATTGTGGTGACAAGGTTTAGTTCCCTAGAGCGTGTAGCTCAGAAGGATTGGGATTTCTTTAAGTGGAGCATGTCCAACAGTTCTGGGTTTGACATAGCTTTGTATGTTAGGCAGAGATTGCCTCTGAGTAGGTGATATACGACGGAGTAAAGCTGGAATTTTTTGAGACGGTCTGCATAGGGCATCTGTTTGAGGCCGGTAATCCTCTTTGTGAGGTATTGCTGTGGCCTTTCCAGTTGTTGTAGATGTCTTGTGAAGTGTAGACCAAAAGGGGCATTGTACTCTATAATGGGTCTAATAAGTGATGAGTAGAGGGGAGCAATGACCTCTTTTTTCCTGGATGAGAAACCTTTTGTGATGAGGTGTGCCACATAGAAGGATTTCCTGACTACTGTGGCATTGTGATTATCAAAGTAGAGACTACTGTCCACCCGTGTCACAAGGTCTCATCACACTTTTGGTGTTAAGTAGACTACCAGCTATGTGGTATTTCATGGGTACAGAGTTTTTACCAAAGGGGATGACAATGCACTTTTTGGCATTGAGCTTAAAGCCATGGATTTGACACCAGGCATATGTCTCAGTTAGCCCCTTTTTGTAGGCTGAACACTTCATTAGGAGTTTCAATTATGGCTCATAGTTTGCAGTTATCTGCAAACTTCATTAGCCAAAGACCTTCTGTGTTAACCTGTACTTCAGAAAAGTACATACCAGACAGGAGAGGTCCCAGGACTGAACCCTGTGGTACTCCACTTGTCACTGGTCTAATGTTGGATTTGGAGTCTGCTACTTTCACAGTGTGGGTTCTGTCAGTGAGCCAGTTGGCAACCCATCTTGTGACATAGGGATTTATACCTAGTTTAGTGAGTTTATCTATAATCACAGAGTTTGGGATGGTGTCAAAAGCCTTGGTGAGATATAGATAGGCTGTGTGAACCTCCTTACCCTCATCTATGGCTTTGGTGACTGCTTCAAAGAAGTCAATCAGGTTTAGGAGACATGATCTGCCTTTTACAAACCCAAACTGGGTGGGTTCCAGAGTTGGAGATTACCAATGTCTTTGTTTATAAGTTCCATGACGATACGTTCCAGGGACTTGTAGACCAGGCTCATTAGGCTAATGGGGCAGTAGTTCCCAGAGTCCGTGGTGGCTCCCCCTTTGTGGAGTGGGTTAACTGTCGCTGTGCATCATTCAGTGGGTACAAAGCCTGAAGTGAAGCTATGGTTGAACATGGTGCTTAGGTGAGGTGCCAGTTCATTCTGTAGTTCATGTATAATACAGCCTGGGATGTTGTCAGGTCCCATGGATGCTGTGTTCTTGACTTTGGAGTGGGTGTTTTTTATCTGCACAGCCATGATTGCAAGAACTTTGCTTTCTTCCGGTATACAGATGGGCCCTTTACTGGGTGAGGGGGTAAAGTTAGCACTGAACCTATTTGCCAGGATGTTGGCAATATCAGTTGGTTCTGTATATTTAGTGCCATTGTTCTGTAACTCAGAGCAGATCTGAGTGTTGCCACTGAGATTCTTGACATAGCTATAGAATGCTTTGTGGTTGTCTTTAGAATCAGTGGCGAATTTGTTTCCATCACTAGCTTTGAATGATTTTATGAGGGATCTCAGCTTCTTACTGAGGCTTACCAGGGAGTTCTTCCAATCGTGGGATTTTACTCTTTTTTGCAACAGTTTCTTCTGTTGTAGAGTTTGTTTATGGCAGGGAACCACCAGATTGGCTTCCTTTTTTTGGAGGATAACATCCTGGTTCTGTTAGGGAAAGCATGATCCATGCACTCGTGTGTGCTTATAAAATGCATTTGTGTAGGATTCAGCAGTCTTACATCTATTGTCCATCAACATGGGTGTCGTGAAGTTTAACCCTTCTGTCCTAAGAAGTGTGAAGTTGGCTTTGGAGAAATTTTTTACTGTGGTTTCCCTAATGGGGTGTGGGGGAAGGATGTGGATGTCTAGGCTGATTAGCTTGTGGTCGGATCTGACCAATGAGGAATTGACCTCTGGTGTGGAACACCAGTCGACCATATTGGTAATGACCAGGTCTAGGATATTGCTGACCCTGGTGGTGGTGTGGATAAGTTGATCCAAGGCATTGAAATTTATGAATTCCAGAAAACGTTGAGCAAAAGTGTTGGTACATGAGTAGTTTTCCCAGTTAATGGTGGGGTAGTTGAAATCACCCATTATTAGGGTGTTGGATTGTACCCTGACATTTTCCAGTGTATCAAGAAATAAGGAGTGGGAATCCTGGGGCATGATGGGGGTTCTGTAGCAAGTTACAGTTTGGATTGCTGTCTTGCCCACAGTTAGTTGCACTTGGATAATCTCGGCTGCATTATGCTGAGCAACTAGCCTTGAGGTGTGGATATCCTTAATGAATATGGACACGCCTCAGCCTTTAGTGTTTCAGTCCAGGTTAGGTGGACGAAAGGTGTGGCATGAATTATAGCTTGGTAATGCATGGATGCTCTCTGGAGCCTTGAACCAGGTCTCTGTCACTGCACAGATGACGATGTTCTCCATTTTAAGGAATGCCTTGAGTGAATGCATTTTGAGGTTTAGACTTCTAGCATTGAGTAGCATTACCCTCAGATTTTGCTTGCTTGTACCTGTTATGGTGGTGAATTTGTCATTTGAACCTTGCCTAAAAAAAGCACTATACGGTTGGCAAGAGCCTTAGCCAGTATCCGGATTCCCAAGGGCAACAGGTGCAGGCCACCTCTGGCAAAGCATCATGGTCTGCCATTCATGTCATCCCAGACAGACAGATATTGGATCCCTTAGAATGACACCAGAAGCTTAGCCAATTGTTGAAGTCACTCATGCTGTCCTTGTACTGTGGTATCATTCTGGGTGATGGCAGGATGCTACTCAGGGCTAGGGTCATACCTGCCTGGGCTCCATGTTTCTTTTCATGTAGTTCAGAGAGTTACGTCTCAGGTCATTCACACCAACTTGAACAATGACAGAGTCATATTTGTACTTATTGTGGAGTGACCTGAGTGCGTGTATTATGTTGCAGATTCTGGCACCCGACAGGCAGCTGACAGCAACTTTGTCTCAATGTTGATATATATATATATATATATATATATATATATATATATATATATATATATATATATATATATATATATATATATACACATATGTAACATTAAATATGTCAACACTGAGGCAACCACCAGAATGAATATAAAATCAAATCATGTGACAAAGCAGACAAAAGCATATGATAGCAATCTGGGTCCCTCCTACTCAACTTGATAGATTAAGTACCTAAGACACAAACAAAGTATATATGCAACTTTAACCATAAGTAAGTATATGTAACAAATACAAGTCAAGTATATTTTTTCAGGCATAAAATACAACAGAAAAAAATTGTCAAGCAAATTAAATGGACATATGCTGCATGGCATCCAACAGGTTCTCTCCATCACTGCCATGTAAGATATGTTAACTTGATTTCAGAAGTATGGTCTGTAAGCTGGCATAGAAAGTCCAGCATATTTCAAGGATCACAGCTTTACCAGTAATAATAAGTGTGGTTTAGGGAAAGGAGTTACCTTATGCTATAGTTAAAATAGTGTGATCCAAGGTAGCTTAATGTTCCTCTAGATACAGCAGAAGAACTTGAATGACATATCAGAATAATTCTAAAAAGTAAAGAACCCATCAGTAAGAATGCCACATTTCAAAACAGAAAATATACCAATAGGGATAGCCTTAGGTCAACTGGTGCCCTACACCAGGGACTAAGATTCCATGCCCCCATACAGACAGACACACACACACACACACACACACACACACACACACACACACACACACACACACACACACACACACATACACACACACACATACAGACACCAGTGGATCCCCATTTTGAACTATCTTACACCATCTAGATTACTTCTTTCTTCTTTTTTTAGTTTGTCTTGCTCTTCAGTTTTTCTACTGCATGTATTTATTAATTCAACGCATTTTAAGTAGGCAAGACTGCCATATTCAAAAACTGTGTAGGAAACAACTGCATTAAGTGGAATCTGAGGGCTGCGAGAAGGTACAATGGAGTTTTAAATGCTTTGTTTGTGGTTTATTTTATCCTTGTTATTTTTTTAACAAACTTTGCATCAAGTAATGTCCTGTATAAAACTCATGATTAGGGAAATAAATTCTGTCTTGCTTCCTTTTCAACATTCTATTTTTTGCCCTGAATCCTTTTAACACACCCTAACTAACCAAGACTACACTGTAATAACTGGGGCAGAGATAACTGCATTAACCTAGGGATCTGGAGGCCGTGATGTTCCCTGAATCCATTTGTTTTTTAGATATTCTGAGGTGCATTTTACAGTTTTTAAATGTTTTTTTCATGCACTAATAGCCTAAACAAAAATCATGACAAAGGGAAGAAACTGAGTCTTGCTCTCAACTTTTGTTTTTCTCTGAATCCTTTTAAGACATCGTAATTGACCAAGACTACACTGGTATAACTACAGTGGAAATGATTTTATTAAGCTATGGGGGCTTTGGATGCTCTGAGGTTCATTTACAGTTTTTTTTTTTTGTTTTTTTTTGTTTTTTTAACAATTGTTTCATTCAATAATGATCTGAACAAAAATTGTGATTAAGAGATGAAATTTACGCTCCTCAACTTTGGTTTTCCTTGAATCCTTTCAGTACCCTCTAACTGACCAAGACTAGACTGTAATAACCCTGAATGCTTTCAACATACCTAGACTGACCAAGACTGCGCCCGCATACCTATTAACTGTACAGATGTTTGCAGAATGTACAGATTATTGCCCCATATTTCTGGTCTGTTTATCATAAAATTGAGGTTTTCTGACAAATCATTGAGGATTGAAGTTAGAAAATAATGACAGACATTCAAGTTTCAGACTTCATACCTTTCAGAAAACCCATGCTAATGTAAAACCTGTTATTCTATCAACTTTTTAAGTTTGCAATAATAATATTTAAAAACTGTCTCTATTCTGGGGGCTTTGCCCCCCACCATTATTTATGGCTTTGTAAAGATTTCTTGCTCTAAGAGGATGAGAGCTTTGCTGCACTGCAATAACCCTGAATCCTTTCAACACATGTGAACTGACCAAGATTACAATGTAATAACTAAATTAAGTTGGTTATCTAGGGACCTTTAGGCACCAGAACCTATGAGAGTATAAATGCCCTCATGTGAGCTTTTTTCTAACCCTTTGCTTCAAATATGGGCTGAAATAGAAAACAGGAAAGAAATATAATCATACTTTTTTATTTCAAGGAAGAAATGCGTTAAATTCAAAGTTTATGCTCAAATCCCTGGGTTGAAAGATAAAACATATCTGAAAGCAGTACCTGCCTCCCTATGCCACCTTAAAATGTAGTCTCTTTCTGTGTATCCCTGTCATATTTTAAGTCACTGCTATCATTTGTATAAATGGCATGCTTCCTCAGTCATATTCACAAAAGGCAGCCACCTTATATGTACCCATCTGATGTCACACTTGGATAAAACTAAAAAAAAAAAAAGAGAGATATATTTGCTGTCAGACATATATAAATAGCATGCTTCTTTACATGACCCCAAAAGATATCCACCTGTATATGCATCTGATGTAAGGCAAATAAAAAAAAAAGAAAAAAAAAATAATTCCAGCAGTGTTTCCAAGTTGCTTTTAGACATTACACTGCTCCTGTAGAAGCTTATTGACCTTTGGTGCACCTCTCTGAAATGTTTGAAGTCAGTGAGGAAAGATACGAAACAATGACCACATTGTCACCACCCCAACAGAAGACAGCGACTTCTGAATTTGAGAGGAAAATTAAAGAAATAATAGCATCATCCCCAGCTCTCCACACAAGCTATAGTGACCTTCAGTGTATGCCTGTGAGCAGGGCTAATTTTAGCCTAGGTCAGATTCAGGGAATAGGCCAATATTAATCCTGTGTTAAAAAACACTTTTGACAGCATTGGTTTGGGCCCCCCTCCCCCAAAGTTCTAATGGTCTAGGCATTCTGTGGTGAATTTTATCCCTTTGGAAAATGACTGTAAACTAAGCAAGTGACAATAGTATCATACTTTTATCCAGACAACCCCCAACAAGCAGTTATAGCCATGTCAGGTGGATTGTGCTGAAAAAGATAACTATCTTACAACTGGAAAGCATTTCACCTCTGTTTCATACAGTTGCCACATATTAAAATATTCCAGGTTATCATGTAAATCACATTAGTCCTGCAAATCCAGAAGCAAACAGAAGGCAGATAATCATGTTTCCACCACAGACAGTCCCGGCATTTATACCTGCTTTGTCTGTGCATATGAAGTGTCAAGTAGTCCATTTTACTTTTCACAAATTTACACTTGTCTTGTAAACCCAGATAGTAATGACTACTTAAAACTGAGCAAATGATAAGGAATGCCATGTTACTTTCATCCAGCCAACGCAACCCCATAGCTCAACCTCTCATGTCTGGAATCAGGAACAAATCCAACAATTAGCAGGGGCGTTTTTTTTTTAAATATTAGAATGATTAATATGAGGGGATAACAAAATATGAGAATGTGAAATAACATGCATTTTATGAAGCAAAAGTAGTCTATAATTCTAGTTATTGTCATTATTTATTTAGTGTAATTTACCAACTTTTCACCAAAAATTGCAAATTTTACTTGTGGATCAGTAGAGTGAGAGAGAGAATTGTTGACCCAGCTGACAGCTGAGATGTATATCGAAGTATCACAGGTATAACCACAATGTCTGGTATGCTTGTAACAGGTTACACAAAAACAAGTTATCATGTCACTGTATTTCAAGTTTCTCTACAAAAACACAAAACCATAAATATTGTCATAAAATAGCTTACTGATCACTGCCGGTATCACAAAAAGTAATAATAATACTAACCACACTGGTTCTGTCTCGCACCATTCCTCTCAACTGTCCAGAATTCAGAAAAACAATGCCCCTCCCAACTCCTGAAAAGCCAAACAATACAGTTTTGAAATGAGAATTGCATTTTATTATTATTATTATTATTATTATTATTATTATTATTATTATTATTTTCATTATTGTTGTTTGTTAATTTCTTAAGGAATATTAGTTTTAATAAAAAAAGAATTATATCGATGCTAATTCCAGTCAGAGTGATGGCTTCATGCCTAACATTTGAACATTGCAAAGTTTCTGTGACTTCCTCACAATGTAAATCTAACATGACCTTGATTGACTGATGCAAATGGTCACATCAGATGGAGCACCTACCTCTCTCCCTCCCTCCATCCTGGGGCACCCATCACACTGTGGGGCAGATTTATTTTGCAGAAGCAGAAACTATTGTTTATTTTTAGAGCAATGAAACTATATATTTCACTGCTGTAAAACTAAATTGGAAAGCGCTCCCTTCCAAGCAAGGCATCCTAGGAGTTTGCCTATCTGGCCTATGTGTAAAGCTGGCCCTGCATACTAGATACTCCATATTAGGAGTAAGACCCGTATGTGTGTAATATGGCTACACCGTCCCCACCAGCAAATCTATGGCACCCAGGTAAAGGAGGACATACCTACACTCCCAATAATACAGCATATCAGTGTCTTCCTGTGGCAAAATGACAGCTAGCAAAAAATATGTATGTTAGCATATAAAATATGCAAGAATCATAGAGAAAAAAAAATACCCCAGAATAAGGTGTCTGTCATTATAAAAATCATCTTTATTTCCACATGTGAAACTTCTTCATGATTAAGCACTATTGTCATCATGCAGACCACTTTGTTGTTGTTCATGCCATCATCACCTTCGATCGTGGTTATTATAATGCTCTGTACATGAGATTGAATAGCCTTTTAACTTATGTGTAGCCTTCCCTGAAAAGTTCTTAGTAGATGTGTTTGCAAACAGATAAAAAATGCCAAACCATCCAAATAGTCAGGACATGTCTAGTATGAAGCTATGAAGCTTTAGTATGCATTGCTCACTTTTTGAATCCTTTTTTTCTTTTTTTTCACATGTAATTCAGTATCCTGTTGCATTCCTAAAAGTTCCAACCAAATTTGTAGTGTATATTATGCAGTTTGATTTTTTTTTTTAATTTTACTATCTGCACACATTTTTGTGTTATGAACATCAATAAAATGATCTCATGGTTGTATTGTTCAATGATTTACATACATCTGGTTAAGGAAAAATTATTTACATCTCTATAAGAGCAGCTCCTCATTAACATTGTGGTTCCCTAATACATCCTCACATGTGTTAACTTTCAATGTAAGATGTTCCACATGGAAGACAACTTGTGCGATAAGCACACATGCACAGGTTATGTGCGATTCAGAAAAACAGGGTCTGCAATGCTGTTAGGCCAGACAGTGCGGTCAAGCATGGTATATGATAAAGGAAGTATAATAATATGATAATGAGCAACATCATTAAAATGAGTGTCACTCTCTCTCTGGATGGTAATAATGTAAACAAGATGGCAACATGATTTATAAACATATAAATGCCATGCAGTGGGCTGCTACCTGCAGCAGATTTATCTCTGCTGAATATTCACTCTGATCAAAGGAATCACTAAATAATATTATGGATTGCAATCAAGTTATTAAGTGTGTATCTATAAGAGGATCTCAGTGCTACTGGTGTACCTACCAGTGCAGGATGATGTTGCCCAAGAGGCCTGATGCCATCAAAGCATGCATAACATTATATGGACTCCATAACATTGACATTGTGGAACAGTAATTTGTAGACAGCGTCATCATGTGTAAAGGTGTCAGCCTCATCTGCAACCCCGCACTTTAGCATACGGGGGAGACTGCATTGATCCCACATACCCTAGAGAAGAGAGAACACCTTGTGTGATTTTATATAGTTTAACCCATTTCCCCCCCGGGGAACTAGGGGCCATAGATTGTAACCATATTGGTGAGTCGGAAGTTTCGTTTTCTACAATTATACTTTTGGATTTAACTACTGGCTCTTTAGCAGCTTAGAGATCCGTATTTTATATTTCTATTGTAACCATATTGAAATAAGGGCACCACCTGATGAACAAAGAAAAAAGTACATGAACTACAAAGTATATCAGCTGTCAGGGGGTCTGAAATATACAGGTTATCATCTACTGTGTGTGTGGGTGCAGGTTACCCAGACAGTTATCACAACTCCCAAATATGGCAAACCTGTGACCAATGTTAACAGTTTCCCAAGGGTGACATCCCACAGGACCATCGTATTGGCAATGTCTAATATGCCCTGGTGCCCTGGCTCATGGCACCCATAAGAAATCCACAAAATCAGTCAAACCATGGATACAACCATGCCCAATCACAAACAAGAAACATTACTGAGCATGTGTTTGTGCTGCTGAAGTCATCCATTTGCTGTCAAGATTCATCTGGTGGTATCATGAAGTATTAACCTGACACATGTACAAAATTACTAATAATGTGGGCACACAATATCCTAATTAAGAAGTTCATACATCAGGGTGATCTCTTTCAGGGGCAGTATTCTCCAAAACACTAGATATTATGCAGGTGAGTCAGATAAAGAGCCAGGCTTAGTATGCCATGGTACTGGAAAAGGCAGCAAATGGTACGTAGCTTCAGAACACAGTAAGCAATAGTAAATCAGATATACTACAGTAAAAATTATGCTGTAAAACCAACAGCAGGCGTTACATATCCATGCATAGGTGGTCCTCACTGTGCATCACACATAGGTAATCCCAGTAACAATGTACTAAGGGCACGGTGCAGTTATAATCACTTGCACAAATGGCAAAGTCATCGTAGAAGTGAAAGTCTTCCAAGGGGAAATTTATTTATTTTATTTTATTTTATTTTAGTTTCTTTACCAGGTTAGTACACTGATTGCTACAGACCATTTGCAGGCACAGGCCAGATGAAGAGATTCACTAAAAAAGAAAATAGAACACTTTGCAAACACAGAGTAATCACAGAATGTAGATGATCCCACAAACAGCTGATACAATATACAACTTATATTAGCAGAGTAGAAATTCAAATGTGAATTAATTTTGATAGTAAATATGAAAGAGAAGGAGCAAATGACAACAGAAATGTGTGAGTACTGAGAATTATGAATGTAAAAAATGCATTAGAGTGTCCAGTCATTTTTTTGGTGGGGGGGGGGGTGCTTTAATGTGAAAATCTTTGAGAAAGGCCTGTGTCAGTGGACGTGTGCAATATACAGTGGGGGGTTGCATTGTGAGTGTGAGTGTTTTACTCTTTAACCCCCCCCCCCATGCACCTTCCCAACACACTTACCAACAAACCTATCTCTTATTATATCCAGACGTTCAGTAACAGTGAAAATTTGTCTTATTTGAAAAAATAGCACTATAAAAAGTACCACTTAAACTGTAAAAGCAGAGCAGTAGGGTTGCTTAATAAGTTATTCAGTTATTCAGCTTTTCCAACTTCTAAACCTGCCTATTCTACAGGTTTTCCTAAGCACAATGAGGCTCTCTGCCTACCGACACACTTAACTTGTGCAAATTTACCTTCTGGGCCCAGTGATCACATTTTAAGGGTTCAATTCCTTAGTGTTTCTAAATTGCTCAATTTGTGTAAAGAATACACCTAATAAACATCACCCCAGGACTTAATAAAATCTGTGTAGACACTGTCTAGAGCCTACACAGACTGCTACCATGTCCTTGTACACAATTTCCCCTCAGCAGCTCACCATGCATATTAATGATGGCGCATTACCTATGTAAAGCTGAGGAACACAGTTATTGAATCAGTGTATGGAGAGGTGTAGTGCTAACCATGGCTGCAGATGAGTATTAGAATCCCTGCAATGTCCTTTGTTTTATTTTCTATGTTTTTTTCTATTATTTTGTTTTATTTTAATTAAAAAAAAAATAAGCATGTTTGAGTGGCATGGCATGGAGCACAGCAATGCCAAGCTGCGCTCACATATAAGAGAGCAGGCACCTGCCAGACATCTAAAAATAGAAATCAGGTGCAATTAATTTATTTAAAGGTGTGTCTAAGCATATCTAAGCATGTTTGCATGGTGTGGCGCAGTGCTCAACACTGCTTATAGGTAGCCTAGTGGTATATGTGAAGGTATACTGGATTTCTTAATATCCTTGTAGCTAAATGAGTGGAGTTATGGCTTCATGTGCTTACTGACACTTCTGTCTCTTGGACTGAGATTAAAGTGGTTATAAATCAGAAACCTTGCCTTCATTTTGATCTGGAAACTAGAGTCTGTAACAGCATTGACTGCTTGCAGTACTTACACTGACCACCAGTAGGTTCAGGGTTTGAATGCATGGAAGGGAAATATATATTTAATATTGATACACATATTATGTATTGTTTTATAAATGATGGCCCTGCTGCACTATGCTAACCTCTGCTCAACTGTGTATAGACCTGCTAAGCACCACATAAACATGGTAATGGTTGCCAATGTTTGTGTGCTGCTCAATTCTGCGTAGCTGGTTTGCATGCTGCTAAGCTCCGATAAGACTACAGTTCTTCAAGTTTTCATGACTCTCAGCTCAGCTGTGCTGATTTGCATAGTGCTAAGCAATGAGGTGCTTTTTTGAATGTTGCCCAATGATGTGTAAGGGTGGGAAAACAGCCTATATAAAGCCCAATAGGTGGGAATACAGCAGAATCCAATGGAATGCTTTCTCTGATGGTTACTATGGCTGCTGTTGGTGAAGGTATGTGCTTTGGGTACAGCATTGGGGCATTCTTGAGTCCAGTGTCATGGTTAGATGCCTAGATACAAACCATGATGAACGGCTGCTGCAGGGAGATTTCCAGGGCTCAGAGTATAAGACAGAGGCCTTGGACCGGCTGACCACAGAACTTGCCAGTGTTACTGGTATCCCCCACACAGGTGAGCAGTGTCATCACCATCATATACTAGGCTATCTGCCCTAAGGCATTTATAAGCCTAGCCCAAAGTTTTGTGGCTTACGCCACCCCTTATATGAAAAAATACTGTACCCATTAGTTTGTTGTGCCTCTGTCCAGCAGTGACACAGAGATGATTCCTGGGGTAAACCTACGATCTCCCATCCACAGGTCAAGATTTCTCTTGAACAGAGCCAGCGAGGTGCTCTGCCTCACATGGACTGGGATTTTATTCCACAGCATAGGGAGTCTCTGAGTGATAAATCTATCCCTCCAGCATGTCCTATTTATATCCGTGCTAAGGTTTAAGTCGCTTGCTCTAGTGGTTTTGGTGGATTTGGATTTTTTGAGGTGGAGCATGTCCATTAATACCGGGTTGGACATGGCCTTGTATGTCAGGCACATGTCACCTCTGAGCAGACAGTATGCAACTGAATAGAGCTGGAGTTTCTTCAATCTGGCAGCAAATGACAGATTTTGGAGTCCCTTTATCCTTTTGGTGAGGAACTTTTGGGGTCTCTCCAATTGCTGCAGATGTCGGATGAGATACATCCCGAATGGGGCATTGTACTCGATCATTGGTCTGAGAAGTGAAGAGTACAGGGGAACAATGACCTCACTAGATTTGGATGTGAATCCCTTCATGATCAGGTGGGCAATGTAGAAGGTCTTTCTAACCACTTTAGCAACGTGAGTGTCAAAAGAAAGGCCACTGTCAACCTGGGTCCCCAGGTCCCTGATAACCTCTTCTGTGCTTAGTGGATTGCCACCTATATGGTAGCTTGGGGTTACCTTGTTTTTCCTGAAGGGTATGACTATACATTTTTGGCGTTTAACTTCAGGCCATGGCTCTGGCACCAGCTATCTGTTTCCATGAGTCCCTTCTGAAGGATATCCGTGTCCAATGCACTTTCCACTATGGCGCCCAGTTTGCAGTCGTCTGCAAACTTTGTCAGCCAAAGTCCTCCCATGTTGCCTTGTACTTCTGGGAAGTAGATGCCGAACAATAGGGGGCCAAGGACCGAGCCCTGTGGGACACCACTTGTGACCGGCTTGGAGTCTGACATAGCGCCAGCAACTCTAACCCTGTGGGTTCTGTCCTTAAGCAAGTTTGCAACCCATCTTGTGACATATGGGTTTACATTTAAGCTGGTAAGTTTTTCTACAATACCCGAGTGGGGTATTGTGTCGAAAGCCTTTGCAAGGTCAAGGTAGGCTGTATGGACTGCCTTTCCCTCATCAATGGCCTTGGTGACTGTTTCGAAGAAGTCGACCAAGTTCAAAAGGCATGATCTGCCCTTGAAGCCAAACTGGGTCGGGTCCAATGTCTGCAAGTCCCCTATATCTTTGTTTATGAGCTCCATTATGATCCTCTCCATAGCTTTGCAGACTAGACTTGTTAAGCTTATGGGGCGGTAATTACCAGGTTCCATAGAGGCACCACCTTTGTGGAGTGGGACCACAGTTGCCGTACGCCACTCCTTGGGCACGTATCCTGTGGTAAGGCTGAGATTAAACAGCTGCCTTATGTGCGGGTTTAATTCCTCATTTAGCTCTTGTAGCACACAGCTGGGGACACCATCCGGTCCCATTGATGCTGTGTTTTTAGCTTTAGAGAGAGCAGCTTTCACCTGTGCATTTGAGATGTCTGGGAGGCTACACTCCGCTGGGATAGTTATCTCTCCTTTAGGGGTGGAGAGGGGGATGAAGTTTGCACTGAACCTGTCTGCCAGTATGTTGGCAATGTCTGTGGGTTCAGTGATTTTTGTATCATTTTGGACTAATTCTGAGAATATCTGGGAGTTTCCACCCAGGTTCCTAACATAGCTGAAAAAGGCCTTATGATTGTCCTTTGAATCCATGGCAATTTTTCTCTCAAAATTGGCCTTAGTTGATTTTATGAGTGCTCGTATTTTTTTACTAATAATGATCAGGGGTGACTAAACCACTATCAATAAATTGTGTATACCAGCATTGTTCATGCTGATATATAGCTTACCTACTATCTGTGCTATGCTTGTATTTCATGCATGTGTGTTCTATCACTGCAGTCTAGTATAACACTGTAGTAGTACTATAGGTCAAGTTTTGCTTCCAGGTAGATCTAGGCAAATATCAGTCAGTCAATAATCAGCAGTGACTTAGTAGCTCAGTTTGTTAAATGCTCTGTATATAATACATTTTGCCACACACAGACCAGGATTCAAATCCAGTGCTATGTAGCACTAAATATTACAGTAGCAGTCATGTAACTCCTACACATTCTCTCTCCACAGGAACTACAGGTAAATGGGTGAGGTAGCCCATATTATGAGTAGATAATTGTTTAGATGTCACAGACTGTTAATATCATTAGCAAGAATGCATTCATCAGCAATGTTCTTTCGGATATAAAATGTGTAATCCCAGTATGGCTGTATGCCTGGAATGTCTGTTAAAAGTTGATGCAGTCAATTAATACATTGTCTGCAGATGTTCCCTGCAGTCACTGTGTGTGGGTTCTATTCCCATGCCTGTCAACCAAGGCATGACAGCTGTTTAGGTTTTGTACTGTACACATACATATCTCTCAAGTGTCATGATTTCATGTTATGTAATTAATAGTGAGTAATCCCTCTGTCACAGGATTACCATGTAAATGATTACTTAGATTGCAAAGTATCACCAAATCAACACACAAAACAACTTAGTAGTTGTATAGGTCCACCTGATCTGCAGGTGTTCTTTGTAGTTGTGCACCTACAGTTGTTACTGCTTGGCCCATAGTGTCCCGTGCAAATAGGTTGAGATGTATGTACATGCTACATCAGCTATAGAAGACGTGTAGCCACTGCATACATAAACAAAATACAGAAGACCCATAGAGTATATAGTAGTACTGCTGTCAAAGAAATAACTGGAAATGTTACTAATGGACTGTGTTTCTCTCTCCCCACACCTAATCTTCATTTATTTCTTATTGTTATTCATTGGTTATGGTTTACTATTAACATATGTTGTTACAAAAACTGTATTTTGGGACGTGTTTTATTATTGTTATGGTTTATAATGGTTGCATATTAACATAGCTTGTTACATTACCTATTTTGCTGGCATTATGCTGTAACAGTTACTGGCATACTGTTAACATGCTGACTGTTCTATTATGTATTGTTGTGTTTCACATAATATGCACTGATATGTAATTTTATTTCCAATGTTCTGCTATGCTATTACTAACAATGATTTGTTCACAACTAATGTATACTTATTGCTATACCTCCATTACTACAGCATGTCAGGGTAGGCTGATTCCAGGAGATCCACCTAGCTTGCCTAAACTGGCCATGGCACCAGGTCGTAGAATGTCTTGGACCCAGACTGGTGGTGCCCCCTCTGCTTAACCTGCCTCACCTGTGCTGTCGGGTGGGACTGCCTCAGAGGAAGGATCCCAGCCTTCCCCAGAGAGCAGTGATTGTGGGGGCATTGTCACCCAGGCTGAACTGCCAGTCATGGTGCACTGGATTGTACATTGGAGCTATAAATGCTGCCTGCACCAGACTGAGGGCATGCTCAGCCTTCAGCACAGCCAACCTTGGGGCAATAAAGCAACAGTGTTGACAGTTCCATGGTTGAAGATGTGAGTCCTGCTGCTGCCATCTGGAGGCACATGCAACTTGGATTCCACAACACCCTCCCCATCCAAGATATTCACCCTCCTCATGTGTCACACACTGCCTCTGTCTGCTGTCTTGTCTGTCTTGTCTGTCAGGAATTGGATCCTCTCCTACCCAATTTACCTCCCCACACATACCTAAGTCCCTTCCACGACATTCAACTCTCACCTTAATAAAAAGAAAAAAATGGGCACCTATCCCACAAAAGAAATCGCCCCATACATAGCTCTCCATTTCGCACATGTATCCACTGGACACAAGTAATTTGGTCTGATTGGCTTGCAAACACAGCTATGTTGTCATCACCCCTTTCTCTGGTGTTTGAGAGTACAAGTTCATCTACAAAATCTGTCAAAGTGCACAGCTGTTGCTGTAAAAGAAATGGATAGATAAGGTTCTTTCCTACACCCTTCCTTCACATCCCTACCTACCTTTCACTATGTTTCCCCCCTACTTTCCCCCATTTCACCACTTTCTTATCTCCCTTTTTTTCTTTTCTTTATATTTTTAGCATGGAGCTGCACGACGTGCAGCATCATGCAGCTTTGCTTAGCTCAGCTAAATAAGGCTCTAATGAGTATATATGTTTTTAACATTGTAAGTCACAGTTACAAAATAAACACCTACGCTATATCTCCAACCCAAGTGCTTCACACCCGCAGCACACTGCATTAATCCACCCTGGCATGCAGATCTTAATTAAAACAGGTGTTTTCATTAAAACATATTGATTGTCACTTACAGTCATTAGGCATGTATCAGTGGAGCTGTGCACTGCACAGTACCACACAAAATGAAATTAAAATTTAATGGGGAAAACTGGAGTGTACCTTAGAATCTGGTGCAATAATAAAGACACCTGCTAAGGCATACATGGCAAAAGACATATTCAACTGAGACTCTGGTGCAGAAATAAATCCATATAAAGCCATAGACATACTGATGGATGTAGAAAATGTTATGTCACTGCCTATATTTATACACATATATCTTGCAAATACAACTACTATAAAAGTGACTCCATAGCTCAGTCTGTTAAATGCCTTGCATAGAGTGCATTTTGCCACACAAAGTCCTGGGTTGAAATCCAGTCTTGTGTTTCAGTTCAATTACATTATTGTGAAGACAGCAATTACTGACTGAGTCATTCAATCTTTATCTGCACAGGTTACTGCTGATCTGTAGCACACACATCTGTATGTAAAGGTAGTTACTACAGACCAACCATACCTTCCAACCCTCTAGCACAAAGAATACGGACACAGCCATACTTAATGGGGGGACAAAGGCTCAGAGATTGGGACATGTTTTACAGTTTGCTCCTACATTGGTAGTGAGCTGATAGAATAACATCTATTGCATTAGCATGCATATTCAGAGGGGTATGAAGTCTGACACTCAAATGTATGTATTCCATTACTGACCTCAACCCACAGTCTTTCTTAGTGAATTGCCAGATGACCACAATGTCATGGGAGACTTATCACACATATGAGGCAAAACTGTGGACAAACTACATAAAATCTCTCTATTTGACAGTTATGGTACATATCATCTGTGATGCTACAGTCTCCACACCTCAGTACTGTCCATTTTAGTAGCTAAGAAAGGGACCCAGGTCTACATGAAGGCCTTATATATTGCACAGTGGTGGAATGTCATTGGCTAATGATAGTGCAATTCAGATGTTTTGGCTGCAATAACAATAGCAGAGCCACAGATCGGTGAAGAGGCAATTACCTTTTAATGAGAAGTTCCTTAAAAAGGCAAGCAGCTGGTTATGGGGAACAAGTCTGAATGAGACATACATCACACAGACTGTGTATTTACAACAGATTTCCAGAAGCAAAGTTCAACAAAGGAGTGTTGCTCTTAGCCTGGTATGTAATTGATTTCACCACATAACAGGATGCAGATGAGAGGATGGAGGTATGAGGAATAGGGATCACAGCTGTAAGCCTGTCTTAGATCTATGGTAATGACATGTAATTGATACTCAGTTATCCTACACCTACAGGCATGTCTCTCACATGTCTCTGATTTCCACTCAGGTCTTAGCTCTGTACCTCTTATTTCAACCTACAATGGCTGGCTGTTGTATGGAAGCTAGTGAATGACACATAAAACATAGTGACAACCGGTAAGGGTGTATACTCCTATAACATCAGACCATGTACACAAATTCACCTCCTCTCATTCTGTCAGTCTCACATAAATACTTCTAGCACTTTAAAGTATCTCTGATTGTCCCTTATGTACTCTGGCTAAGTCCATGGTCCTGTTTACATTGTTCCCTCACTGGTTGAGAGCTATGCCTAACATTGCTGTCAACCTGTTACAGTAAGATATCTGAACAAAGTCTTAATTAATGGAGGGGAAAAAACCCAAAATTAGGACTACTGTAACTATTGCTCGTATAAAGTAAAAAAGGGAATAGAATAACAGATATTACAGTAGCATAACAGTGTTCTGAAGGATTTGATGTCTTAAACTCAGATGTCTGCCTTTATTTTTTGACATGAACCATCAATGATTCACCCAGCTTTTGTCAGAAAACCCCAATGTTGTGTGAAATTACCAAACCTACGAGGCAAACATCTGAGCATTGTGCAAACATCTGTGTAGTGGAGAGGTATGGTGCCTACATGGACCATATACTACAGTAGGTTTGCATTGTTGTCTGTCATTGTGGCACACTGGTGTTGCTGGACTGTCCCCATATAATGGTTGTAAAAGCATGCTGCTGTTTGTCTGCAGTGGCCATATGACATAGTAGTGGGAGTTTGCCCATAGCGGACACACCACAGTAGACTGTAGTGCTAGGACCATACAGCAGAATCTGTCACGGCACACAAGGACATACCCCAGCATTGCTACTACCTTGGTGGTATCCACACTATGTAATGTGTCACCAGACTGTGGAGTATGACATGTGAGGGAGCAGTGAATACTGCAGGCCATTATGGGTGTGCTAGATCTGTACATAGTGGTGGTCCACGTATCTGGTCCTGTAATGTGTTCCCCTTTTGTTGTTTTTCAGGAATCATGTACCATAGAAGACATGCCCTCTTCTGAGATGCACAGAATAATATAATAGTATATGGACTGAGACAGAACCATCAGATCTTATTGTCAAGGGGGAGGCATAATTGGGAACAGCAGGCAGCATTGTGGGCAGACTTTGTGCGGGATATCAATCAGATTGGCCAACAGGACAGGACCTTTGAACAGGTCTGACAATGGGCCACATACATGCTGATTGTTGAATGAAGAAGGGCAACTGATGCTGCCGGGGATCATGCCATCATCGTTGGAGGGCCTGTGATGGAAAAAACACTCGGCCACAGAGGAATTCCTGGTGAACTTAGGAACACACAACAGCTCCCACACATCCATCACACCATACATCATGAAGGTGGATGCCACAGTGTCCACAGCAGAAGAGCATCCAGGTAATTGTACTGTGTTCACTAGTGTAATTCTGTATCAGGCAATGTGGAAGGCTGTACATACCTGTACATGGGTGTCAGATCTAGCTGAATTGGGGGAGGTGTTTGGGTTTACACTCAGTTGTGCACACATACTTCGAACAATACAGACAGTATCACAGTAGCTACTGTACATGTGTATATATGCATATATTACCTTGTAGTGCTGCAACATTTGGTGTTGCTGACAATACCTCTCCCTCACCTTTTCATAGGTCCATCAGGTGTGACACAAGTCCGTGGTCCTGTACCTGGTGTGATACTGTTTTCTACAGATCAAATATACCCTATCAAAGTGAAGGGCTGCCATATTGCACTATGTACAAATGTTGTGTTTAGCCAGAGTAGTATATTTGTATGTTCCATTCTGGAACAGTTAACTATGGTTCATAGACTGGCTAATCACAGGTGTGTATTTGAACGTCCATTGACACATTTGTACTTATAGTTATGAGCAGCTACACAGCCTGCTATATATGAGGCAATTACTCCAAGATGCCCGTTCAAATGTAAAAGGGAGATGGTACATACCTGAGCCAGTAACACTAGTATTGGCATATAATTCTCAAGATAGGTATACTGGGTTTTCTGTGTAGTTCTATCACATATAGTGTCACATGACATGCCTTACAGGCAGATTGTACTGGCAACTATAACTGGATGTGGCTGAAGTGCATGTTATAAAGGGCTTGACTGTTCTGCATGGGAGCGAAGATGAGAAGATGTAAGATTGGAAAAGCAGTTGTGGATCCTCATTTGTATGAGTCTGTGTGGATTACCTTACATAAAAGTGCAGGTGGTAATGTACTGCTTTTGTCTGGGTTTCACAGGTGACCAGGGGGATTGGAGTATGTCCCCCTCACAACCCAATGTCAGTATCTCATCAGACTCTGATGATGATGGTGCCCATAGTGAGGCAGAGGTAGGGTTATTAGGGGCTGAATCTGTCCCAGAGGTTGACATCTTTCTTCTGCCCCCATTGTCACTCCACACAGTCAGTATGTCCACACATACCCAGTCCCCAGAGGCCACAGATATTGGACAGTCAGAGGGTGGTGACATTGAACAGGACAGTGTGGCAACTGTGGCATCAGTGAGTATAGACATTGGCCATAGCCAGAGACCTGGTGAGGTCCCACACAGGCAGATTGACAGGGATGCTCATAGGAGGACTGTTGTCTATCCACCACCTGTGGCAGGTGTCACATCATAGGTCACTCAGTGTATGTTTTTGGCCATCATGGAGGCACAGGCATGTTCTGAATGTGACACCAGATGGATGCTTAGGATTATGGACACAGCATACTCTGACATCTATGGCCACCTCCTCTGCATTGGGGACACCCTGGATCAGTTCACTGATCCAGTGGACAAATGGGCTGAGACAGTGTCAGTTTTGGACTGCACACTGTCTGTGTTGAAACATCTAGTTGGAGTTGGGCGTTGGACACAAGGACATAGGTCAGAGGTCAGCAACACCATCTGCTGAGTGTCCATGTGGCCATGCACTGTCATGCTCCAGCACTACAGAGGAAAGTGTGCTGTCCACACCACACTGTGGCAGGCCATGCATACCTTGTCCTGGGTAGTCTCGTAGGGGTCACAGCCTCAGCAGACAGCAGTCACCATCAGGTACTAGCACCACATCTGACCTTGGGCATTGTACAACTCCTGGCAGATCCAGTTCCCATGTTCATGGCCTGAGATAGCAAACTGTCCCCTCCACCATGTATGGTCCACAGCTGTCCAACATACACACATGTAGGGCTAGCACTGGGCTTGACTGTATACACTTATACACTCAAATACCACTGTCACATGCAGGTCACCAACAGACACATACGGCACCTCTTCATGGCCCATCTACCCTGCACCCCTTCCTGACTCACACATATGCTGTTAACTGTTTGGTACAGTCTAGGCCTCTGGTACCCCCACACCACACCATGTGCATGTGATGATACATGTGCCACATTCCTGCCACCTGTGCCATCGATGCAGGCAATTGCTAATATGTATCTGATGCACAGGGTGTCTATATTACTTGGCATGTAGTTGCATAGTGCAGTATTGTTTTGCCATTCCACTTGTTTTGGGCCACAACAGGTACTGTATGCTGGCAAGTGTCATGACTACACATCACAGTTTGTGTATCTTTGTTGCATGATGTGGGACTGACAGTAGTGTTGCAGAATTACAAGTGTGTCATGGACCTGTGTATGTTTCTATTCCAGGAGTCTGAGGAGATAAACTATGGACACATGGTGACAATACAGAGGCACAGGATGGCATGGCAGCAAAGCAGACATATTGTATGATGTCAGCAAGGGATGGTAGTATATGGGCATGCCTTCTAAGGTACATATGTGTAGAACAGTCTATCAGGGATAATGGACGCAGTTAGCATAATCATGCATTCATACTTTGTGATAAGGTCTGCTACCCTTGCTACTTGTCACCTGGATTATCTGAACTTACAAATCTAGAAGGTGCAGCGATGGAGTTGACACAGGTACAAATATCCTGTGTGTCCAGGTCAGTCAGGTGATGGACATCAGTTATGATTATATAGATGAGGGCAATTTAGGCCCTGTAGCTAATTATGGGGCCATAAAATGCATAACCATTGCACACAGATAGCCCATATAGGCATGTCTCTAGTGCTGCAAGGGGATATATTTACACACACACACACACACACACACACACACACACACACACACACACACACACACACACACACACACACACACACACACACACACACACACACACACACACACACACACACACACACACGCAGTCTGCTGATGTGAGATTAGAACACCTACCTATCTACTATTACACACTACTGCTCACAATACTTATTGCACGGCCCATGGAGTTTATCTGAAATTAGATTGTCTGCCAGCACTCTTAAGGTGGATGACATCAGCATGCCTTATAGAGGAGGGTACTGTGGAGGCCAGCAGCCAGTCACAGGGCCATAACCTGCATAACCATTGCAGAGAGATAGCACATATGGGCATATCCATAGTGCTGCAAGGGGATATATTTACACAAACAAACACACACACACACACACACACACACACACACACACACACACACACACACACACACACACACACCCACATGCACACACTTGTCTGATGTGAGATTAGAACCCCTACCTATCTACTATTACACACTATAGCTTGCAGTACATATCACATGTGCCACAGGTTATATCTGTTGTATACATCTTTGCAGACACAATACTTGTGGAGTACTAAAGTAGCGTTGTGTTGGACAGCATGTGATGCCTGCAGAGTGATATTGCTTGGTACTGCTATTGTATCTACTGTCCTAGGGATGGGATACCTGTTAATATCCCTGCTATGTGTATACAGTTACGAGTATGGCCATATGTGGCTGGTTGCTATTAGATAGACAACCATGTGGCCAGGGACAATATGGCCTGTCCAAGGCATGTGTTGAAACCATTGTACATTGCAACACCTGCTCACCTGTGTTTGTTTACAAGGTGACATTGCTAAGGCACAGGGACTGTGGGTGAGTGGATTATGTAGTGTTGTCCTTGGTTTGCTTCCTTTGGACAACTGTTGTGATGTGTATGTCCAGATAACCTCAGCATTCTGAGGGTGTGTGGGGATATTCTTGCATCTCCACACACACACACACACACACACACACACACACACATATATATATATATATATATATATATATATATATATATAAAATGTGTGTGTGTGTGTGTATTTGTGTGCACCTTTAAATGTTGCTTTGTGTGTACATTATGTAAATGTGTTACACAGATATATGTGTAGAGTCGATGTATCACTGTAATTTATATAGCAATATATATATCGGTATCATATGTATATGTGATACATACTGATAGATATACTAATCATGTGTGATGGGGGATAGGGACAGACAGATATGTATATGTAGCTGTTTGTATGTACAGATGTATTTCCATATAGCAGGTCTTTGTGAGGAAGAGGCAACGCACTTATGCTCAAATTAGCTAAGTGTAGGAGCATGCCTACTGCCTGTTTCTGCAGGATCATATTGCTGTACTGTAAACATCTGTGCACGTGTGGCTGGAGAGTACTGCAGGACTCCACCAGATATATTGAGGCACTAGAACCATGACTTCAGCAGCCCAAACACATGCTCTATGATGCTCCTACATTGTGAGTATGCCTCATTATGGCATTCTTCCGTGGGTGTGTGTGCATTTCTGATGGGTGTCATCATCCACAGTTTCAGTGCACAGCCAGCACCACCCAGTAAATGGCCGTGCGGGATGTCCCCCCTAGCAAACATCTGGTACAGGTGCAATGCATGCCAGATATGGGAGTTATGATAACTGCCAGGGCTGCAAGCATAGGCATTTATGATAATGCCCTGGGCCTTGCACATGACCTGGTAGTTGATAGATTGACACCCCTTGTGATTGAAGTAGATTCTGCCCCCCTCACCAGATGGTGCCTTGATATGTACATGGGTGTAATCTATGGCAGACAGTACCTCAGCATAGTGTGCTACATGGCAGATGTGTTGCATACTGCTGGCCCTCTCCTCAGGGGTGTGGGGAAAATAAATGTGCTCATTGGCATGTGGTACCATGGCATCCAGGAACTGATGGGCTATCCTGAATGCTGATGCCTTTGAGACCCCTATTATGTCCCCAGTTTGTCTTTGGAAAGTACCTGTAGCTAGTACCCTAAGAGCTACATACACCTTTGTTTCCACTGGGATGGGTTCCCCTTTGTTTAATCTGGGTCTGAGTTGAGGGCAGCAGAGCTCAGTGAGTTCTTATAGTATGTCCCCATCCACCCTGTAGCACTCTACAGTCTCCACCTCATGTAGCTCCTGGAAGGTTACCCTGGCTCTGAACACTCTTTCCCTTCTCAGTCTAGGCCTAATGTCAGCTGCAGCAGTAGCAGCAGCATTGACATCAGCATCTAGCACATATGTATGTACCAGACCTGCAGCAGCCCCTAGTTAACTTCAGTTAAAACTCTCAAGTCTGTACTCCACTGGTGCAGAGTATGGGGATGAAATCAGATTGTAGAGTGTATGCAGCCTTTATAGTGCTCTGCTGTAGGTGCTGACTGTGTGAGTGGCTACCTGTGATGCATTCCACCTGCCAAATACATCATTAAGAAAATGTAATGGCCCTACTTTAAGTGAAACAGGGCTCATCAGTAATTAACATACCATTTGGCTCTCATCCTTTTTTTTTTTTTTTTTTTTTTTTTTTGTTTGTGGACAGCCTTCCTCGCACAGCACTGCAGCAAACAGGTGCTGCTAAGCTCCAATGAGCTCACAAGTCCTTGGATACACACCCCCATCTTGATGTCTGTGCCTACATGAAAGGGATCTGCGGACAGTGATACCCATTTGTGCTATTCAGTAACCCCAGCTCATTTGCATAGGGTTCCCTGCACACAGCCTGGAAATTACACAGTTCCAGGCCCTGACTCATTCGCTACAGCACCATTCCACCACTGTAGATACTTCACTCCGGTTCCTACAATACATTACTGTCACATACTACTAAATTTGCTTTTCAAATTTTTTTTTTTTTCATAACAGCAGCGCTCTGCACAAACATACACAGATCATTAAAAAATATATATTTTAATGTATTTCCCATATGGTTTTGGACACATGGTGGATATTTTTGTGCATATCTGTGTCTGCTATCCTATTTCTGCCCAGTGAACTACACATTTGCCGCCCCTGTTTGTCTAGTAAATTGCTGTACATGGAATTTTTCCATGTGCACTGTGGACACCAACCCAGTGTCTGTAGGACTGCCTATCCACTTTCTGGATCACTCTACTTCCTTCATTTGCATGAAATTCACCTGCTTATGAGGTGATCTGCATGCCACAGATACTTCCATGTTGACAGGTGTGTGCATACTACATGGCTCTGTTTGTTGGATTGCAAGCCTGCTTACTTTCATGTAAGCAGTATGCCACAATGTCTAGATGGAAAAAAAGTCAGTGTAGGCTTTATTAAATTCCCCCCATTGCTTTTAAGTCTCCTCGATACAATGCACACACCTGGGTGATTGTAGGCAGCACTGGATATGTGTTGCCAGTCCATGACTCCAGAAGTGATCTGTAATTTCAGATCTAACTAGCTGTAAATGGAGTCACAGTAGTGCCTGGTTTCTTAACAGCATATACAGGAATACAGCAATGCCATAATTCACAACTTAAAATACTATTGTGAACCATAATAATACAGTGTCTATATTGTAGTATCCCACCATCCATTATGCAAATGAAGTGTCCATCAATACCCACCAGTGCATGGCAGATAGGGCAAGTAAGACTTGCTTTGTATGGCAATTTTCCTGCTATTTTACAAAGTTTCTTCAAGGTAAGACATCAAGGCTGGAAAGGGAGAATGCAGTACTCCTTTTAGAGTGCAAAGGTGGTGATTGGAGAGGTCAAAAATATTTATTTTCCTCCTCCATCAAGATTACATACAGAGGCTACTGCTGGAGTGTTGTTAAGGGCCGCAGTATAAAACTGAAGCTTGGAATAGTTTAATACAGGCTGTCACCCAGTCCACTGTCATCTCATGCACAGGGGAACAGTGCTATCACCATTACAGTGACATGAGGCACTACAATCCTGACATCCTACACTGATAGGAGAATAAAGTTTAATAGGGGTCACCACCTAAGTACTGTAAGAAGAACTTACCCTATCTACATACATAACCTGCTGCAGGATGCCATCCACAGATAATGCGCACTACTTTATTTTTTCATAACCTCTGAATACACTGAAGTGAACAGGCAGCTGCACAGGAGGAATGGGAGTGTCTAAGAGTGTGCAGAGTGAATATGCTTGCTTCAGAAATGTACAGCTTTTAATGTTAATAGCAGTAGAATTTATTTTCAAAAGGCATAGCTTTCCTAAATGACTGCTACATCTGTTAAACTGCCATATGCAAACATGCGTCCTGTCATATACTTGAAAAAGTGGTCAGAATATTATGTCTGTGGTCCTACATTGTGATGATGTCAGCTGGTTCACTTACCCACTCCTAAATTATGTTATTATAATGTTTCAGTTGAGGTTTCTAATTATCATACCTAAAGCACTTGTATTTTTGGTGGGTGGATATCTCAGTTATTAACAATCTTTGTCAATATACTTGTTACTTTTGCTTATTACCTGGGAGTGAAACATATGTTTGAAGAGTGTTTTTTCTTTGTATGTGAAAATTTGTCTCAGACATTATTACTGCATTTTGGTCCACATAACCCATTCTTTTTTTTCCAAGTAGCTCATCACATTATTTTTTTACCTTTTGGAATGCAGGTGCAGATGGTAAGGAGTTTATGCACCCCTCTGACCTGTGTATCATAACAGTGATGTTAACCTGGAAGATGTCTTTGTTATTAATTAATGCATAATAGCTGTAACTTAATCAGATGACAAGTAAATATTAACTTAATGTTTTCATTGTATTTGGGTTTCTCTCTCCTCACCTTTTTTGTCACTATCCTAGTTCTATTAAATACATCTATTTTGTTTATTATTTAATTTATTATACTGTTATATGCAGCAAATAATACCCATTCCTATGGTAAGGCCTGTCTTCCCCCCACAGGTGCCCACTTCAGCACTACTACCAGCAGAACCACCAATAATATATGGGTGCCAGTTTGCCATATTCAGCTCTACAAATTCTGCCCTACTGTGCCACCCACTACATGAAGCCCTGCACCATATGCTGGGACAGTTGTGCCTACCAGTAGCAGTGTCAGTGAAGGTGATACCTTTGCTATCCATCATCGGCTGCAAGACATTGTGGGTCAGATTATCAACAGACAGGGCCCAGTGGTGACAATACCAAGGGCGGTGAGTAATATCCCATTGGGTTGCTTTTGGCACAGATTGCAGTTGTGGACTGCCTACCCAATTCTCCATTTTGTGTCCATGCCCACCCATGTTAGTTTGTTCAGTTCTCTCCTCAACACTTCTTAGTTCTCCTGTGGCATTAATAGTTAATAATAATAAACCCTGTCTTCCTCCTTTTTGCCTAATGTCTCCTTCACCATTGTGCTTCTCCCTCCTCATTGTGTTAACACAGACCCTGTCAGTCATGTCTGTCTTCTCTTGTTACCTGTCCTAACCCTCTTACCTTCCTTTACTTCTTCCTTCCTTATTTCCCCTACTTACCTTCTGATTATGCATGAAAAAGGGCACCTGACCCACAAAAATATTTACACCACCTTTCCTGCCTCCATTCTGTTCATTTCTTAGTTGCTCGCCTTCTGTTATACCTTCTGCTTGCTTCCATTTTTCATCACTTTCTGGTACTCCAATTTCCACCCTTTAATCTAGTCAAAAAATAGGTAAACACACCTTATACATGTCCGTCTAGTGCTTCCCAGTCATTTATGTTTTGTGATCATACTGTGTGCTGCAGGTCTTGAAGAACATTGTCAATGCCTGTGTACAAAGCGCTGAGTATCAGCATTGCTCATCCTTTTTTTTTTCAATAATCATTTTTATTGTTTTGCCAAACCATTATACATTTCACACACTATTTACATTATGTACAATATTGCTTCCAATGTTTTAGTTCCATTTTGAATTTCCCTATAATACATTAAGAATAAATATCATTTTAACCAAGTACAGGAAATTAAAATCACAAAAAATTAAACATAAAAGCATCTACAATAGACAATCATAAACCAACTCAAGCCAATAATTTGTATTATTTCTACATTTTCTATCTAATCCAAGAATGTGTTGGTACACATACAGAATGTCCTGACGGAAAGTGGATAGGAACTGCTACGCCAAAATAATATTAAAGATTTGTTCCCAAATTTTTATGCTGTTTATACTTTTCTTATTATTTCTAATTAACAATTTGTGCGCTAATATATGCTTAATCGCTAACAGCCTGAAATTTTGCCACGACACCTGTGCTGGGTTCAACCAATTTGTGGCTATATATAATTTCATTAGTAAACTAATATTCATAATTACAATCTTTTTTGTTTTGTCCAAATTCTCTGGTGGAATATGTAAAATCAGAAATTCCCAGGAGAGTGTTGAGTTTTGGTAACCCATTTTTTGTAGTTGTAACTTTAAAGAATTCCATAATTTATAAATGCACTTGCAACTCCAGAACATGTGTAACAGGTCTGCTGTCTGATCAACACACTGTGGACATGTATGTGACTTTTTTGAATCAAATTTATGAAGTGTAAGATGGGTATAATATGCATTGTTAAATATCATCAATTGAGTAAAGACCAGTTTTTGAAGTGATAATGGATTTTAATGTTAAGTTAAACGCCTCTACTATTTTACTGTCGTCTGGGGATGGCAATTTCTCTCTCAGTATTTGGATAACAGAATATGATTATTATATTTTCTCTCTTTTGCCATTTTATACGCTGAGGATATATATTTTCTGTCTTGTTGCAATGCTTCCCACAGATGACCTGAAATAACTAGTTCCTCCTTTTTTATTTCAGAACTGGTAAAATAATTTATGGCCAAATCTTTTAACTGCCTCATTATAATTAAATAAGAGATGGGAAGATTCATCTCTTTTAAGATATCATGTACCGCTACTCCTAGGAAGGGGTATAAATCCCTTACAGTTAATTCCTTAATAAATGGATATTTCTTTAAGTCTATCAGTTGATTACCAATAGTTATATTAGGATTTCCATCAAACGGTTGAAACATCATCATATATTTTAAAAGGTTCAAGGAGGCAAACAGAGTTTGAGTCGCCACTGCCCATACCTTGATGTGTTCCATTAACTCATATTTACTCAATGTTTTTATATTCAAAAATGGTACAGCTTTAACATTAATTATCTTCCCTTTTATGTGTTTATAATTTAGCAGTACCCATTTGGGTATCCATTTTCTACTTTCACTATCCAAGTAAGACACCCTTAAAATCCTATTGGCCTGAATCACTATATAATACATCTCAAAATCTGGTAAATCCAACCCCCCCCCTCGTTTTAGGAGCCATCAGTTTTTCATAGGATATTCTCGTTTTTCTGGGTTCCCACAGAAATTTCCCCAGTCCTATCTGAAATTGCTTGAAAAAGGATTTCGTGATTTTAAGTTGTGCTGCTCTAAAAATATATAGCATTCTGGGGAGAACGTTCATTTTTATTATCGCTGCTCTTGCCATCATCGGTAGCTTCAACTTACTCCATCTTTTCAAATCCATTGTTATTCAGTCTCCAGTTGCCTTAATATTGTTGATAAAAAATTCTCTATTTTCAGTTGAAAAGTCAATCCCCAAATATTTTATTCTTTCTTCTGTCCTTATTCGTCCTATCAATGGTAGCATTGAAGCATTGCTCATCCTAAGGCAAGGTGCTAGGCTGCCGTGTTTCATACATCCCTCTACTATGTACAACCTCTATCATGCACTACAAATATTGGCCTTGTCTTACACTGGTTTCACACCTGAGCTGCAGATTTTTGCACAATAATTGAAACATACAACACAGGGTACAGCTATCGTGATTTCAGTACTTCCCCTTTCAAAGTTTTTCACTGCCAACTGTGCTTGCAGGTGATAGATTAAACACCAAAGGTGGTGTCCTGTGGAGTTGTTGATGGCTCAGTTATTCTTTTATTCTGCAAGAGTGTGACATCCAGCTGCTTTGTGTGCCTCTGAATCCTTTTCATCCCACTGATGCTTATAAATGAAGTGCATTGCACAGTACAAATGGGGAAGGTTGTGGGTTCATGTTCCATGGCGTTTGAATATAGATATGTTATTACTATTACAGTAGGGTGCTTGTTTCCTGACATTTGCCTTATAATACAAATAAGTAGCCAGGCACTGATGACATACTGCATCTGGTCAATGTATTGGTATGTTTTTCTGCCCCACCATTATATATTGTTTAAAGTTATTTTTTATCAGTTAGTTGACATGTATATCTGAGTGTCTAATGGCCCCTTTTCCATTGTCTTCTACATCCCTGATTGTGTCACATCCACCCAAAATAGTCTTGTCTATGTTATAGCTTTGTTTGTTTGACCCTAGCACCTCCTCTATCTTCTTAGCTTTATCTTTATTACCCTGCTACCTTCCTTAAATTATCTTCTGTGTATGCATGCATTATTACTGGGTCATAATTTAGATCATCACATGTATCTCATGACTCTGTGAGACTGCCACATAGCTTCTTTTTCTAGGTGCAAATGTATGCACAAGACTGCACTGAGAACAGTTGGGGCTCATGATCGGTAGGCAATCCTTACTGCTGTGTATATCCTGCAGCCAACATTGCTTATACATGGTCTTTCAACAGTCTCTTCTGTGGCTGCAGCCAGAATATATAATGAGCTGCTCCTCATGCATACTCTTGCCTGGCCATATTCATTGTGTAAGCAATCATGGTCCATTGCACATGCACAGTACACATAGGAGGAGCAGTTATAATCACAGCCACTTTGTTTTGGAATTCTAGTAAAAGTCGACAACTAGCAAACACCTATTGATGTATTTAGCATGAAGATATAGTATCCTGTACATTAACTGAGGTAGTGAGGCATTGTGGAGTCAGGGAGTCATGATGTCATAGCATTTTCAGCTCCAAAAAAAAAAAAGTCAAGCAGACTAACTTTATCCATAAAATGTAGCAACGACAGACATTTTGCCACAAAAAATTAACATTGTGGTATTGTTTGTGGTAGGGAGGTTATATCCAACTTCAAGGTTTTTATACTTATACTTGATTAATAATCTGAGCAGTACAATAACTCCTAATCATTACCAGAGTGATAATGGAGAACTTGTTCATGTGGTTAAAGAACTATAACCTGAACATTCCTTATTAAAATATAAGTTTAGAGACTGAGGAAGCCTTTCACTTGATACAATAATCAAATTCCATTCAAGTTTTACAAGCCATAGAATCTCCTAATAACTTTAAATATACACTACAATGTAATTGTCTGAGTGAGATTTTATAATTTCATGTATGGATGTTTTCTGATAACTACAGAAATCAAGCAGATGTTCCTATTATTTCAATCTTTACTTGTACTTTTTAACTACATTATATTTATTGAGCAGCTTTAATGATGACATTGAACAAACTATATACAGTAACAGAGAACCCAAAAAATACTAATAACAACTCAACAACTGTTCCAACAGTTGAAGGAAAAAATTATTACAGAACAGTATTTAAAATATTTACAGTACATACAAGCTCAGCAATTTTTCCAATACACTTCGAACATCAATATTCTTAAAGTTTATAATCTAACAATAAGTTTCATAGTCAGACAGTATCCTTAGCCTTTAGGCAACTCAAAATGGTGTCCCAAACAGCAGGGATTTCATGTGGACAACTAAGACATTTAAAAGAACATAAAATATTCCTCAAATGTGCATACATTAACTGATCCAAGAGGTCTTCTGTGATAACCTTCCTTGATGTGCATTCCTTTGCACAAATCAGCTTAACAATACTTTCTAAAACCCAGCATACCCTTAGAACAGACACTCTTATGTTGAGTTTAAGGGTACTCTCTACCAAGAAGTCAGAATTTCCAATCAAGTTTCAGGGGCTCTCCATAAATCCCTTCCAATACCTGGGAAATATATTCTCAATACGTCTTCACCCATGGGCAATCCCAGAACACATGACGAGTAACATTCTCCACCATGCATTGTAACATATTGATCCTTGTTCATACTGCATTAACAGAATAAGCTAACATCTATAGAGAAAGCACATTTGCTGATATCTATATCATAGCCATTTATTCAGCAATATTGGTCCATTCTATACCTGTTGCCATTCCCTGTTGGTTAAACTAAGGCCTTCCTGTTCCCTCCATTGCCCACTAACTGCTGCTGAATTGCCTTGTCCCTATCTTCACACATGTTCTTATAGATTGTTCTTGTCCTCCCTTTCTTTATTCCAGATCATTTTATGCAGCGTATCACCTTCAGAGAACTCCACTCCTTTTTTATACAGCTAGTCCAAACACTCTTTTTTTATACAGATAGTCCAAATCTTTTGTAATTGTAAATATGTGTACCATTCCTGTGTCCCTAAAGTAAGCTCAACATTCAGTTCCTCTAATCCCTTGAAAGATATAACATTCTAGGTAAACACTAAGTGTTCCTATTCAAATATTCCCTTACTGGTCCAGTGCTGTATTGTTTACAAAAACATGTCTAGTATTTTGGGTAGTGCCATATAATGCCAGTGGACCATTTCCCTATAAAAAGTTCCCAATCTTAACACATTCTTTTCCGGTATTCTCCAGCTACTCCAGTAGAAATATCCACCGATTATCCTTATCTTTGGAATCATACCGGATTCTGGTTTCCATTCATTGTTGGCTAACCTAATATGTTGCGCCAGTTTAAAGGCTGTAGCATACATAGACAGATGTGAGAGCCTCCGACCACCTAATATTTCAGAACTAGTTTTTGGAAGATCTTCATGCTGAGTGCCCCAGAAACCCCAAATTAATTAACTCTTGAAGATGGCTCAACCCATGCATTGCTCGGCTAAGCTACAGAGGCCCTGGTGGTCACTAGCTTAGTATGTAACTATGAACCTATGATCCAGGGTGATCTATTGAAAAGGACAAATTTCTAATCATATAGAAAATATAAGGCAATACCATCTCTTGTAGGGCTTGGATTTTGCTTGAGATTATACTGAATTTACTCTACTTTGGCAAGTAATCCTCTCAACAAGCTCACCAGATTCAGTGTAATTGTCTTATTCAGGGTGGGACATACACTTAAACCTAAATATTTTGGAGGTGATATCACTAGCAAAATTGGAGAGTTTACAGCATCTGTTGCCTCACCAAATTTATTTGTCAGCTTGGCAGCATTGCATTTCAGCCCCTGCACTTCCCCAAACTCCTGGAAGACCTCAAACATGCCATTCAGAATGGCTGGCAGTTCCAAACTTAATAATAAGCACTAATCTGTAAAAAGATATAACGAACAAATTAACTCCTGCTCCTGCCCTTTTACCTTTAAATAAGAATGCATTGAGTAGACTAGCATCGCCATCACTAGGATGAAAATCAAAATTACTATGGCCACCTTGTCTTGTTCTTCTTTCTAACTGTCCTAGCTGTAAAAGCACCTGCTGTTGACTAGAACCCTGAACATTCATGTGAAGTATAACTGTCTAACTCAATTAACCAAGGTGTTGCCAAGTCCTCTGCTTCTAAGATGTTAAAAAGGAATTCCAGTCTTACTGAATCAAAAGCTTTAGCTATATCAAAAAGATCTATTCATATATTCTGCAAAGAGTGAGAATACCCATAGAAGAAGTTTAATAGTTCCCTGTAATTATAAGCAACATGTCTACCTTAATAAAACTATTTTACTCTAGCTGCAGCAACAACAGAAGAAAGGTTTATGACCATGCCGCCATTTTTTTCAAACATTTATAATCCAAATTGATCAAAGATACTGGTCTAAAATTTAGTTTTACCAATATATGTGGTTGTCATTTGACCACAATGGGTGTCTCTAAAGTTAAAGAAATCTGAGGTATTAGATTGCTTAGAAAGTACAGCACTAAGGCCATTCCCACCCCATTTGTATAGTTCAGGTAGACATCTATCAGGGCTAGGTGTCTTATTTAGACTTTGTTTCTCGTATTGCTCTCTCCATTTTCTATTGACTTATAAGTTGACTGTTTCCTCACATTTGGTAGGAAAAAGGATAGTTTGCCACTGCAAAATCCCATTTTCCCTCACTTATATTGACTGATGGCCTACAGAGATTAACAAAAAATAATCTGAAAGCTTCTCTAAATTCTTCATCTCCCATTATTTCTAATCTGTCACTTTACCTCACTTTAATATTAATTTCTCTTGGGTTTCACTCTTGAAAAAAACATGCTATATTTTTGGGATTCCCCTCCATGTTTTCCATAAAAATTAGCTTGCCTACTTTGGCTTCTGCCTTCAATGTTTCTAGCATCTTAATTTCAGTTCTCAACATGTCTTCCTATTTTTCTGTTGGCTATCTCTCCTTCATTGATGAGTCCATCTTGCACCCAGCATAGCTCTCTAGTAAATGTTTCCACTGCTTCTTTCTTCTTCTTCTTTTCATCTTAAGGACATTGTATTCCAGCAAGTTTCCTCTGAACATTACCTTGCAGCCTTACCACTAAACCATCTGTATGGTAGTATCCTTGAAATTACTCTTAAGGATTACATCATTTGTAGTAGCTTCTAATGAGGCCCTGTCTGTAGGGAGATTCCACTAATAATGTGCCCAATGCCCAATGCCACCCAAGCTTCTGGTCTTCTTTTTTTGCATGCATCATTACTTACACATGAGCATGAACAAATAACTATATTTCATGGATCAAAGGGTTGTAAACCCTTAACATCAAGGAGGTGGGAACCAGTATGAAGTCTGTTGGGTGTATATTACAACCTCAAAGTTACTGAACTTTGAATACGATATGGTCGACACCATATCATTGAAGTTTAGTAACATTGAATAGATAATAGAAAAATAAAAAAATAAAAGGAAGAAGAAGTGCTGTAAGCAGCGGGACTTGGGTCTATATTACAACCTCAAAGTTACTGAACTTTGAATACGATATGGTCAACACCATATCATCGAAGTTCAGTAACATCAAATAGGTAAAAAAATAAAAAAATGATAGAAACAAAAACTAATTGCTGTAAGCAGGGGGCAAGCCCCCCTGCAACCTCCACGTGGGGGGATGCACACCCCACACCCCTTGCTACTTAAATATACCAACTCCGAGATTGCACTTCAGTGCACTACAGTGCAGAAACAGAAAATTTCCATTTCCTAAACTGTAGCGCAATCTCAGAGTTGGTTTATTTAAGTAGCAGGGGGTGTGGGGGTGCATCCCCAAACATGGAGGGTGCAGGGGGGCTTGCCCCCTGCTTACAACAATTAGTTTTTGTTTCTATCATTTTTATATTTTTTTACCTATTTCATGTTACTGAACTTCGATGATATGGTGTTGACCATATCGTATTCAAAGTTCAGTAACTTTGAGGTTGTAATATAGACCCAAGTCTGTTCTGATGCCCTGCTTCTCTACATTTTCTGAGAAGGTGAGTGAGCAAGAGGAGGGAATGAAATTCTCTCCATACATCTAGCCAGTCTTGTTCAGTCATCAATTTAAGGATAGCTTAGCTCTTCTTAAGGAGTTCCTGCCACTGAAACAACCTGCCTTTAGATTCATTTTGAACAAATTAAAGACATCCATTATGATAGTGACTTAACTTTTTCGATTACCCCATCTTAGTAAGAAGTTCTCAAGTCATCATCTTGATTCAGAGCATAACGTTCCCTTTAGCCCAGAGTTCCTTATTTATCATACCTTTTCAAATTAACCAATGACTTACTCCTCTACTTGAGGTGTTCAGGGTTACTACCAATAATGTATTGTAAAATAATATAGCCAATCCTTTCTTTCCTCCACCTGGTTTGTGGTCTACATGAACTATACTGCCTTCTTTCATTCTATTTTTTCTGATATCCCTTACTTTTATTTTAGTTTCTTGCAGTAATGCAAATAAGGCATGTCCACTCTTAACAGTCTCAAATACTCTCACCCTTCTAATAAGGTAAGTCACCCCCCCACATTATGTAAAACTGATACTTTTTCTTGGCATCACTTGATATATATATATATATATATATATATATATATATATATATATATATATATATATATATATATACCTATATTATATATAGATATATATATAGATATATATATATATATATATATATATATATATATATATATATATATATTAGGCCTATATTCCCCCTGGCCATCCCATGTGAAATTGTTCAGCTAACCTTTCTCCTCCTCTGACAGAAGGCCAGATATGGCATCTGGGTTAGGAAGTATATAGATCCCTTTGGGTGTATGTCACCAACACCCATAAACCGGGTCTTTGGCGGCTGTTAGTCAAGATTAAGGATGCTTGATGTATGTATCTAACAGGCTCCAAATGGTTTGGGCATTACATGGATAAGGGTAAAAACTCCTCCCTTAGACTTATATTATCGTTGCATATACAAGACATACAATGCGAAAACACAACAGACACCATCCCCAACCCCAGCCATCGAGTTACCTGAAAGTCAGTCTGTCACCTCTTTTTCAAAGTTCCCTATCCTCAGGTGATCCAGTTGGCTGAGACTAGAGTGATACAAAAGAAACAAAAGGGCATACAAAATAAATCAGTTTATGCAGATCAAAAAGGCACCCATCATATTTACAAAAGGCAGAAAAGGGGCTAGAACCTTATTTAGCACTGTCAAAAAGAATATTTATATAGTGAGAAATTTAAGTAGAAAAGCTCAAAGAAGCAATTATTCTTAGAGAACACCCAATAAGTATTATGTACAGGATAATCTTACTCAAACAGTGTACATCCTCAGAAAACTACAAGAAAGAAAATGAGTATAAATACTGACATTTGGTTGCGTAGACTCAAAGAAATACAACATTCATTTATCTAAAAGGGATACACGTTTATCTACATTGAGAAAACATTGCCCTAATATAGAGACATCACTCACAAGGTCTAATCTAGACTGTGGTGGTGGTGCTGCGGTAGCATTGTCGCCTCACAGTAAGACGTTGTCCTGTTTGATTCTCAGCTAGAGCATCTTCTGTGTGGAGACATGATTGAATAGGCATACCTTCGTTGAAGGTTGTGCGTCAGAGCTGGCAACTCAGCATGTAAAAATCTACTGCCAATCATTAGCAGCTTGAAGTTCCGCTGTGGCGACCTCCAACCGGGAAAAGCCAAAAGGCACAACAACTCACAAGGTCTAATCTGTTCTACAAATTATAAGGCAGAAGTATAACAAATGCATGACAGTCATATATGTTTTTCAATCTGCAGTATCACATCTGTCCAGTCTAGCATGTCCTTTGACAGTCCAGCAATGTTCACCCACAGAGTCGCAGGAACTAGAAATATTTTCTGACCAGGTCTTCCTACTTAGAGAACTCTTCTTATCAGGAGTTGCAGTAAAGTCCAAAGATTTTCTCCTGTTATTTGATTTTTTTTCCTTCCCATAAATAGAATGCTGTATTTGGAAATTTACAGTGTCCCTTTCTTTTTCCCATGCTCATTTATTTATTTATTTTTATTTATTTATAGTTTGATTACCGAGGAAGTCCACAGGGCCCAAATAACCCATTTTCAGTAGAGGCCCAGGGAGAAAAGCACCAGGAAACATAATACAATACAGATATAATAAATAACAGATATACAAAGTATAGGATTTACAGAGAGATACATTGTATAGGACAGTTTGCAAAATTCATTACATGAGGATACTCTGTTTTCTCCATGATCTTTATACTCACCTAAGCATACCGATTGTCCCAAACAGGCCTGGTTCCACTCTGCCCTGCCCATACCTCAACTACTAGTTGTTTATTTTGTATGTGAAATGGAGTCACATTATGAGCTGATGTAATGCTTTTTATGAGGTGCAGAAGATTTCACACTAGAAGATGAAAAACTGAGTTATAATTTAGTGAGTACTTTTCTATGTAAGTCATTACAAACTTCATCAAACTAAAGCATAATGAAAAAAACACCACCTCAAATAACATCTACCATCCAATGTCACTGATAACATAACTTAAAGTGACCATTAAGTTTATCAGCTGCTAATTTGGTAACAGACATTGATCTTATAATCCTTCAAAACACATTTGATATTTATATTAGCATTTAGACCAGGAGATTTAGTTGACTGTGATTTTACATGCTTTGTTTTATTTCTTTCCAACCTGCTTGAAAAATCACATAAACATATCTCACCATCCTTATGATCAATAACAATATATATATATATATATATATATTTATATATATATATTTATATATATATATATATATATATATATATATATATACCACTATTCTCATTGTTTGAATTAACAGCATAAACATTTTCCTGAATATGTTTAGCTAACATTCTAGTAGTCACACCAATATGAAATGAATCACAAGCAGAATATAACACAATATAAACAATGGCTTAAGATATACATGCATAATGAGTTTTACCATAAATAACTTCATTAAAATTCATCAAAACTAAATAAGGGCCTTCATAAGTAAAATAAAACATTTTGCATTCCCCACGTTTAAAAGTGCCCCTACTTTAAGTAGTAAATGGAGATTCAGTCCAAGAAGGAATTTTCACTAATTAAAATTTTTAGTGAAGTATTCTTTTTGAAAACAAAGTTAGATTTATCGACTACCAAATGTCAATTATCTAGATTGCCTGCATATCTCTCAACTGTCCAGATTTTTGCAGAATGTCCAGAGTTGGCCTCATATTTTTTGTCTATTCCTCATAAAATTTGTGATTTTTCTGGATTTTAGCAGCAAGTCAATAAAGATTGCATTTGCTAAATAATGATAGGCGTTTGAGTTTCAGACTTCATATCCTTCAGAAAATGTATGGTAACACAGGACCTTTTATTCTAAAAACTTTATACAATTATAACAGCAATATTTAAAATTTGTCCATATTTTTTGGGCTTTGTCCCCCATTATTTTTCACTTTGTCCAGATTTTTATGCTTACAGGTTGAGATCTATGATTGTCTATTAATATATTCCAAGTACTAGTTACACTATCACTAATGTTTTTGTGTCCAATGATACCTCAAAGGTTAAAGCTTTCTATGTTTGACCATTTGTTTGGAATATAAACAAGTTACATTAAAATTAAAATTAAGTGAGTTCAGTATCTAAAATAAGATTATATTTAATTGCTCTAGTAAATGCTATATCTCAAGCTTCCTCATTTAACATAGTCTCACTATAACCCCTATCAACAAATATTTTAGAAATAAATCTTAATTATTTATCAAATTTAGTATCATCAGTGGTAAGCCTAGAAGCTCTAACAATCTGAACTCTAGGAATGTTTTCCTTCATAAAAAGGATGAGCACTTTTAATGTGTAATTAATTATTTACAAAGGTATGTTTTCTATAAATACTACTACCTAACTGAACCTTATCATAATTGATAACCAAAGTAATATCCAAAAAATTACAAGGTGACCTAAATCACCTAATATAAATCTTAAAAATGGGTGGAGAGCCAAAAATTCCTTAAAAATAGTTTCATGTCCATTCCAAATAAAGAAAAGAGCATTTGTAAATCTCTTATAAAACTTATTGGTAAAGATCATCTTCAATAAAATATCAACCTGTAGCACACATAGCAGCACATCTGTTTTGCTTATAAAAACAGTACTAAAAACAAAAAAGTTATTGTTTAACAACATATCTAATAAAGTATGACATAAATTATTTCAATATTACTTTTACATGTTTTATGAGAAAAAATATCCTCATATATGCAATACCTTACTCATTAGATATACTAGTAAATAAATTACAAATATCAAACATAAACATCAGTTCATTTCCTTAACCTTATATTGTTTAACATATTCCCAAAAAATCCCAAGAACAAGTAATATGAGGCTCAAGATTTTGTACCAATGGTTGAAAAATCGTATTCAAGCAGAGTAATATACATTCGGTAATACAATCTATTGCAGCAATAATAGGCTTAAAATGTGGATTTATCTCATTTTTGTGAATTTTAAGGATGCCAAACATAATGCCAATCTTTGATTTATCAGCATATAAAAATATGTAGTATAATGTCAATATATTTAACATAACAATTCCAGCAAACTTTCATTTAACTTACAGTATGGATTGTGTACATCACATACATTCATCCTGACATCTTCAGTTTACACAGATAATAACTTATTCATTTTACTGTTATATTGAGTGACTAAAATCAACACCATAGTGCTAGCCTTGTCTCTTTTAATAAAGCAGATGTCAGTCATCTGTTTTAGCACAGCTTGCAATTCACTTGCATTTAAATTATAAAATGGGGTAAAAATATATTTACTTAATTTTTGTCAAATCCTCTTCTCACAAGCTGTCAAAAAAGTATGTGAAATAGGAACTAAACGTGGATTGTATTCACTATGTTTGTGTTACAAATTAGTGGAAATATTAACATTATTAAGTAAATATCCCACATTAATATTTTTAGTGAAAGAAAAAAACACAATTTAAATTTTGTAACCAAATATCAGTGAACACTGTTGCGTATGACAAATTATAAATATGAAATATCAACACCATAGTGCTAGCCTTGTCTCTTTTCATAAAACAGATGTCAGTCATCTGTTTTAGCACAGCTTGCAATTCACTTGCATTTTAATTATAAAATGGGGTAAAAATATATTTACTTAATTTTTGTCAAATCCTCTTCTCACAAGCTGTCAAAAAAGTATGTGAAATAGGAACTAAACATGGATTGCATTCACTAAGTTTGTGTTACAAATTAGTGGAAATATTAACATTATTAAGTAAATATTCCACATTAATATTTTTAGTGAAAGAAAAAAACACAATTTAAATTTTGTAACCAAATATCAGTAAACACTGTTGCATCTGACAAATTATAAATATGAAATCCAACAGTATCAAATGCATTAGAAGTTGTTATTGTTATTTCATTAAGAGGAAATAAGATGCATGACACTCCTCCATACCTCGGGAACTGCAAAATAAGTCTCCAAAATGCCAAAATGAAAAAAGTACAAACTTTATTGGGTTTAAGCTTCTCACAAGCTTTTCGTCAGTTGTAATACACCAACTTCTTCAGAAACTCCAAAATAAGAATAAGAACGGAAACAACGTCACTCAGTCATCACCCCTTAAATACCCTCACATCTTTATATAAAAAAAATGTACAAAGATATCATTGAATATTGTTTTTATAATAAGTTCATTTTCAAGGTCACTATACACAACACACATATACATATATTTATTTAAATGTTTAAATCATAAATCATATCAATTATTTTATATAAAGAAAGATGGTTTCACGATTATAATGTTCAATTGATGACATCACTTCCTTTTATGTAATATAAAAGAAGAGTTTGGGAAGTCTCTTCTTTTTCTGAAGAAGTTCACGACATTAAATTGTGAAAGAAAGCGCTAAAATCACTGTCTCCTCGTGGTCACTGAAGTCTTGTTTTACGTTTGTTTTTTGGTTTTGGTTCTACAAATATTTTTTTATTTGTGTTTGGAGAAACAAGATTTGCGGATGGCCACGGAGATGTCTTCCCAAGATGAGCTATTGGACTTGTCTACATATCTAGTTCCTGAAGATACTACGTTGCGGGCTGAAGAGCCGGTAAATCCACTTGAACTTGAGGAGAGGTTGGCTACAAGAGTAGCACACATGGTTTTGGATTTTTTTAAAAGAGACAGTTCCAGTGGTGATTTTTCGAGCATTGTTTTGAACAAAACACCGGACACTCATCAGGTCAACCACATTAAAGCAGCTAGTTCATCTGCCGGTAAATGTGGAAAGGAGGGCGGTACCATTAACACTAACCAGCTTGCAGTACCGACGAATTTGTTGAACATCGGAGTACAGTTACCTACACTTCCGGTTTGTTCGGATGAGGAGAGGAACGGTGTTAATGGCTGTTCAACTGAAAATAGTTGTTCCAAAGAAAGGACTGAAACGCTAATGTTTGAGAACAACATCATGGGTTATATACAGAACAGAACTGCTAATCCATTCTCTGACATAGAAGAGATCCCTCCAGGCACCAAAGTAAGTAATTCTATCAACGACAATTTTTCTTGTAAAAAACACATTTACGACTTGGAGAAACTCGTATTTAGACATGCAACATTAGTTTTAGAGGTGCACTATCTTAATGAATGTATAAAACGGAAGATAGTGCCTCAGGGACTAAGGGTTGCTAAATTCCCGAACTGTGTGACCCCTGGGGATGATCTTTGTAACCGTCTAATATCGTTATACAACGAGACAGTGGTCGCTATGATGGGGTTACTAGTTAGTCACTATGAAGGTGAAATATCGAAAATCACAGAAAACATCAAAGTTTTGGATGATTTAATAAAAGGCTCGGACTGCTTCAGTTCTTTTTTGTCTTTATACAACAGTGTAGAAGCCAAGGTCAATAGACATCGTGCTACTGTAATTTCACGAAAACAAAATAAGCTCAAGAGGGATATTAGAGCTTATAAATTAGACCTTGCTTACATCAGCAACACAGATAAAGTTATTGATACTGAAGCAACTGTTCATCAATTAGATACAGAGTCAAATTTGCTGTTGCAACAAAATTCAAACACTGCAAATGATTTGGACACCGGGTCTTCCAAAGGTGGGGAGAGTTCTAAATCAAGTACAGGCAAGGAGGTTTTGACTGGTTCAAATAAGAACACTTCTTCTGTGACTGGTAATACCTTTGCAGAAGTTTTATGTCAAAACAATGACAAGCCCAATACCCCTTTTCGGAAAGAGGGTTACCAACTGAGAAGGACTACGAAGTGGTTCAATACAACACAACAACAAGGGAAAAGGAAAGGGAAAAAGAGATAGAAACATTGGACTCTTCTACAGATGAAATGTTTTCTTTAAGTGTTGTGAATTTAAGTTGTATTCCACTTTCAGCTGCCACTAGTGAAGTGCTAAAGAAAGGTTTTTCTTTTATTCCAAGTAACAAAGTTAAGCTTGATAGACTTTTGGTAGATTTTAGACTGTATTTGAGGAAATTGAACTTAAAATACATTATGAACGATGTTGAGAATAATCACACCACAAAAGATCATTTGACACCTAGTAGACCTAGTACATTCAACCCACATTTGCTGAACACACTACAGGTGTTTCAGAATGTGTGTGAAAGGCAGTTTAGGGAACTAAAAGCACTGGTGGTTACTGACAATTTGAGTAAAGGAGAGTCTGAAGCCTTGGACCAGCTGGCTAAGAACCCTAATTTAAGGGTAATGAGAGCTGACAAGGGTGGCAAAATCATCATTATGGATAATTCTGACTATGAAAAAGCGATAGAGTCACTTTTAAATGACAAAACGAATTATTGTAAAGTTTCACTGGAATTTGTTAAAACAAGTTTCAGGAATATAGATAGAATGTTATTCGACATGTTCTGTCAGGGTGAGATTAATCAAACAGATTATAATTTTCTGACAGTAGAAAATCCAAACATGTCAAATTTCTTTGGCATTCCTAAAATACAAAACACCCAAGAAGGACTAACATTCAGGCCTATTGTATCTGCTAGAAATTCAAAAACAGAAAACATTTCAGTTTGGTTAGATTATATTCTCAATCCCATAGCACAAAGGTCCGAATATTATTTAAGAGACTCTTGGCACTTGTTAGAAATTTTACAGAAAATCAAAATTACAAGTGAAAAGGCAGTTTTTGCGACTTTGGATGTGAAGAGCCTTTACACTTCCATTCACCAGGAAGAAGGTCTAGAGTATTTGAGAGAGTATCTCTCTAGTAAAACTGACCTCCAAGGGGAAAAAGTGAACACACTATGTGCTTTAATGGGTATTGTATTAGAAAATAATATTTTCTGATTCAATAAGCATTTATACAGACAGGTTTCCGGAGTAGCCATGGGGTCAAGGGTTGCACCAGCCTTTGCCAACATAGTGATGGCTAACTGGGAAAGAAATCATTTACGAATACATCACAGTTTTTCAAGAGTAATTTTTTACTGCAGATACATAGATGACCTGTTTTTTATTTGGGATGGAGAGAAAAGTGACTTTACAAGTATGGTGAACGACCTTAACCTAACCACTGAATTTCTAACATTCAAAATGGGAGGTTTTGGAAAGCAAATTAACTTTTTAGACCTCACTCTGACTATGGGAGGTATAGAAGGTAAGATACAAAGCAAAATATACAGGAAGTCATGTTTTGCTAACCAATATTTGCACAAAGACAGCCTTCATCCTGAACACATGAAGAAGGGGGTCATCAAGGGGCAAATGATTAGGTTAAGCAGACTCACATCTGAGGATGGGGTTTATGAAGACGAATTAATGTCACTCAGAAAGATGTTCATACAAAGGGGCTACGAAAACAGTTTGTTATTAAAGTTAGAAGAAGAAGTGACTAGACTAAGACAGGGTGTCGCCAGGCCAATTTTAGCATCTAATGATGTCTTAGTAGGGGCCCCAAACACTACTGAAAACGACATGGTTATTATAAAGGGAGATTACAACAGTGCTTTTCCATTACCAATTACGGATGAAATGTGGTTAATAAAAAACACAATAGAAAGGAATTGGAACATCATCCTTGGCAACAAAGATTTATCCAACATTGTAGGTAGATCTCCTAGATTCACTTTTAGAATGGTTACAAATATCAAATTGATTCTAGAGAGACCTAATCATTCAAAACATGCTAATGGAGTGTTAGTTAACAAAAAGGGTACCTATGGATGCAGTAATTGCAAGCAATGTAGGTTCATCAGTAACACTTCATTTACCAAAATCAAACATCTGGGTAGAACAATATGGGCTTCCAAGTACTATAATTGTAACAGCCAATTTGTAGTTTACTTGGCAAGTTGTTCAACATGCCAAAGTTACTACATTGGAAAGACAAAGAGAATGTTGAGACGTAGAATATACGAACATGTGTTAGCTATTAGAAAAAAAGACAAGAACAACGCCTTAGCCAGACACTCTCTTGAATGTGTAAATTTCAAAAAGTTTGAATTTTTCATTCTAGAGCAGATTGAACAGGGAGTGTTTGTGGGTGACCTAAATAATAAGTTAGAACAAAGGGAAGCACTGTGGCAACTGTTGCTCTGGGCGGACCACCCACCGGGTTTAAATGAGATGGTAAACTTAAAGTGTTTTTTGGTGGACAGGTAGATCAATTAGTTCCACAATAGCTAAAACTATTTTTTTAAAGGGTTATTAAATTAGGTTTAGCATTCATACAATATTCTGGATGTTCAAACATAAATGACTTTTTCAGGGGACTTTTGCATCATTTAATGTATGTTTAATTTAATATATATAGTAAACATACTAGAACTAATATCAATATGATATCATGGATTTTTAGTGTGTATATACAAAAATACAAAAAAACAAACAAAAAAATAACACTTTTTGAGAAATTAATAACATCAAAGAGATACACAGACTTGGTGTTAAATATTGTTTTTTCTATAACAAGTTATTTACTAGTCTGTGGATTTTGTCGAAAGTAAACACCATGAGAGCATAACAAGATTTAAACTGTTCTATATGAAAATGTTTTTATAATAAGTTCATTTTCAAGGTCACTATACACAACACACATATACATATATTTATTTAAATGTTTAAATCATAAATCATATCAATTATTTTATATAAAGAAAGATGGTTTCACGATTATAATGTTTAATTGATGACATCACTTCCTTTTATGTAATATAAAAGAAGAGTTTGGGAAGTCTCTTCTTTTTCTGAAGAAGTTCACGACATTAAATTGTGAAAGAAAGCGCTAAAATCACTGTCTCCTCGTGGTCACTGAAGTCTTGTTTTACGTTTGTTTTTTCAAATTAACCAATGACTTACTCCTCTACTTGAGGTGTTCAGGGTTACTACCAATAATGTATTGTAAAATAATATAGCCAATCCTTTCTTTCCTCCACCTGGTTTGTGGTCTACATGAACTATACTGCCTTCTTTCATTCTATTTTTTCTGATATCCCTTACTTTTATTTTAGTTTCTTGCAGTAATGCAAATAAGGCATGTCCACTCTTAACAGTCTCAAATACTCTCACCCTTCTAATAAGGTAAGTCACCCCCCCACATTATGTAAAACTGATACTTTTTCTTGGCATCACTTGATATATATATATATATATATATATATATATATATATATATATATATATATATATATATATTAGGCCTATATTCCCCCTGGCCATCCCATGTGAAATTGTTGAGCTAACCTTTCTCCTCCTCTGACAGAAGGCCAGATATGGTATCTGGGTTAGGAAGTATATAGATCCCTTTGGGTGTATGTCACCAACACCCATAAACCGGGTCTTTGGCGGCTGTTAGTCAAGATTAAGGATGCTTGATGTATGTATCTAACAGGCTCCAAATGGTTTGGGCATTACATGGATAAGGGTAAAAACTCCTCCCTTAGACTTATATTATCGTTGCATATACAAGACATACAATGCGAAAACACAACAGACACCATCCCCAACCCCAGCTATCGAGTTACCTGAAAGTCAGTCTGTCACCTCTTTTTCAAAGTTCCCTATCCTCAGGTGATCCAGTTGGCTGAGACTAGAGTGATACAAAAGAAACAAAAGGGCATACAAAATAAATCAGTTTATGCAGATCAAAAAGGCACCCATCATATTTACAAAAGGCAGAAAAGGGGCTAGAACCTTATTTAGCACTGTCAAAAAGAATATTTATATAGTGAGAAATTTAAGTAGAAAAGCTCAAAGAAGCAATTATTCTTAGAGAACACCCAATAAGTATTATGTACAGGATAATCTTACTCAAACAGTGTACATCCTCAGAAAACTACAAGAAAGAAAATGAGTATAAATACTGACATTTGGTTGCGTAGACTCAAAGAAATACAACATTGATTTATCTAAAAGGGATACACGTTTATCTACATTGAGAAAACATTGCCCTAATATAGAGACATCACTCACAAGGTCTAATCTAGACTGTGGTGGTGGTGCTGCGGTAGCATTGTCGCCTCACAGTAAGACGTTGTCCTGTTTGATTCTCAGCTAGAGCGTCTTCTGTGTGGAGACATGATTGAATAGGCATACCTTCGTTGAAGGTTGTGCGTCAGAGCTGGCAACTCAGCATGTAAAAATCTACTGCCAATCATTAGCAGCTTGAAGTTCCGCTGTGGCGACCTCCAACCGGGAAAAGCAAAAAGGCACAACAACTCACAAGGTCTAATCTGTTCTACAAATTATAAGGCAGAAGTATAACAAATGCATGACAGTCATATATGTTTTTCAATCTGCAGTATCACATCTGTCCAGTCTAGCATGTCCTTTGACAGTCCAGCAATGTTCACCCACAGAGTCGCAGGAACTAGAAATATTTTCTGACCAGGTCTTCCTACTTAGAGAACTCTTCTTATCAGGAGTTGCAGTAAAGTCCAAAGATTTTCTCCTGTTATTTGATTTTTTTTCCTTCCCATAAATAGAATGCTGTATTTGGAAATTTACAGTGTCCCTTTCTTTTTCCCATGCTCATTTATTTATTTATTTTTATTTATTTATAGTTTGATTACCGAGGAAGTCCACAGGGCCCAAATAACCCGTTTTCAGTAGAGGCCCAGGGAGAAAAGCACCAGGAAACATAATACAATACAGATATAATAAATAACAGATATACAAAGTATAGGATTTACAGAGAGATACATTGTATAGGACAGTTTACAAAATTCATTACATGAGGATACTCTGTTTTCTCCATGATCTTTATACTCACCTAAGCATACCGATTGTCCCAAACAGGCCTGGTTCCACTCTGCCCTGCCCATACCTCAACTGCTAGTTGTTTATTTTGTATGTGAAATGGAGTCACATTATGAGCTGATATACTGCTTTTTATGAGGTGCAGAAGATTTCACACTAGAAGATGAAAAACTGAGTTATAATTTAGTGAGTACTTTTCTATGTAAGTCATTACAAACTTCATCAAACTAAAGCATAATGAAAAAAACACCACCTCAAATAACATCTACCATCCAATGTCACTGATAACATAACTTAAAGTGACCATTAAGTTTATCAGCTGCTAATTTGGTAACAGACATTGATCTTACAATCCTTCAAAACACATTTGATATTTATATTAGCATTTAGACCAGGAGATTTAGTTGACTGTGATTTTACATGCTTTGTTTTATTTCTTTCAAACCTGCTTGAAAAATCACATAAACATATCTCACCATCCTTATGATCAATAACAATATATATATATATATATATATTTATATATATATATATATATATATATATATATATATATATATATATATATATACCACTATTCTCATTGTTTGAATTAACAGCATAAACATTTTCCTGAATATGTTTAGCTAACATTCTAGTAGTCACACCAATATGAAATGAATCACAAGCAGAATATAACACAATATAAACAATGGCTTAAGATATACATGCATAATGAGTTTTACCATAAATAACTTCATTAAAATTCATCAAAACTAAATAAGGGCCTTCATAAGTAAAATAAAACATTTTGCATTCCCCATGTTTAAAAGTGCCCCTACTTTAAGTAGTAAATGGAGATTCAGTCCAAGAAGGAATTTTCACTAATTAAAATTTTTAGTGAAGTATTCTTTTTGAAAACAAAGTTAGATTTATTGACTACCAAATGTCAATTATCTAGATTGCCTGCATATCTCTCAACTGTCCAGATTTTTGCAGAATGTCCAGAGTTGGCCTCATATTTTTTGTCTATTCCTCATAAAATTTGTGATTTTCTGGATTTTAGCAGCAAGTCAATAAAGATTGCATTTGCTAAATAATGATAGGCGTTTGAGTTTCAGACTTCATATCCTTCAGAAAATGTATGGTAACACAGGACCTTTTATTCTAAAAACTTTATACAATTATAACAGCAATATTTAAAATTTGTCCATATTTTTTGGGCTTTGTCCCCCATTATTTTTCACTTTGTCCAGATTTTTATGCTTACAGGTTGAGATCTATGATTGTCTATTAATATATTCCAAGTACTAGTTACACTATCACTAATGTTTTTGTGTCCAATGATACCTCAAAGGTTAAAGCTTTCTATGTTTGACCATTTGTTTGGAATATAAACAAGTTACATTAAAATTAAAATTAAGTGAGTTCAGTATCTAAAATAAGATTATATTTAATTGCTCTAGTAAATGCTATATCTCAAGCTTCCTCATTTAACATAGTCTCACTATAACCCCTATCAACAAATATTTTAGAAATAAATCTTAATTATTTATCAAATTTAGTATCATCAGTGGTAAGCCTAGAAGCTCTAACAATCTGAACTCTAGGAATGTTTTCCTTCATAAAAAGGATGAGCACTTTTAATGTGTAATTAATTATTTACAAAGGTATGTTTTCTATAAATACTACTACCTAACTGAACCTTATCATAATTGATAACCAAAGTAATATCCAAAAAATTACAAGGTGACCTAAATCACCTAATATAAATCTTAAAAATGGGTGGAGAGCCAAAAATTCCTTAAAAATAGTTTCATGTCCATTCCAAATAAAGAAAAGATCATTTGTAAATCTCTTATAAAACATATTGGTAAAGATCATCTTCAATAAAATATCAACCTGTAGCACACATAGCAGCACATCTGTTTTGCTTATAAAAACAGTACTAAAAACAAAAAAGTTATTGTTTAACAACATATCTAATAAAGTATGACATAAATTATTTCAATATTACTTTTACATGTTTTATGAGAAAAAATATCCTCATATATGCAATACCTTACTCATTAGATATACTAGTAAATAAATTACAAATATCAAACATAAACATCAGTTCATTTCCTTAACCTTATATTGTTTAACATATTCCCAAAAAATCCCAAGAACAAGTAATATTAGGCTCAAGATTTTGTACCAATGGTTGAAAAATCGTATTCAAGCAGAGTAATATACATTTGGTAATACAATCTATTGCAGCAATAATAGGCTTAAAAGGTGGATTTATCTCATTTTTGTGAATTTTAAGGATGACATACATAATGCCAATCTTTGATTTATCAGCATATAAAAATATGTAGTATAATGTCAATATATTTAACATAACAATTCCAGCAAACTTTCATTTAACTTACAGTATGGATTGTGTACATCACATACATTCATCCTGACATCTTCAGTTTACACAGATAATAACTTATTCATTTTACTGTTATATTGAGTGACTAAAATCAACACCATAGTGCTAGCCTTGTCTCTTTTCATAAAACAGATGTCAGTCATCTGTTTTAGCACAGCTTGCAATTCATTTGCATTTAAATTATAAAATGGGGTAAAAATATATTTACTTAATTTTTGTCAAATCCTCTTCTTACAAGCTGTCAAAAAAGTATGTGAAATAGGAACTAAACGTGGATTGTATTCACTAAGTTTGTGTTACAAATTAGTGGAAATATTAACATTATTAAGTAAATATTCCACATTAATATTTTTAGTGAAAGAAAAAAACACAATTTAAATTTTGTAACCGAATATCAGTAAATACTGTTGCGTCTGACAAATTATAAATATGAAATCCAACAGTATCAAATGCATTAGAAGTTGTTATTGTTGTTTCCTTAAGAGGAAATAAGATGCACAACACTCCTCCATACCTCGGGAACTGCAAAATAAGTCTCCAAAATGCCAAAATGAAAAAAGTACAAACTTTATTGGGTTTAAGCTTCTGACAAGCTTTTCGTCAGTTGTAATACACCAACTTCTTCAGAAAACTCCAAAATAAGAATAAGAACGGAAACAATGTCACTCAGTCATCACCCCTTAAATACCCTCACATCTTTATATAAAAAAATGTACGAAGATATCATTGAATACATTTAAAAGCATTTAAAAACATTATATTGGTCAAAGAAAGCTCTGAAACCAATTAGAAACATATAAAACAAATAGATGTTCCATATCTGATAAACAAGCATATTGCTAGGTTTAATGAAATATAGACTGAAAAATTTTTAATGTAAAATGATAGAATAGATAAAATAAAATAAATAAAAATAGACCATCAATGACCCGGAGAGTCTTACTAATCTACACTACTACTGACTACAAAAAACTACTACCAAAGACTGCTATAAAATCAAATAGCATTAAACTATCCTTTTTGTTTATATTTAAAGCTGTCCTCTTATCATGTTATACATATATATGTATGTCATATTGGGAATCATTTGACACACTAAATACTATCTAGTTAAACGCTTGAGTTTCAATATACATGTTATAAATAATCTATCATTTATGCCCGGATGATGGCAGGCATCTAGTCTTAGTTGCCAAATCAATTCTCTCCCTTTGAGAACTAATGAATCCGCTCCTCACCTGCCATCCGATCGAACTTGGTTGATGGCTACAAAGGAAAATGAATGTAAAGGATTTTACTTTACATGCTTTGCTAAAGCGTTCTCCACCTTGCCCTTCCTAATAGCGTATAAATGCTCGTAAATACACTCTTGTAGTTTTCTGTCGGTTTTACCAACATAGAAAACTGGGCAGTGGGAACACTTGGCTAGGTAGACAACTCCTGTACTAGAACAGTTAAACCTACCTTGTATTCTATACCAAGACTTCCTTATAACAAAGGACAACCTCACAGAAATGTGCTTGCAATAACGGCACATATTGCATTTAAAATGTCTGCTCTTGTCTCCAGGAACTTGGTTTTAGATTCCAGAATACTTTTGAGATTTTGACTCCTTCTAAAAACTATTTTGGGGTATTCCATTTCACTCTCCCTAAATGATCCCTCCTGCATGATAAAACTCCATTTTTTTTGTATAATAGAGATGATGTCCTTCACATCCACAGTATAAGTTAGGATGAAACTACAAGGATAAAATGTCTTAGCTACTGGATTAAATGTACAATTATCCTCACAAGCTTTGAAAGAGTTTCGGATAGGCACATAAAAGCCTGACACCTGCTTATTATGGACTTCACAAATTACATCCAAAATAAGTCCTTTCAGGTATCCTCTTTTAAGGAAAAGACTCTCCATGAATTTACATTCATCATGTAAGTCACTATCTCTAGTCACCATTCTTGCAGCTCTCACCAATTGGCCCTTTATGATGGATTTCTTCTGAGCAAAAGGATGACAACTGATGAACTGCAAATAGCTGTTAGAAAAGGTTTCCTTTTGGTGAATCCTAGCTATATAACAGTTGGAACTTGTATCTTTTGAAAGATCTACATCTAGGCATAAAATCCTATCCCTTTCCATACTAAAGGCAAACTTTAGAAACTCAGTGGAAGAGTTGAAATGATTTAGAAGCTGGTCCACTATTTCACCATCCCCTTTAAGATGATAAAAATGTCATCCAGAAATCGCGTATACAATAACACCTTGTCCTGTAATATAAGGTTTGTAAGCAGATATTCTCTTTTCCAGACAGCCATAATCAGATTAGTCACACTGGCACCACAAGGAGATCCCATAGGTACCCCTATTTTTTGTAGGTAATACTTGTTATTAAAAGTTACGTAATTGCTGGACAGAATGATATCCAGCAATTCGCTGACCTGTTGGATCTCCTCATTAGGTGCTCCCAGACCTCCCAACCATCCCAAATTACTCGGTTTTTACTTAGTTTTGGGGTCCAAATGAAGGGGTGCCACAATTCCCGAGTGGCACCCCTTCATTTCCGATTTCTTTGCTGTTTTTTTTTTTTTTTAAATTTTCGTGCTGGCGGAGCTGATGTCATCATGTGCATGATGACGTCAGCTCCGTCTGCACTACCAGCCAGTTGGAATTGAGCTCAAGGAGCTCACGTCATCATTTCCGTCTGGCTGCGAGCAGGCGGGAGCAAAGAATTGCTAGATGGATGGAAATCCGCTGCTGCAGCTCGTTTTCTTCAGTTGCTTGTTAAGAAGAAGAATTGCTAGATGGACCGAAATCCGCTGCTGCAGCTCATTTTCTTCAGTTGCTTGTTACCGGACAATCTCAACGCATAAACAAATTATAACTTTGCCAAACTACTGCATCTGGAATTCAAGCTGAATTTCAATAAATAACTTTGCTGCTACAGGAACTCCATTGCTGGGACTTCTTATTTTGTTATGTTTGCTTTGCTGCTAAAGAGAGAATGGGACTTTTGCTGCAAGAATTGCTAGACGGACTGCTCAGGGACTCTGCTGCTGGGACTTATGCTGTCGAGAGAATGGGACGTTTGTTTTGCTGCTAGAGGGGCTCCGTTTGCTTTTGGCTGCTGTTTGGACTTTGCTGGGAATTATCATTTAAGAAAAGGAACAAAGGGTTTGTGTGTATGTGTGTGAAAATGCTTGATGTAAATAACTGCACATTCAGCAGAGGTTAAGGATGTTTTCTCAATGGCAAAGACTCTGTACATTCTCTTTTAAATAAGGTATAGAACAGCATGAGCTTTGGGCTTGTGTATTTCATTATTTGTGTGTCTTGCATGTTCACATGAATTCTAGTCATTAGGAAGACTTATTTCACTCTTTTTCTAGATCTTACATAGTAGCTAAGTATGCACAGTAAATGTCATATATAGGCAAAAGGAGGACACCAATTTAACTTTCATTAAAATTCTGATGTTCTTATGTTCTGATGAAATCTGCCATCTAAGCAGATGAAAGCGCTTAACCGAATACTGATTTTTGGATTTTTGGATTTTGGAATTTATACGTATTTCTTGCTACTACAGTTTGTGTTTGATGAATAAGCAGTTTGGAGTTTCCTCCTTGTTCGAGCAGCGTTTATTTTGGTTCACAGCCATTTGGTTTTGGTTGACAGTTGTTTCGTTTAGTTCTTCGAGTATTCTTAACTTTCATTAAAGTCAGAACTGCAGTGCAAAACAAGATTAAAAAGTTGGGTATTTTGTCCATCTATATTCAGTATAATGTGCTTCTGGACACACATGTTTTAACTCCAAGTATCACCTATAAGGCAGTTCCATGTACATGAGGTATGAAGATGTCCAGTGAAAGCCCTACTGAACAGATGCTTAGTACCAACTTGATGAGAAGAGAGAAGCACTTTATTATACTCTTTATAGATCACAAATGCAGATATGAAGACACTATAATGACTGTTAGACTGTGAGGATGATAGTGAAGTGTGGTTTACTGGTTAAGGGTATTAGACAGACAGTATATACTATTTTAGTGTTGGCTGGATGGCTGGCCATTTGTGTGGGACAAAATGAGCTGTTCTGGGATGTAACATTATTAACCAAGTTCTAGGTAGTGTATTGCCTTTAGTGATTAGCATTACATGTCTTAAAAAAGTATCCAGAAAAAATCAAATAGTACGATTTTTTTTTTTGTTATAACTTGGATGATTGGTCTGTTTGAAGGTTAGTGAGAACACAAGAAGCATAAAAGGCCATGGAAAAATATGTTTTCACATTGGAATAAGAGTCTACGACAATCAGTCATAAATTGCAAAATATGTAAGAATGAGTTTTTGATTCATTCATTTTTATGTACAGCAGCTATCTGTAAAATGGCTATGCTGCATCTGTGGAAGAAGAAAAACATGTGCTTTACACTGTGAATAAAAAAAAATTACAAAAATACCAATCTGAAAAGTCTGCAAAGTTACACAATATAAAACTAGATGTGTATCCAAGGGCTTAATTTACTAATATAGCCAACAGATTCTTTTGAATTCCTGAAAGTTAAATGTTTATGAAATAATTATGCACAAAACAATGAAGATTTTGAATATAATTATAGGATGTGGAAATAACTGCATCACCCAGCAGTAGCTTTAAGGAAAGTAAAAACTAACATTGCAAATTTCAGGTGGAGGTTCTCCCATTGTCATCAGGTATGTAGGTCTTAGTTAATGCTATCAGCAATTAAAAAAACAAGACATATGAAACCAAACAGCCTGGGGACATTTCCCTCAGAAGTTTTTTGACAAATACCTTGCATTATTTTATCTCTTGGGACAGGTGCTCCTCACATTACTTGGCTCGTTAATTAGAAAAGATACAAAGGATACTAAGCATTCTTGCTGAGTAGTGGAAGTTGTTACTGGGACCTAGATCTGTAAACTATATGCATTGCTGAAAAATGGCACAAAAGTAGGTATGTGCAACTGGAACTAAGCATCTGATAAGGTGAAGAGTGCTACAAAACATTATAAAACTAACCATGTTATTGAAAACATCACAGATACAGAATGCATATTTAGAATTAAACTGTATTTGCTAACATTTTGTTTAAATAGCATGTCACATGCCCCTTACTGATTGTCGTGCCAATGAAGTCTGCTCTTGTTGACAGGAGAACTGTGCATAATTTTGGGCAGCATGGTATGGCACATACTAATTTTACTGTCTAAATGGTGGTCATACCTCTCAAGTGGATCTCATTTCGAGCAACGTTCCTCATTTGGGGTCATAAAAAGTTCATGTTCTTCAAAGTTACACATTGAAAGGGTCTGTCACATGTTCAGTGTTAGCAATATTTTAGCTGTTATCAATGGTAAATGAATCTGAATCATATTATTTCATTAAAAGACCTATTCTATAAGTTAAAATATCACATTTTAGCCATCCTGAGAGTTTCTTAGTTGAAGTTGTTAGTAAGCTATTAGTAAGCGTTCCACATTTTTCCCATTTGTTCCACATTGTGAGAGTGTGTTCCTCATTTTGGAGATTCAAGGTTGAGAGCTATGTCCAGTCCCTAGCCACCACCATTTCACAGCTTTGCCCAGATTTTTTTGTGCTAAGAGTTGAGAGCTATGGTGACAACAGAATTTGTATTCCCCCATTATTGGCTTTGTTGTTTGCCCAGGTTTTATGATGAGTGAAAAGAAGTCAGTTGTATTTACTATTGGCTTTGTTTTTCCAGGTTCTTTTATGCTAAGAGGTTGAGAGCTATGGTGAGAAGTGAGAACTGAATTCACTAAATGATAGCATTAAGTGTCATCTTCCTATTGTTTAAACTGCTGATTTAGCATAGTGCTATGTTGCACTGACTGTAGTCTGTAGTGTTCTGGGTTCAAGATTTGCCACTGCCAGTAACATGCATGGTGGTAACACATTTTATTCTAGCAACTTTCCAAAATTATACAAGCAATGTTTAAAATGTGTCCCTGGTTTTTGACTTGAAATTGAAAATAAGTGTGAGAAAAGCAGTGCAAGATGCCTATGGCTTACACTACTGTCATACTGTTTATAGTTTGGGTGTGGAAGTAGACTTTTATGATGGAAATGTTCTGAATTGGGCAGTTTTGCAATTATTGGTTCATGCATTTTCTTCCATTGCCTAATGCCTACAGTATAGCTTACTGGAAAAATGTTCATTCAAACAAATTTAAAATGTACTCTGTCTGACAAGTGTGCTGTATTATACAATGAATATAACTTAATAAAGTTAAGAAGTTGTATCAAAGAAAAGAACGCATGTATGTTTCTTGTTTTGTGTGCAAGGTGCCAGTGATTTGAAAACAGCCCATAGGTAATCCTTATCCATCACTGGCCAGATGCATTTTCTTTGCATGTGGTGCAGGTTTTAATGCTGTTTCAGTGAATGTGAGTTTCAGCGGCAGAGATGTTTTAATGCCACGTCTATTTTCATTGTGAGACAGTATTGCTTTGTGTATCAGATGTCTGTTAGTGTTTGCATTGATGTGCTGCAAAATGTAAAAATAAAATCCAAATAATCATTGTAGAAGTAAAGCAGTATGTACACATTAGTGCTTATGGTAAATGCGGCAAAATAGCCAGGTAATGGGACATTGGAATGGCTGCAGGGGGACTCTGGTGCCATATTTTGGTAGTCTGTTCTTCAGTTTGTGTTCGAAAGTTAGTATCCCACAATTCCATTGGAGTGGGTGGGGTTACATAATTATATACGCAAATTAGATGTTGATTAGCATACAGATTTGCACCTCTTTTTCATGGCCCTTGTCCAGATTTTTGATGTTTCCAGGTTGAGAGGTATGGGTGCTCCTTTAGAGCACATCAAGGTGGGAATTTAATCAAGTGCTACTGAATGGGGGATGGAAGAATATAAATCCCTCACATCTATGGTCAAAAAATAACTATCTGCTCTATAAGGGATTTGATTGACCTTGGCCAAAAAAGACCAAGAATCCTTTGATATCTGTGGTTCAATCTCTACATATTTTTTTCAAAATTGAATCTACTACCTTTGCGCTGGCATAGGTGATGCTACCTCTGGCACTAACCAGAGACCGCATGGGGGATCTTCAAGGTTCATGTGAATTTTTGGTACACCAAAGATTGTAGGAATTTTGGGCGCTGATGTGGATATATAGTTGAATAAGTTCAAATCTATTGTGTTATTGATAAACAAGTCATTATAATAACTAGAAATTCTGTCAAGGCCTATATGCAACTCATTCCTAGAAATTTCCTTATAAGTCTCAGAGCCCAAAATATCTTCCATTCTCCTTATATAATCCCATTCATTCATCACCACCAGTTCACCATCCTTATCAGGCTGCATTTCTCTGACTGGTGCATTACATAAAAGGTCTAATAAGGCTCTTTCTTCCTTATTGATATTAAATCTGGATGACTGTGATGAAAAAGCATGACTTAAAAAGTGGCGGATGTCCAAATCACAAATATGCTCAAACATTTCTAATACTGGACATAAAGGTGGGTTATAAGTACTAGGGACGGTAAAAATGCCCGGTTCCCTAGTACAATCACCCAACAACAATTGCAAATTTAACTTTCTGACAAACAACTTTAATTCCAAGATAGTTTTGGCCAAGTCTGCCCATCTAGTTGGTACAAAATTGAGGCCTTTAGCTAACAACTTCACAAGATCGCTGGAAAAGTTAAAGTCAGAAAAGTTATAAATGTTAAAGTCCAAATCGGAGTTTGTAATAATGACACATGTCTTTGTAGTGAACCAGTCTTCTTCATCTTGGGTCTCATCTAATTCCTTCTGTTTCTGGACCTGTTCCTGGTCTTCTGACCCTGAAAGGAGTAATGGTGGGAGGCAGAGTTCTGAAAATTTGGATTCTACACCTCCTGCACAGTGGGGGTGGGGGTGGGGGGTGGGGGGGTAGATCAATTTTGTAAATGTATTCAATGATATCTCCGTACATTTTTTTATATAAAGATGTGAGGGTATGTAAGGGGTGGTGACTGAGTGACGTTGTTTCTGTTCTTATTCTTTTTTTGGAGTTTTTTGAAGAAGTTAGTGTATTACAACCAACGAAAAGCTTGTGAGAAGCTTAAACCCAATAAAGTTTGTACCTTTTTCATTTTTGCATTTTGGAGACTTATTTTGCAGTTCCTGAGATACGGAGGAGAGTCATGCATCTTATTTCCTTTTCAGTGTGTCTACATTACTTTGGTTTGTTGGAGTGGACTGTTATTTCCTTAGTCCTCTTCCTCGTCTGCTACTCCTATCTCAACTTCTCCCCTGCTTGTGAACATTGTTCAATGGAAAGTGATTGGATATGTTCACCTAAGACACTATCCTTTTGTACAATGACTGGACTGGAGTATTCTTTCGCAATTGTGGAGCTCTCCTTAGATATGACAGACTCATGGCAGTCAGGGTCCAGTGTATGGAGAGGGCATTATTCATACTCTCAGCCTAATACAATTGTGATAGCGAGGTAAAGAATGCATTCAAACTGCAGTTGCAGGGCCTATTAGATAAAGAAGGACAACAGGCATTGACGCTGATAATAGGTGACCTGAATACATATAGTGGGACAGACAGAGCAAGATATGAGAATGTTCTGGGTCCACATGGATGAAACAACAGGAATAAAGAAGGAGAGCCATTTTAGATTTCTGTCTGGCAAATAGCTTGATGGTGGCCAACATGTGATTCAGCAAGAGAGACAGTCATGAGATCACATATAGGAGTGGCTAACATGCAACTCAGGTAGATTTCCTGCTAGTAAGGAAATGGGTAGAATCAGCAATTACAAAGTCATCTCCAGTCAAACTGTCAGCCCACAGCCTACAAAACTGATGGCCACAATCTGCTGTAAGCAGTGGTCAAAGAAGGCTCTAATGTCAACAGAAACTAGGCTAAAAACCTGGAAATTGACTGGAGAGAATGTGCAACAGTTTAAGGAAATAAATGCTCATGGCTCTAGCACCTTGGGAAGAAGAGGAAATAGGTGCTGTTGAAGAAGAATAGCAGTGGTTCAGAACAACATATGTGAGGACTATAGAACACATATGGGGCTGAGCTAGATATGGGTATAAGATAGATAAGGAAAGCTGGTGGTAAAATGCAGAAATCCAGAAAGTCATCAGGAGAAAGAAGACCAGACTGAGAAAGAAAAAAAAGAGATAAGGAAGATTGTTATCAGGTACCCTATATACAGCATGAATGCAACAACCTGCTCACCAGTCCACAGGACATCAAAGGCAGATGGAAGGAGTACTTCCAGCAGCTTCTGAACAAAGAAAGTCCAACAAAAGACAGTCTACAATGAAAGAAGAAGAGGAGTCCACCCTAGAAGAAGTAAGAACATTCATAAGAAAAATGAAGTCAGAGAAAGCAGCAAGCTCATATGAGGTCACAGCAGATATGATCAAGATGCTGGGTGAGTTCAGACAGAAATGGCTCCTGAGGGTGCTAATAGCAGTATGGAGAGAAAGGTATCCCATATGATTAGAGAATAAGCATACTAGTTGTCAGTTTACAAGAAGAAAGGGAACATTCACAATTGTTGGCAATGTGGACGTATCAAACTCCTGTCACACTGCATGAAGGCTCTGGAGATGGTATTGGTAAATTAATATGTAGAGTAGCAGAAATTACAATTGGAGATAGTAGATCAGATTCAGATCAGCTTGCAGCACAACTGACTCGATGTCTGCAGTGAAACTGATGGTTAAGAAGAAGCTACAGATGAGGAAAGACTCTAACTGTGCATTCCTGGACTTGAAAAATGCATATCACAAGGCCTCAAGAAAACTGATTTGGAAGTCATGAGGTGGTTTGAATTCCTAGAAACATTGGCAAAATTAGTGCAGACCATGTACAAGTACCCAGTAACATAAGTGCAAACAGGGTTCATACTCACAGTGGGATTCCCAGAGGGAATGGAATGGGTGTGCATGAGAATTTGGTTCTAAGTCCAGTGCTATTAATACAGATGATGGGCTACATTAGCAAACAGGTTGAAGGAAGCTGATTAACGAGGTTGCTGTATGCACTAATTTCACAAAGTTCACAAACACTTGTCTTTTATCCAGTGCAATCCTAGCACAGATAAGTACATAAAATTGTTTTTTTTTTTGCACTTTTACAAGATATTTAAGGGTACTCCTTCTATATTTTTAAATTGTTTACTGAAGTTTTCTGCCCTTTATCACTGTATTTTGCTTTTCACTGACCTTTCTGCTGTTTTTCTGCATGATAGCCATTTTAAAAGTGTGCATTTCTAGCTAGTTTGTTTTATTGTGCTGTTTGAAATCACTTTGGGCTAACTGTGGTGTGGTTTTAGATTAAGAAGGCCTGGGGCTGCTTTTCAAGTAGGAGTAGAAGAGTCTATATCACGTTGTAGAACTCTTAAAAGTTCGAACGTCATATGGTCGACACCATATGATTGAACTTTTAAAAATTCAAATGTTTCAATGGAAATCTCCATACAGTGCTGAATGGGAAGATTTCCCTTTTCTGCACTGTAGGGCAATTTCGGAGTTGGTATATTTAAAGAGTGTGGGGTGTGGGGGGTGCTTAAATTATTCAGGTAGGTTTTTTCTTTTGTTTATTTTTTTTATTATATTTTTGAACTTTTAAAAGCTCGATCATATGGTGTCTACCATATAACGTTTGAACTTTTAAAAGTTCAATTATGTAATATAGACGTGGAGTAGAAGGTGGCCTGGATGAACTAGGAATCAGACAAGAAGGTTTTAAGTGTGACTGCTTGATTGGTGAGGGAGTTGTTTGCTTTGTTTTGTCAGTTTTCTCTGCATCTATGCATTTGCCATGGGTTCAGGCACCTAGGCAGTGAGACATTTTCCTGTTGTATATTTGGTTGGGAGAGCATGGCTGAAGTGACATTTAGCTCCAGAGAAATATGACTTTGTCTGAATTCCCTGTGAGCAAAGAGAAGCACACACTGGCTTGCTCACACCTTTAATAACTAAGCGCATGGGGGCAGAAGGACTAATGAGTGTTATGCTCAGTGTACAGTACATGCTTATATATAACTACAACATGTACAAGTATGCTACAGCATGGAGAATGTCCTGCATGCTAGTGTAGTCACATTTAGGCTCCAGTATGCATTTTAAGTAATGTTCTGTAGATACTGTGAAAGGGGTAGTGGTTCACATGCACCACTTATAAAGGTGCTGCCAATTATGCACTGCATTTTTACTGCCACTGACATGCCCATGGCCAGCCTGCTGCTGATACCTGCCATACTGCCTGCTGTCTTATGTTGCCTTATGGTCCATGGACATTATTTCTCCCCTGTGCATTTGGTTATTGAAGTTGTGGGCATGGCACTGCAGTGTTCTGTTTGACCACAGGGAATTCACACCAGCCATATTTCTCTGCAGCTGAATGTCATTTCAGCAATGTGTCCCCAACCACATGTACCACAGGGAAATATCATGCTGGGTAGGTGCCTGAACCCATAGTGGGGATCAGGCACCTACCCAGCGTGACATTTCCCTGTGGTACATTCGGTTGGGGACACATTGCTGAAATGACATTCAGCTGCAGAGAAATATGGCTGGTGTGAATTCCCTGTGGGCAAACTGAACAATGCAGTGCCATGCCCACAACTTCAATAACCAAATGCACAGGGGAGAAATAATGTCCATGGCCCATAAGGCAACATAAGACAGCAGGCAGTATGGCAGGTATCAGCAGCAGGCTGGCCATGGGCATGTCAGTGGCAGTAAAAATGCAGTGCATAATTGGCAGCACCTTTATAAGTGGTGCATGTGAACCAATACCCCTTTTCACAGTATCTACAGAACATTACTTAAAATGCATACTGGAGCCTAAATGTGACTACACTAGCATGCAGGACATTTTCCATGCTGTAGCAGCATACTTGTACATATTGTAGTTATATAAGCATGTACTGTATACCGAGCACAAGACTCATTAGTTCTTCTGCCCCCATGCACTTAGTTATTAAAGGTGTGGGCAAGCCAGTGTGTGCTTCTCTTTGTTCACAGGGAATTCAGAAAAAGCCATATTTCTCTGGAGCTAAATGTCACTTCAGCCATGTTTCCCCAACCAAATATACCACAGGGAAATGTCTCGCTGCCTAGGTGCCTGAACCCAATATAGCCACTCTGATTCCACTTAGTGTAGTATTATAGCCAATTGTATAGGTTCCATACAATGAATGTTCTACCAGTCATAAATACAATGTAAAAACAATATAACCAATCATATTGCAAGGTTACTAGCCAAAATTCAACCAATCAGGCTTTACTTAGTGTAGACTTGTAGCCAATCGTGTTCCACAATTAGAAACAGGTAGTATATTGGCTAAACTTTTCAGACATATTTAATAACAGTTACATATCAGCTGGCATTTGGCTTCTCCTCACAATAAACACTTCCTTCTAGCATATTTCCACACTGGTAAAGAAATGTGTGTGATCAGTACTAAAAATATAAAACTCAGCTTAGCCTAGAATCAAACCTATGCCTTTTACATGAAAGGTAAAAGCCTCCACCACTGGACCACTTCTACATAGCTGCATGTCAATGCTGTAGCCCCCCTGGCTTTTATAAATGCTTTTAAAGAGACCTTAGCATTCAAACCTTACCCCTATCTGCTCTAAGTTTAATAATTGATCATGCCTCAGCACTTTCAGTTCAATTTTGAATATAACATTGTCTAATATTCACTTTGATAACCTCCAGAACATTAAACATAAAAAAGTGAGTTTTATCAGTGTCAAGAATATGTTTAGACAATGCATTAGTAGAAGAATTAATCCTGATTGATGCAAGTGTTCTCTGATATGATCTTTCAACGGTCTATCCATTTTTTCAATATAAAATGACCCACATACCCGGCAGGTAGCAAGATAAACAACATGACAGATGTTTAATCCACAATAAATGAGGGGTTTTTTTTGTCATTTTTTTGTCTTTTGTTTGTCGTTTTTTTTGTTGCTAACATGACAGGTGTAACAACTCACCGGTACTTTGAAATTATATACTTGACCATTGTCAGGGTGCACAAATGCATTAGCTGTAGATATAAACCAACAGTAACTACAGGCTTTGCAGGGAATTGTACCTGGCTCCATACCAGCAAGACCAATATTGGCAGTGTCTTTGGGGTAACATAGCATACTCTTGATGTTCTTTTTATTTTTATCCGTAAACCTGAGGGTCTCTCCGATCACCTTCTTAAGTGTTAAATCGGTTATTAATATTGACCAGTGTTTCTTAATAATTTCAGTATGTATGTTGCTAGCATAAAAAAGGGGATCTTGACATTGTCATTCAAATTTTGCTACCTAGTAATGCTATCTTCATTGCATTCTCATAAAGAAAAATAAGGCTTTGCTCTATCCAGGCATAAAAATTAAATATGAGTCATATTAGAATTAATTTTGGAATTTCTATAACTACTGATTCCCAAATTGATACTTATATTTTGAATGTCATCATTAAATTTATTATCACAGGCATTCAATCTGGAGACCCTTATCCCCTGCCCTTTAATTATGTTCTGAAAGATATGCCCATGGTGCATACTCCATCTATGCAAATAAGTATTTCTATGGCAGGGCTTCCTATAAATTCCAGTAATTATACACCCATGTCTAATCTAGTAATCAGAGTGTCCAAAGAACTAACTTCACGGCGACAGTAAGTTAGTGAAAACTTAAAAAAAGAGGTTGATCCATCTAAAAACTCATGAAAGGTTTTTAGATAATTTTCACTACCTCCCCACATAATGAAGAGATCATTGACAAAACATCAGTAAAATAAAATACAGCCAGCAAAATCATGGCCATGTAGGATAAGTTCTTCATCCCACTCAGCCATTACCATATTTGAGTAACTACTGGCACTAAAAGTGCCCATAACCAAGCCATCATTCTGTAGGTATTATTAACCATCAAATGCAAACACAGTATTCTCAAGTATGATCTCTATGAATAAACACAGTAGATTAATAAGTCTTTCATCATACACACTAAACTTTGTAAGAAAATTTTGATAGCCTCAACACTATGCTGGTTCAGTAGTTTAGTAAATAAAGATTGTACATCCAATGTAACCAACAAAAAAGGTAAATTTGTGGGATAATGCACTGTAAAGTTAAAACGATCTTGCAACAATTGTTTAGAGTCTTACAGTATATACACATTCTTATACAAAATTGGACGTAGATGTTTCTTGACAAATATAGAAATAGACTCACAACACCATTTCCTACCAGCCACTATGGGGCAGAAGGGAGGACTATGTGCATTCTTATGAATTTTCAGTTGCCCTTGAATGAAGGGCACCAGCGGTTCATCTCCCTTTAAAAAAATTAAACCAATCAAGAGTGATCATGAGTGATCATCCTATTCAACAAAAATCATTCAAACATGAAAAAATCTATACTTCATACTTATAATATCAATTAACTCTATTCTAGTGTATGTGTTTTTACCAGCTAACATTGTATTCATTGAGTCAAAATAATAACTCATATCTGTAATGACAGTGGGCCCCCTTTGTCAGCAGGTCTAATAACAATATTGGTATCATTTTCTAATGGGTGTATGGTCAATCTATCATTTACAGTTAAGTTATTAAAACAATTTTTATTTTGTCTATATTTAAGTAGACTATAAAAATCATTTTCACATAAATTCCCAAAGGCACCAAGTAAAGGATGGTTAATAGGAACAAATAGACTAGTTTTTTAAAAGGTTGCATAGTAGCCTCAGGTGCATAATTACTCTGCATTTGCTTTAAAGACATGTTTCTTAACAACATTTTTAAGTCAGCGATGATATCTGTCAATTCTGTTCTTTGTGCAGCAATAAATACCAAACCTTTCTCCAGCACAGAAATTTCATCAGTAGTAAGTATTCTAGATGAAATATTCTATATTATTGAAGCTCCTTCTTTGTCCACATCTTTTCAAAGTCTAATTGCCATCTGTATCCATTTGATTCTTCCTTTTTGTTCTGCATCTGCTGCACTGCTGACCCTCACTCACTGTTGGTTTATTGGCAAAGGAAAATTCCTCTTTTCTTGATACACTGGAAAATATTAAGGTACAACCCAACACCCTAATAATGGGTAATTTAATCTACCCCACCATTAACTGGGAAATCTACTCGTGTAACAACTCTTTTGCTCAACGTTTTTTGGAATTCATCAATTCCAGTGCCTTGGATCAACTTATCCACACCCCACCAGGGGCAGCAATATCCTAGACCTGGTCATCACCAACATAGGCGACCGGTGTTCCACAACAGAGGTCAGCTCCTTGCTGGTCAAATCCGACCACAATCAAATCACCCTAGACATTCACATCCCGCTCCCACCCCATTAGGAAAACAACCATAAAAAATTTCTCCAAAGCCAACTTAATGCTGCTTAAGACAGAAATGGCAAACTGCATGACACCCATGCAGATGGACAATAGAGGTACGACTGCTGAATCCTACATAAATGCACTTTATAAGCACTTACACGAGTGCATGGATCATGCTATCCCTAACAGAACCAAGATGCTAGCCTCCAAAAAAAGGAAGCCAATGTAGTGGTCTTCTGCCATAAACAAACTCTACAACAGAAGAAAGAAACTGTTGCAAAAAAGAATAAAATCCCACAATTGGAGGAACTCCCTGTTCAGCCTCAGTAAGAAGCTGAGATCCCTCATTAAATCCTCCAAAGCTAGTTATGAAAACAAAATCGCCACTTTTTCTAAAGACAACCACAAAGCATTATATTCCTATGTCAAGAATCTCAATGGCAACACTAAGATCTGCTCTGAGTTACAGCACAATGACACTAAATATACAGAACCAACTGATATTGCCAACATGCTGGCAGAAAGGTTCAGTGCTAACTTTACTCCCACCTCTCACCCCCTAAAGGGCCCATCTTTATACCGGAAGAATGCAAAGTTCCTGTAATCACAGCTGCACAGGTAAAAACCTCATTCTCCAAAGCCAAGAACACAGCATCCATGGGACCTGACAACTTCCCAGGCTGCTTTCTACACGAACTACAGAATGAACTGGCACCCCACCTAGGTACCATGTTGAATCATAGCCTCACCTCAGGCTTTGTGCTCATTGAATGGTGCACTGTGACAGTTATCCCACTCTACAAAGGGGCGGCCACAACAGACGCTGGGAACTACCGCCCCGTTAGCCTGACGAGCCTGGTCTGCAAGGCCATGGAACGTATCATCATGGAACTCATAAACAAAAACATTGGAGATCTCCAAACTCTGGACCCCACACAGTTCAGGTTTGTAAAAGGTAGATCATGTCTCCTAAACCTGATAGACTTCTTTGAAGCAGTCATCAAAGCCATAGATGAGAGTAAGGTGGTTCACACAGCCTATCTAGATCTCGCCAAGGTGTTCAACATCATCCCCCACTCTAGAATTATAGATAAACTCACTAAACTAGGTATAAATCCATATGTCACAAGATGGATTGCCAACTGGCTTACTGACAGAACCCACACTGTGAAAGAAGCAGACTCCAAATCAGACTTCAGACCAGTGACAAGTGGAGTAGCACAGGGTTCAGTCCTGGGTCCTCTCCTGTTTGGTATCTACTTCTCTGAAGTACAGGCTAACACAGAAAGTCTTTGGCTAACTAAATTCATAGGTGACTGCAAACTAAGAGCCATAATAAAAACTCCTAACGATGTGGACATCCTACAAAAGGGCCTCACTGAGACAGATACCTGGTGTCAAAGCCATGGTCTTAAGCTCAATGCCAAAAAGTGCATTGTCATCCCCTTTGGTAAAAACTCTGTACCCATGTACTACCACATAGGTGGTAGTCTACTTAACACCTTAAGTGTGATAAGGGACCTTGGGACACAGGTGGACAGTAGTCTCTGCTTTGATAATCACATTGCCACAGTGGTCAGGAAATCCTTCTATGTGGCACACCTCATCACAAAAGGTTTCTCATCCAGAAAAAATGAGGTCATTGTTCCCCTCTACTCATCTCTAATTAGACCAATTATAGAGTACAATGCCCCTTTTGGTATGTACTTCAAAGAACATCTGCAACAATTGAAAAGGCAGCAGAAATAACTCACAAAGATGATTACTGGCCTCAAACAGATGCCCTGTGCAGATCGACTCAAAAAATTCCAGCTTTACTCCATCGTATATCTCCTACTCAGAGGCGATCTCTGCCTAACATACAAAGCTATGTCAAACCCAGAGCTGTTAGACTTGCTCCACATAAAGAAATCCCAATCCCTATGAGCTACACACTCTAGGGACTTAAACCTTGTCACCACAATAAACAAAACATGCTGGAGGGATAGATTCCTGTCCCAGAGACTTTCCATACTCTGGAACAGACTACCTATCTATGTCAAACAGAGTTCCTCATTAGCACTCTTCAAGAAAAATCTTGATGATTGGATGGGTAATAGGAAATTCACCCCAGGTATCACGTCTGTGGTTCTGCTTGACAGGGGCACAGGAAAATGATTTTTCTTGGGTGGCAAAAGCCAGGGTACCTTTTTGGCTAGGCTTGTATAGGCCATAGGGCCAATAGCCTAGTACCTACCTATGAACTTATGAACCTATGGAGATGCCGACCCATGTGAAATATTGTTACCCTTGACTTTTGGTCTCACATCACACATTTCTGGGGAAACCCTGGGCACATATCCAGAAGTACCATCCTTAATGGCACCACTCACTGAATCTTCAGAGTTGACAGTAGCACCATTTATGTTATTCACAGTATTCAATTTACTGTTGCTGTTACTATCACTTGTCAAGGGACTGTTCACCATCAACCTCATTATTGTACATGTTGCTGACAACACTGTTTAAAGTAGGCTTGGAAAACTTAGATATACATTGCTGTGGTGAAGAAAGCTCAACACTAGCACATGTATCCAAACCCTCCAAGTTTTAATTCATGTCTCTGGGCCAAGGAAACACATGCTCATTCTTAAAATCCACCACATCTCTTTACAGTTTTTTTCCTTTTTGTTGCGAAAGTCATCTTTCATAGATCATAACAGTATCTAGTAACTCATTTAGTTTCATATCAACCATATATCTTGGAAACTGTCCAAACAGTAAATTCTGTTGTCCTGTCCAAACAGTAAATTATATTGTACAGTAAATTCTGTGTTATATAATCAAGGCTCACCTCAGGATTTATTTGTTGCCACTTTGTCAACAAATTAAGATAATGTTCACTGTTGGTAGGCATCTTGAGCACTCTTAGGCCTTGAGGGACCAGACAGCACTGCAAACAGGCAAACAGGCCTCAAACTGTTGATGCTGTGTTTAAAGCCTTTTTAACTTAAGTAAATCATTTTCAGACTTACTGAAACCCTCACACTGTTTGTCCATGTCAACATCCCCTTCTCTCAGAAGATTTCGGCTCTGTCATAGGTAAAAGAGACAACAAAAGATTGTTACCAATAATAGCACATCTTGTCAAATTATCTTGACTAAGCATATCAATGCCAGCTCAATTCAAAGGATTATAGACCAATTCCAAATCTTCAAGACCCTCTGCCATACTCCTTCGCAGTCATAGTAAAGAACAACAGAAAACCAAAACAAATATGACTGCAAAGATAAATGGTTCACTGTACAATTCAAAAGTAACAAAAAATGCAAAGAATGAGACCATCGCATGTCCCAGGACTAAAAATATTTAATAAAATAGAATATAAAAATAATGAAAGTAATAAAAGTTGGTGAACACTTTCAAAACATAAACAGTTGCTTCACCAGACCGATTTAATATTGCTCTTTAGTGAAACATTTAAATAAGCCAGTGTCACCAATCATAGGAGGCATTATAAAGTACTGTAATCAATCATGTTACACATTTGCTATTCATCTGATAGCCATTCAAATTTAACTAGATGTAACAATACAACCAATCAGAGAAAACATAAAGTAAAACATTACCACCAATGATAGGTGGCTTAACATAACATTAAGAGACAACAGTTCCAAAAAGTATATTGATTTTCGGCTCACAATTTTAAAAGAATACGTTATTGCAAGGATCAGTTTCACAAAAGTTCAACTGTTAGGTGGCAAAAAGAAAGAAAGTTACCCCTTTCAACTACTTTATAGATGCTTAAAATAAATATGAAGCAAAAATACAAAAAAAAAAATCAGGGTAGAAAAATTATTAGTGTAGAGTAAAATTGCAAAAGACTGGCAAATTTGCTTTTGATAGAGTAAACATACAATAGCTATGAAATAGTCTACAGCATAAAGCTAAAGTTTTTAATAAAGCAGCTAAACAAGGATCTAATGTTATTCTTAGGAAAGATGGCATGCTTTATATAAGGGAATGAACAGACATATACAGAAAAATAATGTCATTATACAGGGAGGAAAAGCAAACAGAGCTGTCTTGAAATTGTTATGCGAGTTAAACAAGAGCCACTTCCATTTATGAGGGACAGCACATGGCTAAATATTATTAGCCACACCCCTGGACTGCTGTCATATTATGCAGCTTGCTCAGTGAGTATGTTCTTCATGCTACACGCCCTATCAGGGACAAACCAAGGTGAAATAGCAGTCTTTGAATCAGAAAAGCTGACCACAATGTGAGCAGTCTTCTGAGTTAAGGCTTTTGCATTGTGGTTAACCATTCTGAATCCATTCTGTGATGTTACTTCTTCGCAAACACACTATCCATAAAATTCTTTAATATTGGTTTGTCAATAATAGCTCACGGCTTAATTCTTTTGCCATCAAATGAACTATATTTTCATTTCTATTTTCCCATACATTTTGTGTCTTGCAGCTTGATTCTCTGATACAATTAGGAGACATTTGCTACTTTTCTGTTTACATTTTGCAGTGTCTGGGTTTAACGCTCCAATAATGGTTTCAGTATGATTTTACTCTCTGAATGTATAGACAGCAAATGTGTGGCATATTTGCAGTTTTGTGCTTTGTTAATTATTCTACAGAAGAATTATCCTTTGAAGTTTACAAATACGTAAGCCAGGTCTAAAATATAAGTGTGAGTGAAGAAGATCTACCTTCTTCTGCTTTGTAGTAGACTTGGTAGTTGATCAGTATGCCAACATTAGGAAACAATATTGCACAACTGATACAAACTAATTCATCACATATAAAATGAATAGCAGAATGCTTGATCAGGTCATGAGACGTACATAAGTTGAAAATCCATCCTCTACACATCGTCTTGTTCAAACGGCTAGAGTCTGCACAGGTGTCTGGTAGTATTCATTCCTACATTATTTTGCTACCATTCCACTAATATTTGCATTATCACTGTTTCAGTCAGATAACAATCGCTTATTTTGTTCTAAATGATCTTTTTTCTTAAATAAATATTAAATCTCAATAAATAAGAAACCATATTATATTCAAGACCTTTTTTATGTACATATGTATTTTGTTTGTACTTGTTTGTGTTCTACCTTTGTACTAGATCATATACCTGCATACCCGTATAAATGTGGCATGTTTGTAAGGCTCTTACTGATTCACACAGAGCTTAGCAATGCTTTCTCTCCTTACCTCTTAAATGATTTCCTTGCCTCATGTGCCATCCAAACACAAGCTAAATACTTGTATTTTAAAATGGCACTTACAGAAGCTATTTTAGTGATTGACTACTGATTTCTTGTCTTATCTGTGCATTTATCTATATTTAAGGCTGAATTTACTGTATTTACTCAAACTGTCAGACTTTTGGTTATATAAACATGAAACTGCCTTGTCTAAATAATTTGTTAAAGTTGTTTTGTGGTAGCATACACTCTATAGCAATCTTTTTGTGTTTTAATGTTAACTCATTAACTCTGAGTTTTGTCACATGGCTCCTTTGTCGAGTGCTCGCTGAGGTGCTACAGTTTGTATGATGTCACACCCGAGTGCCCTCCACAAGCACAAGTTACTCTACACTCATATTTCAGCTCCACTCTTAACTGTACTGAACTTTGTCAGTTACATTCTCAACTTATTTTTCATTGTGGGGTTGCCAAGTGCTCATATATCAATTTTTTAAGAAAATCGGACTGTCACGCATGGTCACAGCAAGCTGATTCTGTATGTATTTTTTCTATGTCATTTGTCATTTACTCCTACCCAGCTGTATGATTTGTCTTCTTGATGCCTTCATCATTAGACCAAAAAAAAAAAATATCCTCTTTTCCCTCGGTTAACAATATGGCTGCAGTAATTCTATGCAAGTTTATTCTCAATGATTTATTGAAACTTAATGTAAACTGTGAGGCCTGCTTTAATACGGCTGCATTTCTAGGCTTATGCAAAGAGAATATTGTATTTTAAATGACACCTAACCGAATACATGACAACAGTCATGACAATGTCATCTAGTTAGTGAGTACCCTACAAGGTACCTTCTAAAATAGAAGTACATTATATGACTAACAAGGTACCTTTTAAAATAGAAGCACATTATATGACTACTGCTTCAGAATATAACATACCCCATGGCAATGGCTACTCACACTGTTGAGGAGATCTGCAAACCAAAGCAAATAAAGTGTACAGCAGCACTCAACAGCAAACAATAAATATCATGGAGTGAGTATCTGATCATATGAAAATGCATTTCCTCTTCCTAGATACATTTGGCTGTGCACTACAATATGTGCCATGTAAGGTACATGCCATATTTATGATATGTTGCATACCACTGAACATGACGACAGGTAGTATGACAATGACTACATCATGACAAAAGTTGGAACAGCTGGGAGATGTGGGTGCAGACAGGGACCATAACATGTGCAAACCTGATGCTGTAAGATAAGGTGCTGTCCAAGGGATTAATGATGTTGCTCAGCTAATCTGTGCCCCACTCATAAGGCACCTATAGGTCAAACATGGGTATTTGTTCACAACAGTACAATTAGAGGGAAAAAAAAAATATATATATATATATATATATATATATATATATATATATATATATATATATATATATAGATATGCAAGCTGTGAGTTGATCTACTGTATATGCAGCTCCTACAGATGTAGTCCCACTATGTTACCTAAAATTTCTGAATAAATTAACACATGTTGCTAGAGACACAATAAATGCACACATTTGTCAATGAAATATTTGTGAAACTTGCCCTTAGGCTCAGACAGAGAAGATATAATCAGCACAACAGCAATAAACTGACCTGCAGCACACAAGGGACTACACCACTTCTGTCCACTGTGTGCCTAGGATTGCCACACCCCATATGTCTGTGACACCACAAAGAAAGAGCAATGACACTTTGTGTACGCACAATGACATGAGAGTGTATGCTTTGAATTTGTACAGAGGGTGCTGCAATCACCACTACAGATACATGTGAATTTTAAATAGCTATTGGTGGTACACCACATGTCATCAGAGATCTGGCTAGCAGTGGGGCAACATCAAACTGCACATCAAAGGCCATGAACATGGATCCTTGTCTAGTGCCATGAGAGTTACTACCTATAGGTGGTGGCCTGTCACATGTTCTTGGTGACCATCTAACCATCCATGGAGACACTAATCAATGCATTATATGTCTGTGTATTTTGACCTTTCCAATACTACACTATCTGCATATGATAAGTCATAGTACATTCCATACTTTATAAACAGTAGGCCATTGGCTTGGGTACACATACATGAACAATTCTCTCAATACATGAGGCTTTTAGGATGATTTTAATTTCTTGATTTATTTTATTTATTTATTTATGTTAACATTATTTTGCCAAGATAAATCCAACTGGACACAAAGTGTCCATTTTCAGTGGAGTCCTGCGGAGAAAAGCTCCAAGGAAGTTAACAGAGTACATGCATGGTTTAGATAACAATAAAAAAAAAAAAAACTGGTATACAAGGTAAGAGAAACAAAGAAGTACAAGAACAATTTTGTAAAACAATAAGATACTCAAACAATAAGATACTCAGAAGTAGAATCCCTATTTGCAATATTTACAAAAAAAGTACATATCAGGTGAGTATATCACGTGAGAATATAGTGTATGCAATGGAGGCATACAGCGGGTCACTTATATGGAGTAGTGAGTCTTCAATGGGGGTTCTTTGCAGTTGCAGAGAGGGTTAGCATAAAGGTGTGAATAAAGAAGGTCCTTGAAGGTGCTTGTGTGACTTTGTAGCCTGGTGGGAGGGTGTTCCATACTTTAGCAACATCATAAGAGAATAGGGACTCCCCAGCGCTGTTATTGCATAGGTTGATTTCAATCAGGATTTGTTACATGAACGTAGTTCCCTTTTGGGGTTGTGAAAGTTTAGTATGTCAGCTAGGGCAGGGCTCTTCCCCGGATGAAAAATAATTTATTTATTTATTTATTTATTTCAGTTTGATTACTGGGGAGGTCCACTGGGCTTGGGGGCCCGTTTTCAGTGGAAGCTCAGGGAGAAAAGCTCCACAGAAAAAAATTTAATTACAAGTAAGAGTTCAGACACAGATAACATAACAATTAACAGGTAGCTCCAAATAGTCTACAATACTAATATCAGATTGCTAAATTAGCAAAATTATTAACTATTATAAAATTATTAATTATTAACAGTTTCAGTTAAGTTCAGCAGGAAAAAAATGGCATATTGTATAAAAAGCAAAAATTGATCATTGTGTCAATTGCTCCAGGGATTGTTTGAATAGTTATTGAGATCTAGGTATACAGATAGATAGTAGCCTGAACTTTGACCACCATGTGTCCACAGTGGTGAAGTAATCCTTTTGTGTGGCTCAACTTATAAGCAAAGGTAAGGTATCCATATTACTTGTACATTAAATCTGGCATGGATCAGCCATATGTTTTGGACAATATTTCTGGATTTATCATTTGTCATAGTTTGGGTGAGAGGAAGGCATGGATTAACCACATAGTTTAGATATTTCTGACCATTATTTGCATGTCTGATTCCTGTGTACAGTTTGGGTGAGAGGAATGGCTTATTAAGACATATAGTATTACTGATTTTACACTATTTCAAGCATTGTTCATCCAGATATTTTGGAAACAAATTTCTTCTTTTATCACTTATGCGTCTGATTTAAATCAGAGGGATGGCTCCATGAGATAAATGCTATTACTACTTTTGCATTAATTTGTTACATAGATCATCCAGATACTTTAGATATTCCTGACTTTGCTATTTGTGTGCCTCCTTGTAACCAGTGGGATGGGTCAGAGAAATAAATGTTATTACTTGTACACTAATTCTGTCATGGATCAGCCATATATTTTGGACAACATTTCTGGCTTATCTAGAATATAGCTGACAGGAATGTCTCAGTAATATGTTATACTACTTTTACTGAGAGATGGTGAAGAGTCAGTTTTACCTTACACCTGCACCAGGAATGTAATGAATGTCTGCTCAAGAGGGTGCAGCAATTATCACCTTTGTCTGAACATACAGAACCATGCAGTAATGAAATGCACGTCATTATCACATTATTAATTGCAGTTACATTATAACACTGAGTCATTATCACTTGTCAGGTAAAAGCTCCATCAGCTGCCACTGTTATTCACATAACCGGGTGGACTTCTTTGAAAGGTCACCAAAGCAAAGGATGAGAGCAAAATCATTCACACTGCCTACCTTGACCTGGCCAAGGCATTTGACACAATACCCCACTTGGGCATTGTTGACAAACTCTGGGGGTTAGGTACAAACCCATATGTCACCCGATGGATAGACAACTGGCTCACAGACAGGACCCAGGAAGTTAGAACTGGGGAGTCCACCTCTACAAACAGGCCAGTCACAAGTGAAGTCCCTCAGTCCCTTGGACCGCTCCTTTTTGGCATTTACTTCTCTGAAGTCAAGGCCAATGTCAGTGGTCTCTGGCTGACTAAATTTTCAGATGATTGAAAATTAGGAGCTGTTATTGAATCTCACACTGACACAAATGTTTTCCAGGAGGGACTGACACAGACAAATAACTGGTGTCAGAGCCATGAACTAAAATTAAATGTCAAGAAATGCATAATCGTATCCTTTGGGAAGTCATCCATCCCTGATAACTATCATATTAACATCACACCCCTTAGAGCTGACCCAGCAGTCAGGGACTTAGGGACACACATAGATAGTAATTTAGCCTTTGATCATCACATGTCTTCAGTGGTGAGGAAATCATTCTATGTTGCACAACTTATAAACAAAGATATGGCATCTAAATCCAAGGAAGTCATTGTTCCACTGTAGTCGGCATTCATCAGACCTATCATTGAGTACAGTGCACCCTTTGATATGTACCTAACCAGGCATATCCAACAACTGGAATGTCCACAGAGGTTCCTCATTAAAAAGAATACAGGGCATAAGTAATATGTCCTATGCAGACCGTCTCAAGGACCTATCCCTGTATTCTGTCTCCTACAAGATTTTGAGGGGAGATCTATGCCTGGCATATAGGGCATTGTCAGACCCCATGCTGATGGACTTTCTGCATATCATAAAGGAAACAGTTGTAGAATTACCCATTCTAAAGACTTAAACCTTGCCTGTAATAGAAATAGAACCTGGAGAGATAGGTATGTATCCCAGAGACTACCCCATCTATGGAACATGCTCCCCATCCATGTGAAGCAGAGTTCCTCCCTAACCTAATTCAAGTGCAATTTGGACAATTGGATGGGAAACCAGAAATTCATCCCTGGTTTGGCACCTATGTCTCTAATGCAAACAGGTAACCAGGCCCGTGCTTACACATATAAAGGGTATCAGAACTTGTCAGAAATTTGGGATGTATGGCTAGGCTTAAAAAGGCCCTTGTGGCCGTTAGCCTAGTAAACACCTATGAACCTACTAAAAGTCGTTATCACATTGATGAATGCACATGCCAAGTTTTGTTTCTGCATATGTGGAGTCATACAGAAGCCCCATCCCCCAAATTCCTTTGTTTCTTTTCCCCAGTTGTTTCTATTGTAAGACACAGATGAAAGTATCTATTGTGGTTATATTGTTCATATTTTTGTGAATTAGTCACTATATAGTGTTCTGCTGTGTTGTTTTCCAACTGCATCTGTGCAGGTATGTAAAATCATATTGTTCTATACTGTTGTATTTTTCAGCTGTAAGTTCTAGTTTAAAAGGCACTCTCCCTCCCTTCATTTAAAGTAGAAGTATTTAAGTCAGGGCAATACACATTAAATCAGTTCCCACCTTCGTTTCCTTATAACCATTGCTGAAAGGACACATGGAAAAGGAAAATAGAGAGGTAAGGCAGACTGCCGACATTGAAAGAAGTCATGAGACAGTGTTGGTCTTAGCAGTCTGAGTGGGTAGCCAGCACAGGTATAGGACAGTTCAGATGCCCTTGAGTGCCAATGAAGCCCCATGCCAGTCCTGGGTTCATTAGTGGAATGACAGTTCTGACCCTGCTTTTTCTCTTTACACATGCTCTTTCTGTGTCCTCTTGTCGGTATCCATTCATGCAGTATTTTGGCTAGGGCAAGAATGTGTCTATTTACAGTGATTTGTGGCTACTTCTGTTCTGATAGTGTGTGTCAGTTGGTATTTTCCTGGTTGGTAGGTATTTACCTCTGCATCTTCATTGCAAATAATAAACCTTATAAAAAGAATAATGCCGCTGTGGATAGGAGTGAAGATTTGAACTGGCACATATATATGCAGTAATCTAATAAATCTCCCAAACATTACCAGTAACCTATTTGCATTTCTTCCCTGTGCAGGTACTTCTACCTAATGACAGTGACATGGCTTAAAGAGGAGGGGAATGACAAGTGAGAGTGTGGGTGTGTGGCCATTCCTACATTCACTGGGCTGCCAGCCATTCCTCCTGAAGTGACAAATACTACAACTTGAGTTTCCCCACATTTAACGTGAAGGTACACTCGATGGCAAGAAGAGGTATGCATTGGAGTGGTCTCCTGCAGTTGTTGGAAGAGAAGTGCTCCATCTACCCTGAGCCTGACATACTTATGTTGCACATTGGAGGGAACAATGTCATCACTCGTTCACTTGGAGAACTGAGGTTTCAAATCAAGGCAATTTGTGAACACGTGCAGTCATGGTGGCCACATTGTCATTTTGTGTGGTCTGACATAATTTCTCACCAGAGCTGGAGAAATGCAAACAGCCAATGGCCAGCACACAAGGCCAGATGGTTACAGAATGGGTTCATGCATGGCTTGATGTACAGGGTCGGTGGATCAACAATCAACCATAACCGCATCACTACAGAAGATGTTCACATTTTCAGAAGTGATGTAATTCACCTAAATGAAGATGGCATTGACCTATTCTTAACTGATCTCTATAATGGCATGAAGGCAGCAATGCAGGATATACCAGTAACATTCACCTAGTGACAAAGGATAGAAAGCAGTCATGACCAAGTAGGACCACTATGGCAAGGAAATCTCTATTAAATTTTATGAAAACCTCTTTCACTACTTTTAACATAGTAAAAGACTGTAATTGTATGCTACACTCATATGTACATATATTACATGTTATGACTCAGATTATGAAAATTATGATCATTTTCAAATTTTGTTGAATAAGTTTGCTATGAGTAAAACTTCATTTAAGATGGTAAAAGTACTGTCTGTATGCTGTACACATGTATAGATATCACAGTTTATTTATGACTTGGCTTGAAAGTTATTATATTTTCTTCATATTTTGGTAAATAACTGTGGTAGAGAACATTTCAACATGCTGAGTAAGACCTCATTTTGGAGACAGTACATACAAGATGGTAAAATAACTGCATCCGTATGCTGTACATGTGTACAGATATCACCATTTATGACTTAGGTTATGAAGCCTATTATATTTTTTTATATATTTTGGCGAATAAATGTGGTAGGGAACATGCCAACATGCTAAGCAAGGCTTCATTTTGAAGATACTATTAGTACTTACAAAATGGTAAAAGAACTGTAAATGTATGCCACATACATATACAGATATCACAGTTGGTTTATGACTTAGGTTATGAAATTTATGATTTTTTTTTCATATTTTGGCAAATAACATGGCTAAGAAAGATGGCAAGGTGATAAGTAAGGTATCCTTTTGAAGCTACTAATCAAAATGTACAACTATGTAATAATATGACTTGTGAGTATTATACATGGGCAGATGTCATCATTTGTTTGCATGTAGGATTATGAAAATGAATGTGTTTGCCACATTTCTCTGAATATGTGTGCAAAAAGGTAAGGCAATGTCAGGGGTGAAGTGTAATATTCACAGCAGAACAAATACATAGCAATTTCTGCAAAAATATTAATTCTCATCTATGACAAGGACAAAAGTCAAACACTAAGCTTATGTGTTGCATTATGGAAAGTACAATATTTCTCATTAATTATTATGCTGATTTCTTTGCAAGGGAGCATGGTGCTGACACACATGATGGATCATTTTGAAGCCGTCATTGAACCACACAACTTGTACACTGATATGTAGTATCTTTCTGTTACAGGTGATGAGATATTATGTTTTGTTTAATTGTCAGATAATGAGAAACATAATATTAATCATATTTCTGTGAGTATCTCAGCAAAGCAACATCACACAGTAATGGTTTAAGGTATCCTTTTAAAGCTGATATTCACACAAACAAATAATTACTAATTCCATGAGTCTATATGGTATGTTCACCAAGATACTGTGATTTGTTGTTACCAAAAAAGGTAAATAATATGCATAACATCAGCATTGCTTGGCAAGTATAACTTAGGTATATACTAACAACCTTTACACTGTTGGAAAGATCAGTGTCCACTGAACAACTTTTGTATTTACATTTTTAGTCTAGATCTTATGGTTAAAGAGTTATGAACATTTGTTTTCGGCATGGCGTTACAAATGGATTATCTGAAAAAGAGTTCAGGGTGCACTGTTGTTCTTGTGATGGAAGTAAACAGTCAGCATTTTCTGAGCTGCTCCAAAGTGAATGAGTTTAGAGGACTGGGATATTTCAGATAATAGCAGCAGGTGGTGGCCTGGTCTATCTAAGTTAGAAAACACAGATGTTTACCTAGTAAACTAGCATTAGAACTGTAACTTGCAGTTCACTGACTCAGTGCATAAAGTTAGGTTTAGAGCAGCAAGCTTGTATGTCAGATAGCACTAATATCATATCCTAATACCATCTAATATCATATCCTAGCACTATTCAACTCTAATCCTAACACAAAGAGACCATCCTAGGAGACCTCTATAAAACCTAGTCCTTAAACCACACTAGCCCACCCTAATACAGGTCCGGACAACATGGATATGCAATTTCCAACTGTCTCAATAGCCATCTTAGTAGATATGGGTATCCAGAGATAATATAGCAATTGTCACATCTTCACTGATGATCTTTTAATCCTTAGTACATGAGAGATATATCTACACAATTTCCTTGCTGGCAAAAATCTCACATGCAAAAAATGTTACCAAGAACACATATGGCACATCTACCACATGTAGTGTCTAGACACATAAACCATCTTATGCTGAGGCAGTGAAATGCTATCTTGCCAAATATCAAAGACCTCCTAAGTCTGCAAACAACAATACCTATCCTAGCAATCTCTAAAGTATACACAGAAACAACACCAAACACCCTACATAAGTCTACGCCCAAAAGACCCCCCCCAAAACAAACCCCATAAGGCAAAAAAAGTTTACTTAGGACCCTTGTCATAGAGGACTCCATTGTATGGGACACATATGCCCCATTCACCAAAATGGACAAGTAGAAAATTACTGTTGGTTTATTTATTTATTGGCATTTGTTGACCAGGAAAGTCTACTGGCAAAAAAAAAAAAAAAAAAAAAAAAACATTTTCAGTGGAGGTCCGGGGAGAAAAGCTCCACAGTTAAAAACAAAAACAACAAAAAGCAAACATATTATACAATTAAATTATAGATCTGGGGAGTAAGACTCCACAGTTAAAGAAACAAAATATCACAGAAACACAATTGCAAACAAATGCCATACAAATTTATATGCATGCACAATATCACATGTAAACTATTATCATAGTAAAGTAGGCTACATAGTAAAGGGCAAGAAATAAAGTATTTCCAGTCAATGGAGAAGAATGAAATCACTGGTGTTAGAAGGCAAGGATTCTAGGAAAAATAAGTTATAGGATTAAGGGGGAGTTACAGTGTATTTTACATTTACAGCTTGGATTTTGTAAAAAGTAGGTTTTTAGGGCAGCTTTAAAGGGCTTCAGGAACTCTAGTTGGGTAATGGAAGAGGGGAGGCAATTCCATAGCTTGGCTATGTTGTAGGAATATATGCACTGTCCTGCTCTCTTGCTGGTCTTAGCTACACTTAGAAGAGTTCGCTCTGAGGAGCTGAGGACTCGAGTAGGGGTATATGTGTATAAGATGGATTGGAAAGATGGGCAGCTGTCAGGTTGGAAAATTAATTTATGGGCAATAGTTAGCTGAGTAAACTGGAGATAGTGGTGAAATTCTAGCCAGGACAGGTTTGAGAGAGCATTGCAGTGGTGTGAGCGGTTAGACAGATTAGATGTGAATTTTGCTATCTTATTGTTGCATTGTTGTAGCTTATTATTGAGGGATGCATGGAAGATGGTGAAAATGGCGCTTCCATACATAAGGGATGGAATAAGCAAAGTGTTAGCTAATTTGATACTAGTTTGTTTATCAAGGTAGAGTTTGTGCCGGTATAGTTTGCCCTGTTTGAAGTGGATTTTCTGTACTGTGTTGAGTATATGTTGTTCAAAGGATAGTTTATTGTCGATTGTAATTCCAAGAAGTTTTGTGAATTGTACCTGTATGATTTCAGTTTTGTTATGGGAGAGAATTTTGAATTCTGTATTACTTATTTATTTAATTTGTCATTTGTTAACCAGGTTAGTTCAGCTGAGCAATTTGGCCTGTTTTTAGTGGAGACCCGAGGAGAAAAGCTCCAGAAAATACAGAAAACTTTACAATAATGATTAAAGTATTTCCTTAATACAGAAAAATGTACAGAAATTAACAATATGCACATAGTAGAGAAAATATAAAATAGTACATAAAATACAGAATCGATACATAAAAATAACAGTGATCAGGTGTCTACTATATACAAGTTTTTTTCTTCAGTTGCATTGTGCATTGCCCTTGAGATACAGATGAATTCTTTTGGATTTGAAAAATAGTGTTTTACCATTAGTATAATAGGCATTCTCAAATCTCAAACCACTAGTAGTTATTGAGTGAGGAAGTGAAATTTTGGATGCATATTATTGAAAGGGGGAGTAGTTACTTGTGTAACAGTTTGACAGGTTAAAAGGGGAGGATTATGTAATTAAATAGGTACTTGAGTTCATGGAGGATTTTGACATGAGCAGATTCTAGAGTTCAGGAGGTAGTTTTTAACTTCAGCATTGAAACAAGGGGAGCTAGGGATGTTATGTATGTTTATGGGCAGTCTGTTCCAGGCTAAGGAGACTGAGTGTCTATAAAGCAGCTTGTGTATGTTTTCGTGAGGCTTGTAAATATTAAGTAGGTTCTGGTCAGAGCTGCAAATTGAGCAGGCTGAGGTATAGTGAGATACAAGTGAAAAGAGTGAGATGCAGGCTGAGGGTTTGTTTAGCAGGAAGTGGGTAAGATGTAGCTGGGAGAGGAGAAGGAGCTGGGGGAATTCTAGCCATTGGAGTTGGGTTAGGGCAAGACAACGATGAGCTCTGCATGGTAGATTAGTGGAAAATCTGGCTATGTTGTTATAGGTCTGCTCCAGTTTGGACAGGAGGGATGTCTGGACATGAGTAAGGATAGGTTAGGCATACAGAAGGGAAGGAAGGAAAAAGGCTTGAGCAAGAGCTGATCTAGTTTTAGGAGCTAGAAATTTTATTTCAGTACAGAAGGCCGAGTTTTTGGTTATTATTTTTATACTCTATTGTATATGAATGTCAAATTTTAGTTGGTCGTCAATTATTGTTCCAAGTTTTTTAGTGTTGGGGTCAGGAGTTGGAGGTTTTGATAGGAATAATAACAGTTTAGTTATGGTGATAATAATAACAGTTTAGTTTTTTGGAGGTTAAGCATTAATTGGGAGTTGTTTAGCCAAATTTCTATATGGAGAAGGAATCTTGTGTGATTTTCTGGTGATTAACGAAATTATTTGAAGATGATATGATCGCTGAATCATCTGCATATTGAATTAGTATGCTTTGATGGGAGACTTTATGTAGATCATTAATGAATATATATTGAAAAGTAGAGGCCCTAGAATGGATCCTTGTGAGACACCTGTGTTGTTTGCTAAGTAATCTGATAGTTGGTTTTGCCATCTAACTGATTGCTGTCTGTTGTTTAGGTAGGAGAAAAAAACAGGTTATTACACTTTGAGCAATTAAGTTCCTCTAGGTGTTGCAAAAGCTTAGAGTGAGATACTGTGTCGAACGCTTTCGAAAGGTCTAGCAGGAGTACAGAAGTGGGTAGGCCAGCATCAAGAGCTTTATTCACTATATCAGTAAAGGAGACTAAAGCTGATGTTGTACTATGGCCTGGACGGAAGCCATGTTGAGTGGGAGATAGGAGGTTATTATTGATGATGTGATTGAGTAGTTGGGTTTCAGTACATTTTACTAGGATTTTTGACAGTGGGGAGAGAATGGAGATAGGCCAATAATTTGAGAGATCGTGGGCATTTTCTCCTTTGTGAAGTGGGGTAATAATGGATTTTTTCCACAGTAGGGGGACATATGATTCAGTGACAGAGCAACTGATTAGAATGGTGACTAGGTAAGCTATAGCCTTGGCTGCTAGTTGTAAGTATTCTGGTAGTAAGTTATCAGCAGAGCATGAGCAGGGTTTTAGTTTGGTTAGAAATTTTTGAATTAGGGATTTAGGCATGGGTTAAAGTGAGAAAGGTGGATTAACTAGAGGGGAGAAAGGGTTCTATGGAGGTAATGCTAGAGATGGGATTTGTTTTTGAGGATGAGTCCTTGATTAATTTTTGGATGGTGTCAATATGGTGTGGTCCTTTGTCTTAAGCAGAGATCCATCAAGTTACACACACACACACACACACACACACACACACACACACACACACACACACACACACACACACACACACACACACACACACACATACATACACATCCCTACTTAACCTGGTAGAGTTCTTTGTGAATGTAATCATGGCTGGATTGCCAGCTGGCTCACAGATAGACCCAAGAAGTCAGGATTGCTGAGATCACCCCTGCCAAGAGGCAGGTTACCAGTGGAGTACCACAAGGCTACTAGATGGCCCGCTCCTGTCTGGCTTCTACTTCTCCTAGTTCAAGCCTAATCTCAAGGGCCTCTGCCTCACCAAGTTCACAGATGACTGCAAACTGAGAACTATCATAAATTCTCCCCTTGACACTAACATCCTGTGAGAGGGTCTAAGACAGAAGAATGACTGTTGCCAAACCCACAGATTAAAACTCTGTGCAAAGAAATGCATTATAGTGCCTTTTGGAAAACAATCTACTCAAGCAAAATGCTCCATAGGTTCATAGGTTCATAGGTAGGTACTAGGCTATTGGCCCTAGGGCCTATATAAGCCTAACCAAATGGTATCCTGGCTTTTGCAACTCAAGAAAATTATTTTCCTGTGCCCCTGTCAAGCAGAGCCACAGAAGTGATCCCCGGGGTGAATTTCCTATCTCCCATCCAATCATCAAGATTTTTCTTGAAGAGTGCTAATGAGGAGCTTTGTTTGATATAGATAGGTAGTTTATTCCAGAGTATGGGAAGTCTCTGAGACAGGAATCTATCCCTCCAGCATGTTCTGTTTATTGTGGTGACAAGGTTTAGGTCCCTAGAGTGTGTAGCTCGGAGGGATTTCTTTACGTGAAGCATGTCCAGCAGCTCTGGGTTTGACATAGCTTTGTATGTTAGGCAGAGATCACCTCTGAGTAGGCAATATGCGACAGAGTAAATCTGGGTTTTTTTGAGACAGTCTGTGTAGGGCATCTGTTTGAGGTCGGTAATCCTCTTTGTGAGGTATTTCTGTGGCCTTTCCAGTTGTTGTAGATGTCTTGTGAGGTACATACCAAAAGGGGAGTTGTACTCTATAATGGGTTTAATGAGTGATGAATAGAGGGGAGCAATGACCTCTTTTTTCCTGAATGAGAAACCTTTTGTGATGAGGTGTGCCATGTAGAAGGATTTCCTGACTACTGCAGAGATGTGATTATCAAAGGATAGACTACTGTCCACCTGTGTCCCAAGGTCTCTTATCACACTTAAGGTGTTAAGTAGACTACCACCTAGGTGGTAGTTCATGGGTACAGAGTTTTTTACTAAAAGGGATGACAATGCACTTTTTGGCATTGAGCTTGAGGCCATGGCTTTGACACCAGGCATCTGTCTCAGTGAGGCCCTTTTGTAGGATGTCCACATTGTTAGGATATTTGATTATGGCTCCTAGTTTGCAGTCATCTATGAACTTTATTAGCTAAAGACCTTCTGTGTTAGCCTGTACTTCAGAGAAGTAGATACCAAACAGGAGAAGACCTAGGACTGAACCCTGTGGTACTTGTCCACTTGTCACTAGTCTGAAGTTGGATTTAGAGTCTGCTACTTTCACAGTGTGGGTTCGGTCAGTGAGCCAGTTGGCAACCCATCTTGTGACATAGGGATTTATACCTAGTTTATTGAGTTTGTCTATAATTCCAGAGTGGGGGATGGTGTCGATAGCCTTGGCGAGATCTAGATAGGCTGTGTGTACCACCTTACCCTCATCTACAGCTTGGTGACCACTTCAAAGAAGTATATCAGTTTTAGGAGACGTGATTTGCTTTTTACAAACCCGAACTGGGTAGGGTCCAGAGTTTGGAGATTACCAATGTCATTGTTTATAAGTTCCATGATGATACGCTCCATAGCCTTGCAGACCAGGCTCATCAGGCTAATGCAGCGGTAGTTCCCGGGGTCCGTTGTGGCTCCCCCTTTGTGGAGTGGGATAACCACTGCTGTGCACCATTCAGTGGGCACAAAGCCTAAGGTGAGGCTATGATTGAACATGGTACTTAGGTGGGGTGCCAGTGCATTCTGTAGTTCATGTAGAATGCAGCCTGGGATGTTGCCAGGTCCCATGGATGCTGTGTTCTTGGCTTTGGAGAGTGTGTTTTTTACCTGTGCAGCTGTGATTACTTGTACTTTGCATTCTTCCAGTATAGAGATGGGCCCTGTAGGGGATGAGAGAGGGATAAAGTTAGCACTGAACCTATCTGCCAGGATGTTGGCAACATCAGTTGGTTCTGTAAATTTAGTGCCATTGTGCTGTAACTCAGAGCAGATCTGAGTGTTGCCATTGAGATTCTTGACATAGCTATAGAATGCTTTGTGCTTGTCTTTAGAATCAGTGGCAATTTTGTTTTCGTAACTAGCTTTGGAGGATTTTATGAGGGATCTCAGCTAATTACTGAGGCTGACCATGGAGTTCCTCCAATCATGGGATTTTACTCTTTTTTGCAACAGTTTCTTTCTTCTGTTGTAGAGTTTGTTTATAGCAGGGAACCACCAGATTGGCTTCCTTTTTTTGGAGGATAGCATCTTGGTTCTGTTAGGGATTGCACGATCCATGCACTTGTGTAAGTGCTTATAAAGTGCAATTGTATAGGATTCAGCAGTCGTATCTCTATTGTCCGTCAGCATGGGTGTCGTGAAGTTTGCCACTTTTGTCTTAAGAAGTGTGAAGTTGGCTTTGGAGAAATTTTTTACAGTGGTTTCCCTAATGTGGGGGTGGGGCTGGGATGTAGATGTCTAGGGTGATTTGCTTGTGGTCGGATCTGACCAACAAGGAATTGACCTCTGGTGTGGAACACCATTTGCCCATGTTGATAATGACCAGGTCTAGGATATTGCTGCCCCTGGTGAGGGTGTGGATAAGTTGATCCAAGGCATTGGAATTTATGAATTCCAGAAAACGTTGAGCACAAGAGTTGGTACATGAGTAGTTTTCCCAGTTAATGGTGGGGTAGTTGAAATCGCCCATTATTAGGGTGTTAGGTTGTACTCTAATATTTTCTGGTGTATCAAGAAATGAGAAGTGGGAATCCTGGGGCATGGTGGGGGATCTGTAGCAAGCTACAATTTGCATTGCGGTCTTGTCCAGAGTCAGTTGCACTTGGATAATCTCAAATGCATTATGCTGAGCAACTAGGCTGGAGGTGTGGATATCCTTAATGAATATGGACACGCCTCCGCCTTTAGTGCTTCGGTCAAAGTTAGGTGGCCGAAAGGTGTGGTATGAATTATAGCCTGGTAATGCAGGGATGCTCTTTGGAGCCTTGAACCAGGTCTCTGTCACTGCACAGATGTCGATGTTCTCCATTTTAAGGAGTGCCTCGAATGAGTGCATTTTGAGGTTTAGACTTGTAGCATTGAGTTGCATTACCCTCAGATTTTGCTTGCTTGTACCTGTTACGGTGGTGAATTTGTCATTTGAACCTTGCCTAAAAAAGGCACTATAGGGGTGGCAAGAGCCTTAGCCAGTATCCGGAATCCCAAGGACGACAGTTGCAGCCATTGATAAGATATTCCTAAGATTTGACCCAATAGTTAGATATCTGGGAACATATGTAGACTGTAATCTGGCCTTTGACTAATACATAGCCAAGGTATTAAGAAAATAATTTTATGTTGCCCAACTTATAAGTAAGGATATGGCATCCAGGTCCAAAGAAGTTATAGTACCAATCTACGTATCAGGCCCATCATTGATGACAACCCCCCTTCAGCATATACCTGATTAGGCATATGCAATAGTTGGAATGCCCACAGAGTTTTCTCACCAAGACACTCCAGGATATTAACGCACTGTCTGATACAGAATGTCTTGGAGCCTTGTCTCTGTACTCAGTCTTCTACAGGTTGCTGAGAGGCGATCTGTGTTTGACATATAAAGCATCCTTAGATCCAGCCCTGATGGAGCTTTTGCACATCGGCAAAATGTACAGCACCAGAAACACTAGATCTAAAAATCTGAAATTTGCTTACAACTTAAATAGAACATGCTAGCAAGACAGATATGTGAATCAAAGGATGCCCATACTATGGAATAAGCTCCCCATCTATGTGAAACAGAGACCATTTATAACCCCGTTCAAATGTAATATGTCTCTTATAGACATAGGCTGACAGTAAATATTCCCTAACTAACATACACCCCCACATAATATTTTAGCAGACTCTAAACAAACATATCCCCTCCAATTAAGGTCCACATGTTACAAGGGGATGCAATTGGGTTGAGCTGCATGAATAGGTTCATAAAAGACCTGGTGGTCATTAACATATCAACCTATGAACTTCACAATGTTTTTTCTTTTTTTTTTTTTTGGTCAAGAAATGCACATTTAGATAGAACCCCTAATATTTTACCTTGTGGTCCAATATTATTTATATTGGATTACAGAATGCAGTGCAATATTGTCAGATTTCTTTCAATGGTATATAACACTATCATCAGTTATAGAATACATCCAACAAGTACTGTTATATTTTGAATCATTTAACATACCATATTTTTTTAATACAGATAATGAGATTCAATTATTTGGAATGAGTCTGTGTACATATACTAATATTTTTTTGAGGTAATTCATGCATGAAGCTATTAGGTGAAACAGTCTTTAATGATGAGAAACTTTAATGCGTATATACAAACAGTTATGTCTATTAACATGCCATTTGATGATGTTTGTGAAAATGGCAAATAATTAGTGACATTGAAATACATGACCAGGGTATAGAATTAGATAATTGCCAAAAATGTGACTAGCAAACATCAATAAATGCTAAGGTACTAAGAGATATTTTTGTAGACACAGATTTTATAAAACCACTTTTCTGTCTCGTTATTCTAGTTAAAACTTTAAATTTTCCCAAATCTGCACAGCTGTGACTTGTGCTGAATTTTAAGGTTGTAGGATTCCCAGAAGACTATTACAGAGGAGTACACATTTATTTTATTTCAGTGTAAAAGTCCCAAGAGTTTACTAGTAGCTAGGAGAAATCTGCTGTAGCTGTCACATCTGACTATACTGAAATATGTACATTCCTAAGGTTTTAAGGAAATACTTGTTTCAAAACTGAATATTGCTGTATATTTGACAGTCATATACAATTGCAGCTATGCTATTTAAGATCTGGAACAAAATAACTGGCAAAACATATGCAGCTTATCTCAATAATGCTGTTTCACATTCTTTTGCTGTAAGAATCTGCTCGCAAGAAACTAATTTATATCTTCTCTTCATTGCTCATGGAATTTAACTGTGTGCGGCCCAGACGACAGGAACATTTGTCATTATGTGAAATCCATTTTTAAGAAGCCATTTTTGTACTACTGGTAGCATTGTCTAAACTTTTCTAAACAATAATGTTAGCTGCTGATGTAATTAATGCTAGATCAGGAATATGCATGAAGGCAACTAGCACATTCATAGTAATCAAGTTTATTTAATAAATCTGAATAGTAGCTAAGCAGGCGTAACACAAATATGAATTTATTAAAAATAATTGGTTTTAATTTAGAGTGGATCTGCATGTCCTCCCCAGGGTTGGGTGGGCGGTCGAAAGACATGCGTAAATGGGCGTGCCTTCGTTGAAGGTTGAACATCGAGCTGGCACCTTGGCGTTCATGAAAATCCACTGCCAATCATTAGCGGACCGGAGTTGCTATGTGGCGACCCCTAACCGTGAAAAGCCGAAAGACAACAACAACAACAACACTTGCTAATTAGGATGTTTGGCTGATTATGTTGGTAATGTATATAGGTTCATAGGTTCATAGGTTTATACTAGGCTATCTGCCCTAAGGCATTTATAAGCCTAGCCCAAAGTTTTGTGGCTTATACCACCCCTTATATGAAAAAATACTGTGCCCATTAGTTTGTTGTGCCTCTGTCCAGCAGTGACACCGAGATGATTCCCGGGGTAAACCTACGATCTCCCATCCACAGGTCAAGATTTCTCTTGAACAGAGCCAGCGAGGTGCTCTGCCTCACATGGACCGGGATTTTATTCCACAGCATAGGGAGTCTCTGAGTGATAAATCTATCCCTCCAGCACGTCCTATTTATAGGTTTAAGTCACTTGCTCTAGTGGTTTTGGTGGATTTGGATTTTTTGAGGTGGAGCATGTCCATTAATTCCGGGTTGCACATGGCCTTGTATGTCAGGCACATGTCACCTCTGAGCAGACGGTATGCAACTGAATAGAGCTGGAGTTTCTTCAATCTGGCAGCATATGACAGATTTTGGAGTCCCTTTATCCTTTTGGTGAGGAACTTTTGGGGTCTCTCCAATTGCTGCAGATGTCGGTTGAGATACATCCCGAATGGGGCATTGTACTCGATCATTGGCCTGATAAGTGAAGAGTAAAGGGGAACAATGACCTCACTAGATCTGGATGTGAATCCCTTCATGATCAGGTGGGCAATGTAGAAGGTCTTTCTAACCACTTTAGCAACGTGAGTGTCAAAAGAAAGGCCACTGTCAACCTGGGTCCCCAGGTCCCTAATAACCTCTTCTGTGCTTAGTGGATTGCCACCTATATGGTAGCTTGGGGTTACCTTGTTTTTCCCGAAGGGTATGACTATACATTTTTTGGTGTTTAACTTCAGGCCATGGCTCTGGCACTAGCTATCTGTTTCCGTGAGTCCCTTCTGAAGGATATCCGTGTCCGATGCACTTTCCACTATGGCGCCCAGTTTGCAGTCGTCTGCAAACTTTGTCAGCCAAAGTCCTCCCCTGTTAAGTGGTATAGACTATTTGTAGGCTTCTGAGCCCCCAAGCCCTTCTGTGTTTGAGGGAAGCCTTCTAGCTTGTTTTTTTTTTTCTTATAACTAGCCAGTTTTCTAGTTTCAGCACTCAAATCTGTTTCTTTGATCTCAGCACTTGTTCAGATTTAAAAAAAAAAAAAAAAATTCATCTGCTTTTACTGTACTTGTGTTTCTACCTACTTCATTTTACTTTTGCATCATCATAAAAATACTCAATTGTATTTATTACTGCTTGGTGTAACTCATTCTAAGCCTTTTGGTTTAAACACTTGGGCTTCGGACCAGTTGTTTTGCACTGAGAGGGTTTGTGGTCTGCACTGTTGTGGCAGAACAGGTAGCTTACATCCTTCTAGGTTGGGAACTGCTGAGTGAGGGCTCAGTATCTGTTATTCTAAAAGTGTATTAATTCTGGTTTAAGCATTGGGCTTTCAGGCCAGTTATTTTACATTAAGAGGGTTCGTGGTCTGCACTCTTGTGGGAGGAGTGGCTGGACTCTGCCCTTCTGAGCTGGGAATTTCTGGTTAAAGGCTTATAGTGCATGCATATCTGAACTGCTTCTTACTGAAGTTGGTGCGCCTTGTTTGCTGTGGCATAGACTGGATTCGGGCCTGCTGGATCTAGCTTTGTTTGTGTAACTTGAGCACTAATCCAGACATTCTCTAAAGTATTCAATTGTATTTATTACTGCTTGGTTGTAACTTGATTAAAGTGTAGCTATCATTCTAAGTCTTTTGGATTAAGCACTTGGGCTTCAGACCAGTTGTTTTACATTAGGAAGGTTTGTGGCAAGCACTGTGGTGGCAGGACAGGTAGCTTTCATCCTTCTAAGTTGGGAACTGCTGATTGAGAGCCCAGTGTCCAAGTGTATTAGTTCTGGTTTATATTGTAGCACTTTTACTGCTACAACCTACCCATAGTTCCTCATACATTTGAGAGTAATGTGATGTTTGATATTTAACCAGAAGTAGGTGAATATGTTAAACTTCTAGCAATATTCAGCCCAAGTATTCCACTGAAAAGAGATCTGTTTCTTTCATCATTCTCTGAATTGGATCTGCAATAGTATAGTTATTAAATCCTCATGTTTCTTAAGAAGCCTAGGTTAAATACATTTAAAAAAGAAGCTCTTTTCTCTTTTAGTATGTTTTCAAGTCATTTAGTTATTAGGAAAAGTGTTTGTGAAGTCCTAGAGAATAATAAACATACTGTCCCTAAAAGTAATCCACTACTAATGTAAGCCATCAGGAATACTTCATAACTTTCAGGCATATTCATAAACATGCATGCAACTGTATCCTGTTTGCTATGTTTCGTACACCCTCATTCATTGGCACAAGTCATAGACATATATTGCTGTAATTAAATTGGCATGTACAAGCTTTCGGACTGTTTTTAATGGTTTACAGGTACATGCATTAGATGGTTATGTACTATGTGAGTGGTATCCCAACAGGGTCAAGTGCTTTGTAGAGTGACTGTGCTATACAGGACAGCCGAGAACAGAGCTATATCCAACACTAGGCTACCTCTGTTTAGGTCCTGGTGCTAGGTGGGAGGCCTGGCCTAGCTTAAAAAATAAATAAATAAATAAAAATTATTCACTTTAGCAAAAATAAGTAAATAAATAACCAAATAAAATAACACAAAAACACTGCTGTCTTAAAACTACTCCACTCTAAGAAAATCTCAATGCTCAACCTTAAGGAAAAAAAAAAGAAAGACAGTATCTCCACTTTAAGAAAAAAATATATATATATGTATGAGTCAATGTCAGGAATGTGTGGGAGACTTGAGTAACAGCACCTCCTCCAGTGTGGATAATGAAGCTTCATGGGCTAGGCTGTGTCTGACAGTGAGTACACGATATTCAACCGCAGATTACTGAATGTGCCTGTGTGTGTGTGCGTGTGTGTGTGTGTGTGTGTGTGTGTGTGTGTGTGTGTGTTTGTGAAATACCTCTGTTAGGGGCACTGTCTAGCTAAGTTACTTTGCTCAGAGTCAAACTCTGAACCTTAATTATTGGAAGGCAAGAACCTTAATCCAGTTGCCAGGACTTTTTTTAAATACTGAAAACTACAGTCTGTCAATGTCAGTCACAGATTTTCATAGTGTCATAACTCATAATCAGTGTCAATGGTCCAAGAAGTAGCACACTTGTCTGTGACTTAGAAAGCTGTGGGTTCAATTCCCATACCGAATAAATTGATTTCTGATACTGGGCTGTTTCACTCCTTACTGTATTGTCTTTTAGATAAATATTAACCTGGGTCCCATCTGTTTTGAGTTGGTGGAAGCTCAGGTAGATGCAAAATTCCCCCTAGTAGTATTAATATCACTGTGAGTCTCCGCTGAAAAGAAGCCACTAGGCTAATGGCACTAACCTGGTTAACAGAAGATAAATAAAATACCCATTGATGCAAAAAGTGTTGCTTTGTTAACCTTTTAGGTGATTTTAGAGTAGTCTCCTCTTACCTGTTTCCAAATTTTGCAGAACGTCTTTAATTTTGCCTCAAATTTATGCGCTGTTCTTGAGCAAGTGTCTTAACCAGCAAGTACTTTGGGGCAACTGGAAATTTGGGCTAGTCTATTTAATGATTCCTTGGACTGCAGGCCTCATAGCTTCCTATAAACCAGAGTATTTATGCTGTAACAGAAGGAAATTGATTCTAGTAAATTGAAGCATCATCATATGAGCTTTGGTCTTTGGATGTGATCCTTGGTTTCTTTGTTTTGTTGACTGTTGATGGTGTGTTTATGATTTAGCTGTGAATAAATTGTACAGTATGAAATCTGCAAGTTTAATGTTAATTGTTTAACTATACATATTTTTTAATTTAGATGTTTTTTCAAGCACACAGGTATGGAATGCAGTATGCTTGAACTACAACAACTCGAGTAGCACTTAATGCAGATGAATAAGGCAGTGAGCTGTTAAAGAACTGCTTTCTGTAGTACATGGTTTGAGTCCCTCAGTCCTCATTTGTCTTCTGTGAGAGACACGTTACTTCACCAGATAGTACTCCTAGACTGCCCCTGAAAATGGCACTTGCATCCAGTGTGCTGTCCCAAGTTGTAAACAAATGCATTGTCCATTTATCATTTGCAATCCTGCAACCTTTACATAAAAGCTAATTAGCGCTTCACTATGTAATCTTTTATTATGGGTCCCTTCACAGGTCTTGTTTATTGAATTTCCAGATGCATTTCCAATAAATGTGAAGTTCAAGGGAATACTTGTTTACCATTGCTCATGCTAAGTCTGTTTCACTGTGAGACAATTTTTATTTTGCAAATGTCTGTCAGTATTTTTCATTGTAAAATTTTAAATAACGGTATTTAATCTCTGCGATCATTGTAGAAGTGAAAAAAAGAAGAAGAAAACAAATGGTATGAACACTGAATAGCATTTTTTATAGTAATTGAGGAAAGACAGCCAAGTAATGGGATATTAGTATGGCTGAGCGTGCTCCATTTGACCATAATCTGGCTTTGTATGTTATAACTTTGAGCTGTCCATTAAATTCCTGCATCCTTCGCAGACAATAATTAGTAATTTACTATATGCTATTTGAGTATGACACCCAAAACATCTCTCGTAGTTTAATGGGTATCAGATGCAGTTTCATTAAATAAGAGTTTCAAGGGAAAAGACTTTTACAGTTTCTCATACTGTTTTCAATGTAAGAGTGCTTTGTTTTGTTTAGAATATAGCACTGTTTTTCTGTAAAGTTTGAAATAAAAGTTTTAAATGAAATCCAAATCTCTGTAATAATTGTAAAATTTAAAAAGAAAATGGTATGTTCAGTAAGAGGTTTGAACATTGTTTATGGTAATTGGAAGAGACAGACCAATATGTCTGGCAAGGGCCAGATTCATTACCATGCAGTACAGCCCCAATTTGTCCACAATCTGGTTCTGTTGACACTGGATGCATGTGCTGTAAATATAGAGCATTATTAGCTATTTAGGTGGGTCAGACCTGTACTGGTTCATAGGTTCATAGGTTGGTACTAGGCTATCAGCCCTAGGGCCTATACAAGCCTAGCCATAACAATTCCCTGGCTATTTCTTCCCACATTATTTACTTTCCTGGACCCCTGTCTAGCAGGGCGACTGACGTGATCCCTGGGGTGAATTTCCTTTCTCCCATCCAATCGTCAAGGTTCCTCTTGAAGAGGTCCAAAGAGGCACTCTGCTTGACATGTATGGGCAATCTATTCCAGAGTCTGGGGAGTCTCTGGGTCAGGAACCTATCCCTCCAGCATGTTTTGTTTATTGTGATGACAAGGTTTAGATCCCTGGAGCGTGTAGCTCTGAGGGATTGGGATTTCTTTAAGTGTAGCATGTCCAACAGCTCTGGGTTTGACATGGCCTTGTATGTTAAGCAGAGATCGCCTCTGAGTAGACGATATGCGACAGAGTATAGCTGGAGTTTTTTAAGGCGGTCAGTGTAGGGCATCTGCTTTAGGCCTGTGATTCTTTTAGTGAGGTATTTCTGAGGCCTTTCCAGTTGTTGCAGATGTCTTGAGAGGTACATACCAAATGGGGCGGAAATGTCAGATCAGATAATTAATCTTAAAGACAGAGAAGAGTGATCAAGAATGAGATGTAGGTGTAATGTATCTGTGCAGTGACTGAGACCTGGTTCAAGGCTCCAGAGAGCACCCTTGTACTACCAGGCTATAACTCATACTTTCGGCCATGTAACCTGGACCAAAACACCAAAGACAGAGGTGTGTCCATATTCATTAAGGATATCCACACCTCCAGCCTAGTTGCTCGGCATAATGCATCCAAGGTTATCCAAGTGCAACTAACTCTGAAATCCAAATTATAGCTTGCTACAGATCCCCTACCATGCCCCAGGATTCCCACTCCTCTTTTCTTGATGTACTGGAAAATATTAGGGTTCAACCAAACACCCTAATAATGGATGACATCAATACCCCACCATTAACTGGGAAAACTACTCGTGTACCAACTCCTTAGCTCAACGCTTTCTGGAATTCATAAACTCCAATGCCCTGGATCAACTTATCCACGCCCCCACCAGGGGCAACAATATCCTAGAACTAGTCATTACCAACATGAGTGATCGGTGTTCCACACCTGAAATCAACCCCTCATTGGTCCAATCCGACCATAAGCTAATCACCCTTGATATTCACATCCCGCACCCATCCCGCATTAAGGAAACCACAGTAAAAAATTTTTCCAAAGCCAACTTCATGCTTCTTTAGACATAAGTGGTGAACTTCATGTCACCCATGCAGATGGACAATACAGTTACAACTGCTGAATTCTACACAGATGCACTCTATAAGCACTTACACGAGTGCATGGATTGTGCTATCCCAAACAGAACCAAGATGCTATCCTCCGAAAAAAGGAAGCCAATCTGGTGGTCCCCTGCCATAAACAAACTATACAATAGAAGAAAGAAACTGTTGCAAAAGAGAGTAAAATCCCATGAGTGGAGGAGCTCCCTGGTCAGCCTCAGTAGAAGCTGAGATCCCTTATAAGATCCTCCAAAGCTAGCTACAAAAACAAAATTGCCACTAATTCTAAGGACAACCACAAAGCATTCTATAGCTATGTCAAGAATCCCGATGGCAACACCCAGATGTGCTCTGAGTTACAGCACAACTGCATGAAAATTACAGAACCAACTGATATTGCCAACATCCTGGCAGAAAGGTTCAGTGCTAACTTTACCCCCCCCCATCCCCTAAAGGGCCAATATCTATACAGGAAGAATGCAGAGTCCCTGTAATCACAACTACGCAGGTAAAAGCTACACTCTCTAAAGCCAAAAACACAGCATCCATGGGACCGGACATCATCCCAGGCTGCGTTTTACATGAACTTCAGAACGAACTGGCTCCCCACTTAAGCATCATGTTCAATAATAGCCTTGCATCAGGCTTTGTGCCCACTGAATGGCAAAAAGCAACAGTTATCCCACTCCACAAAGGGGGAGACACCACTGATCCCAGGAACTATTGACCTATTAGCCTGATGAGCCTGGTCTGCAAGGCCATGGAACGTATCATCATGGAACTCATAAACAAAGACATCGGTAACCTCCAAACTTTGGATCCCTCCCAGTTCGGGTTTGTGAAAGGCAGATCATGCCTCCTGAACCTGATTGACTTCTTTTAGGCAGTCACCAAAGCTGTAGATGAGGGTAAGGTGCTTCACACAGCCTATCTTGACCTCGCCAAGGCTTTCGATGCCATCCCCCATTCTGGAATTATAGCTAAACTCACTAAACTAGGTATAAATCCCTACTTCACAAGATGGGTTGCCAACTGGCTCACTGACAGAACCCACACTGTAAAACTTGCAGACTCTAAATCTGACCTCAAAGCAGTGACAAGTGGAGTACCACAGGGTTCCATCCCAGGACCTCTCCTGTTTTGTATCTACTTCTCTGAAGTACAGGCTAACACAGAAGGCCTCTGGCTAATGAAGTTTTCAGATGAATGCAAACTAGGAGCCATAGTCAAGTCCCCAAATGATGTGGACATCCTGCAGAAGAGCCTCGCTGAGGCAGATGCCTGGTGTCAGAGCCATGGCTTCAAGCTCAGTGCCAAAAAGTGCAGTGTCATCCCCTTTGGTAAAAACTCCATACCCATGAACTACCACATAGGCAGCAATCTACTTAACACCGAATGTGTGATAGAGACCTTGGGACCCAGGTGGACAGTAGTCTATCCGTTGACAGTCACATCGCCACAGTAGTCAGGAAGTCCTTCTACATTGCACACCTCATCATAAAAGGGTTCTCATCCAGGGTAAAAGAAGTCATTGTTCCCCTCTACTCGACACTCATTAGACCCATTATAGAGTACAACGCCCCTTTTGGAATGTACCTCACAAGACATCTGCAGCAGCTGGAAAGGCACAGAAGTACCTCACAAAGAGGATTACTGGCCTCAAACAAATGCCCTACACTGACCACCTCAAAAAACTCCGGCTTTACTCAGTAGCATATCGCCTACTCTGAAGTGATCGCTGCCTAACATATAAAGATATGTCAAACCAAGAGCTGTTTGACATGCTACAGCTAAAGAAATTCGAATACCTCCAAGCTACAGGCTCTAAGGACCTAGACCTTGTCACCATAATAAACAGGACATGCTGGAAGGATATATTCCTGTCCCAGAGACTTCCCATACTCTGGACTAGGCTACCCATCTATGTCAAGCAAAGTTCTTCATTAGCACTCTTCAAGAAAAATCTTGATGAGTGGATGGGAAATGGGACATACATCCCGGGGATCACTTCTGTGTTTCTGCTCAACAGTGGCACAGGAAAATAACTTTCTTGGGTGACGTAAGCCAGGGAACCTTGTTGGCTAGGCTTATGTAGGCCCTTGGGCTGATAGCCTAGCACCTACCTATGAACCTATATAAGCAGGTAAGCCCCCCCCAACAAAACAGTATGTTGTATGCAGTCATAGTTTTGATTTTCGTATGACTTGTGGGCTGTTGAACAAAAGTTGCAACAAGACTTATGCTGTCTTTATTTATTTTGCTTTATTCATTGTACTAACGTGTGAGCTAATTCATTAACAGGCCAGGATTGTGTAATATAGCCTAAGCATGTTGCATTTTAGTAACTGCATAGGTGCTGACAATTGGTTGGGTCATATAACATACGTTATTTGGAGTTATGATCAGACCCATCTGATCGTCGGCATCTGTTATGTATTTGCGGTTGTGTATTACCTTGCTAGTCTTTTCTACAAGATGAGCTTGCAAAGGATTTCAACATTTAGTTAAAATTGATACTCTGGCAGTTAGTGCTGAGGACTAATGCTCTGACTTGTTAATGAGTTGCATTCTGTAGCAAGGGTGCAGGGTTGTAATATTTTACCTTAATTTAAAAAATTGTTTGCCACAAAGCATGTCCCTTATCCAGCCTGTGTTTTGGAGTAATTAGGAATTTGAGTTAGGTTCTGTAATGGTCTCTATAACTGCATGACTAGTTACTATGAACTTGTTGTCATTGTTTGCCAGTCATTCCCCGCTGCATACCTGAACTAGTTCAAATGAGGTTTGGCAACTGACTAATTTGTCCAGGGACATCTTCAGAAGGAGGTTAGACAAATGTATTAGTGAGAGGTAAGAGGGTGGGGGATGAGAGGGTTAAATGGAAGGAGGGTTTATTGGGATAAAATGAAGTAAGGTGTGGGGAGGAGCTTAAAGGGTCTTAGATTAAAACAGCTGGGTAAGGAATCACATTTTGGCGTGAACTTGCTACTGGCAGGTTTATGTCCTTGATGATCATAGGTACCTTGGAGGACAGGTAGGCTTTGGGCTAATAACATTAAGCAAGGAGAAAAGGGGTAATGGTGGTAGCTAGGAATTACTAGGGTGGTTTAGTGCTGGTTACTCTAAATCATGAAACAGCAGTGATTACACTTTGCTTGCTACTACAGGAGGGGTGCTTTGGGGGGGTTTGGATCGTTAATAGGCCGGTGCAGTATTTCCCTGGTTCTATTCGTTGCATGGAAAGGTTACCATTAAATTGCAGTATTTTATTCATTTTACTACCCTATCAGTTGATTTGAATAGGTAAGTGTTTTTGTTTTGCTAGATACAGGCATTGGTGGCATATGGTTGAGAGGATGTTGCTGAAGGAAGAGTTTCGGGTAAGTAGTTTGTGGAAATGTGCATTGGTGGTGGTTGGATGGTGATTCTCGGTTCCTTGTCAGGCTGTGAGAACTTTTCGTGGGTCTGAGTAAGGAAGAGTGGCAGCTGCCCTGTGCATGCATGGTTTATCAGTGGAGTGGGGCCTTGCCTTGACCGTACAGCTTTTCACACGAGGCATTTGGAAAGATTGCAGCTGTTGGCATGGTGTTTGTAGGGAGAGCCTGAGGACCAGTGTAGGGGAAAATGAAAGGGCATGTATGGCTTTGTACTTTTGTTTTACTTTAACCCTACTCTGGTTTACAATTTAAAGTTAGTTGGTTAGCGATCACTGGTGGCTGTGCAGTCGGAGTATGGGGTTTTGGGCTGTTCGTGGGCAGGTGAGAGGCATCACTTAGTTACAGGAAGTTTTGCTTGGTCTCTGGGTGAAGTGGGATCACTGCTGTTAGAGAGTGTTGTGTTGGTTTCTTGAGGTGTCACAGAGTGGGGACTGTTAAGGCAGGAGAAGCCCGCCACTGGAATCCATCAATTTATTTGTTACTTCTCAGTTATGTGTGACTGTTAAGTCAGTTTTGTGGCTTGCCACTCTACTGGGTATTGACACACAGAAAATAAATAAATAACAAGAGAAAGAATATGAAGGGTGGAAGTGTTGTGAAGTGCTCCATTCAGGTCTTCTCTTGCTTTCCTGTGTGATCATTGTGTGAAGAGAAAATATTAAATTTACAGGCTGTGTATGCTTTACGTCATGCGGTTTTGGTGTGGTGGGTTTGGAATTGACTGGTGACTGGGAGTGGATCAGTTGTGAAGAGTCTTGGGTTTTCCTGGTGTCCACTTGCTCTGGATTCATTGGTGGTTTGGTGTTTCCTAGGCAGTGCCTCCTTTCACGGGCTGTGTGGGGCTGCTGTTTCTTGCTCCGATGGTAGGGGAGTGGGGATGGATACATGTGTGGGGGTGGCAAGGGACTATTACAGCTGTTGGGGCTGGCACCTTCATCTTTTCATCGGTTCCTCATAAATATTTTTTTTCTGCAAATCGTGAAGATCTAAGTAATTCCATGATCACCAACACCTGGTTGAGAACCTCATATCCTAGTAATAATAGATTGGGTGGTACATGGCTGGGGAAGTAGGGATGCACTTAAAATATTTTTTTCATGCTGCATAATGTGTGGAGGCCAAAGGAAGGTGGGAGTGCTTGCATGTATGTCTGATTGACTAGGTGTTTTCAGATTGGCAAGACTTGGTGTATACTTGCATCCCCAATCCCTACTTTGTGGAATAGCATGGGCGAATATTCCAGTTATGGGAATCTTACAGGCTGATTTTAGAAATACTGATAGATGTTGAGTTTTTAGACCCCTTAAATCGGTAGCCACATTATTTATATAACAAAAAATCTCCAGCTTTGAGTTTTGCCCCACAGTTATTTATGGATTGTACTGATCCTGTGGGGGGCATGTTTTCTCTGAGAAGATTTTGTTTTTGTTATGGAGTTTATTATTGGAAGTGGTTAACTAAGGGTCATGGCAGAGTTTGCTGTTTGTGTGCTGAATGTGTAGTGTGTGCAGGGGAGTGGTCATCAGTCAGTAGAGCAGCAGTTTTGTGTTGTTTTGTGTTGTTCAGGAGTGGTTACAGCGGAAGCTACTCTGCATTTATCTAGTGGGCATTGCAGTTAAGGGGTGTTTGGTATGGAATGGCTTCCTGTTGGGGACATGTCTGATTCTTGTCCAGATTTGTGCAGAATGTCCAGGTTTTGCCTTATATCTTGGATCTGCTTCTCATGATTTGTGGCTTTTTGGAAATCACTAGGATGATTGGAGGTGAAAGTCACTATGCAATGACATACTGTGGTGTAGGGGCCCTACTGAGTTGTCTACTAAGGTAGACAGCTACTTTAATAAAGAAGGGGGGTTATTCAGCTGGTTTACAGCTGGAGTACTACAGGATGCAGCTACACTACTGCAGGTGACATTTCAGTGAACTGTTTGAGGGTCTAGTAAGGCAGTATTTGACTGTTTGCTGGGTATGTGACATTAAGGGAAAATGGTGTGCCAGTTAACTCTTATGTGACCTCTTAACAAATTGGGCAAATCATTACAGATGGAAGTTAGGAAATAATGAAAGACATCCGAGTTTCAGACTTCGTACCCACTCAGAATCTTCATGCTATGAAAACCACTGCAACAGCCTGACACACCGCCGAGCAGTATAAACAACAATGATACCGTATTCAGTATTTAGGAAAAAAAAAGGGGTATGTCTGCTTTGGTATATTGATAAGCTAACTGTTGATTAGTGCCCAGGTATGACATATTTGTATGCATGTGTGGCAGCCTCAACACTTGATTATGTATCATGACAGCCAGTTTGCATATGGGAGCACCCAGTTCGGGTTTGTGAAAGGCAGATCATGCCTCCTGAACCTGATCAATTTCTTTGAGGCAGTCACCAAAGCTGTAGATGAGGGTAAGGTGGTTCACACAGCCTATCTTGACCTCACCAAAGCTTTTGACACCATCCCCCATTCTGGAATTATAGCTAAACTCACTAAACTAGGTATAAATCCCTACGTCACAAGATGGGTTGCCAAATGGCTCACTGACAGAACCCACACTGTAAAAGTTGCAGACTCCAAATCTGACCTCAAAGCAGTGACAAGTGGAGTACCACAGGGTTCCGTCCTTGGACCTCTCCTGTTTGGTATCTACTTCTCTGAAGTACAGGCTAACACAGAAGGCCTCTGGCTAATGAAGTTCACAGATGACTGCAAACTAGGAGCCATAGTCAAGTCCCCAAATGATGTGGACATCCTACAGAAGAGCCTCACTGAGACAGATGCCTGGTGTCAGAGCCATGGCCTCAAACTCAATGCCAAAAAGTGCAGTGTCATCCCCTTAGATAAAAAGTCTGTACCCATGAACTACCACATAGGCAGCAATCTACTTAACACTGAATGCGTGATAAGAGACCTTGGGACCCAGGTGGACAGTAGTCTCTCCTTTGATAGTCACATCACCACAGTAGTCAGGAAGTCCTTCTACATAGCACACCTCATTATAAAAGGGTTCTCATCCAGGAAAAAAGAGTTCATTGTTCCCCTCTACTCGACACTCATTAGACGCATTATAGAGTAAAACGTCCCTTTTGGAAGGTACCTCACAAAACATCTGCAGCAGCTGGAAAGGCCACAGAAGTACCTCACAAAGTGGCCTCAAACAAATGACCTACACTCACCACCTCAAAAAACTCCAGCTTTACTCCGTAGCATATCACCTACTCCGAGATGATCTCTGCCTAACATATAAAGCTATGTCAAACCCAGAGTTGCTGGACATGCTACACTAAAAGAAATCTCAATCCCTCCGAGCTACATGCTCTAGAGACCTAAACCATGTCACCACCTTGTCACTCTTCAAGAAAAATCTTGATGAGTGGATGGGAAATAGAAAATACACCCCAGGGATCACTTCTGTGTCTCTGCTCAACAGTGGCACAGGAAAATAACTTTCTTGGGTGGCGTAAGCCTTGTTGGCTAGGTTTACGTAGGCCCTTTGGCCGATAGCCTAGTACCTACTTATTAACCTATGAACCTATGGTTATGTTTCACCTCTTACACAACATGCACAGCTCCTACTGACAGTTAAGTGTTGGCAGTTCTTTTCCTCTGTTATTTGGTTTACAATATTTTTTGGTGGGTTCTTTAAGATAGGGACCATGCAATTGATGAGCAAGGTGGCCCCTGGTAGTGTCTATGGTTAAGGAGTTTGGTTTGAGTATGTGCACAGCACTTATCTTGTCTTTGCAGATGGGTAGTGCAGAGGGGCACCAGTTGGTGGACTATAGGAAGTGCTCTTAGAATGTGATGGCTGCTGTTGCAGTGGATGTTTTGGCTGCTGGAGTGGTATGTAACTCGGTTGCAGGTAATCCTACTTCAGTAAGTACAGATTTAGGCAGGTCAGACTTGGTGCATAGTGTGGGGAAAGGTAACTAAAAGTTAAGTTACAGGCAGGGTGAAGCAGGCTTGGCAGTGTTTAAGGGGTGTTGGGTTTGTCCATAATGGGGTAGAGTTACTGTAGCATGAGTTTGGGGCATGCTTTGGGGGGTATGGTAGTGGGGTTTTACATTCTTTGGGTAAGAATGGGATGACGGGTTGATCTATAGGCTTTGATGCTTTGACAGCACGGTTGGTGAAAGCTAAGGCAAATTTGGTGATGGGGGTATTTGGTGGGGAATTTTGAGATTGCAGGCAGGAAGGAAGTTGGAAGGAAGGATCTTGCCTATTTAGTTTTAGTTTGGTTGGTGTCGTTGGCTACCAGAAGTTGTGAAGAAGAGGATTAACTGTCTATGGAAAGGGTCCCTGGTGGCTATGTTGCTGTGTGAGTTTAGTACTGTTAACCATCAAACTAGACTACAGGGGTGGGATTGTTGGACTAGAGTAAAGGTTTGACAGAACATTACAAGGTGGGGTGGGGTGGAGGTGTGTGTTGCTCTGGTTGGTGAGGGGTACTGCCTGCACTCAGGCTTACCGCTATTTGCAGTTACCAGACTTGGCTAATGCCCAGAAGTGGCAGAATCTTTCAAGACGTTGAGAGGAAGGCAAATGCTAGTAGGTGAGCACAGCAGATTTTTTTTTTTCTTTTCTCTAACATTGCTCTTAAAGTTGGGAATTGATGACAGGCATGTTCGGGGTGGTAGGGGGTTACAGTTTAGGGACTACATATATTCTGTTGACTATTCCAGTGTGCCTGGAGTCCTGTTGAGATTGGGAAGATGGTGGCTTCTCCATGGCTGGGAGTGCTGCTGCTGCTGCTACATGCACGGTTTTCATGTCATTCAGTGTAGTTGGGGGGATTTGTGGGGTCTATATCAGTTGAGCGAAAACGTCTTTACGTGAATACGAATACATCGAACTGCATTGCGTGAAGTACTTAAACCTCGAACGTCCATAACCGCGAATTCCGAAATGTCGATTTGTTTTGGTTGGCCCGTCTGCAGTATAGCTCTGTAAGGTAAGTGTGCGATAGATAGGACTTTAGGGTTAGGATTTGAGTTAAGGTAAGTACATAGATAGGTAATGTATGTAAGATTTTGTGTAGTGTTAGATGTAGGGTTTTTTTAAGTGTATGTATGTGTGTTATTTATTTTGTTTGGGTGCATGTCTGTAAGGGAAGTGTGTGGTAGTTATGGAACATAGGGTTAGGGAGGGGTTAAGGATAGTGCATAGATAGTTGTGTATGTGAGGTTTAGTTTAGCGTTGGAAGTAGGGTTTGTTGAATGTATGTATGTGGATTATTTATTTTGTTTGGGTGTATGTCTGTAGGGTTTGGTTAGTGTATGTATGTGGTTTATTTATTTTGTTTGGGTAGGTACTAAGTAACGGGTGGTGGGGTTGGCTGACTATGATAGTTCAATATTTTATTTTTCACGGTTTAGTGCTTTCAGGATTTTTGCGGTTCAAGGTACAAGGGGTGATGTTTAAGTACTCGTGTAAAGGGGTTTTCGCTCAACTGATATAGACCCAATTTGGGGACTATTGCAGTTATCATAAGTTGCTGTCATACATACTGCAGGGTCTATATTATAACATCGAATTTTATAAAGTTCGAAAGTTATAATATCGAACCAGTTTTGTTGAACACTGAAAACAGCGAAGGTGCAGGACACCGAATTCTTTCCCAGGGAAAGAATTCAGTGGGCCGTTGCTGTGGCTTTGCTGTTTTCAGCGTTCGATATGTTGGAACGTTACGGGTTGGGTTCAGGTAAGTGTGCGATTGTGTGTAGGTTAGGATTAGGGGGTGGGTTAGGTGAGTTAGGGTTAGGGAGCGGGTCAGGTAAGTGTGCGGTTGTGTGCAGGTTAGGGTTAGGGGGCGGGTTAGGTGAGTTAGGGTTAGGGCACGAGTGAGGTGAGTGTGCGATAATGACGGACCTTAGGGTTAGGGTCGGGTTAAGGTAAGTGGATAGCTAGTAGTGTATGTAAAGTTAAGTTTAGGTTTAGGTGTAGGATTTTAAGTGTATGTGTGTGGATTGCTGTTTTTTGTGTGTGTTTGTGTTGTGTGTATGTTTCTCGGAATAGCGATTTTTTTTCCCTGGGAAAAAAATTGCTATTCTGACTGTTTGATGTTTGCGGATTTCGGTGTTTAGGGTTTGATACTATAACATTCGATCTTTGTAGATTTCAATGTTATAATATAGACCCCATACTGAAATGGTTTTGTTTAATTTGCCGAGACAGAACATTAATATTAGTTTCCTTCTAATGTACGTGGCACCTTGATCTAAAGAGCCCCTGTTACCAGTTGCTTCAGTGATTGTATGAGGATATTCTTGTAGTGTTGATTATGTAAATGATTTAGGGACTGTTAAGATATAAGTTTACTTGGCCTACACTGTGCTGTATAGGTTTTATATGGAAATCAAGGGATGACCCAGGTAAGGCATATAGATATTTAAGTTATCCCTCCTCTATAGTGATTAGTTACAACATCTCCAGTTGGTATCTCACTTTACTTTCTGTGTTTTAATGAGGGTCATTGATTCTGTTGTATGTTCTTGCTTTGGCTGTGAAAGGATTTGATGGGGTGTACGATGGTGTCAGATTGAAGTGGGGAGGTAGGGCAGTGTAGCAGGGGCATTTCAGAAATGACATTGCCTAATGTCATTCAGAAAGTTGATTTGTGCGTGCAGAGAATTTACAGTGTTCTTTCTTTTGCAGGTGGAAGCAGTCGGGGACTGAAGGAAGTGGATTTGGAAGGTGATGAATTTGATACCAGTTGCAGGAGGTATCCTGGTCACCAGAGTGGTGCACAGTGAGGTTGCAGACAGCAGTTAGAGTGAGCAATGGTTAGTGGCTTGAAGGAAGTGGAGTTGAGAGGTAATGAATTCTGTTGGAATGTATGTTCTGGTGTTTGGTGTGGCACAGTGGGGTCACAGGTAATCCTACTTTATTTGCGTTCAATAAGGCATGTTTGAATTACTCTGGTTTGGGGTAGTGGAGTTTCAGGAAGCATTGCAGGTATGTGGGTGTTTTCGGGGATAGTTCAGGATTTTGTGCTTTGTCTACGTAGGAGGCTTAAGCAAGGCATTGGATTTGTGTTTCTTTGTGGATGTAGGCCCTGTTTTAATTATTTTCATGTTTAGTCAATTGGCGGCTTTCAGTACTTGGATGACAGGGCTTTTGGGGTTGATGGCAGGGATCTAGTTTGGTTTACAGAGGATGGGTACACTGAATGATGACTATTGATAGTTAGCTAAGCAAGAGTTTACCCATTGTACAGAGGTTATGTTAGATTATGTGGTTATGGTTGTCACTTTAGCATTGTAGAGGGATCAGGGTTTAATTTTAGCTGTTTAGGCAAGTTGCTATTTTGGCTGTTTATGGGATAAGGCAGTGGGAGGTGATGACATGAATCCAGGTTGGGTAGAGAGGATGCCATATACTGAATGACGGCTGTCTTTATGATTTTGAGGCATGGTTAGGTTGGAAATTCGGTAAGAGAGAGGGGGAACAGCCTGCTCAGGCTGGTGGGCAGAGAAGAGGGACAGGCTTGCCCTCTTCTGTTCCCTCTCTGATGTTTGGATGTTCATTTCAATAAGTTGGGAAGAGAAAGTGAGCAGTTGGAGGCAATAAGTGATAAATATAAGTGAGCGGAGGTAAGGATGCTGTTTATTTGGTTGGATGGGTAATTCAGTAAATGGTATATGAAGTCAATTGTTGGACACTGCTTCATAAGTAAAGGACTTGATGGGATGTATAATTCAATAAATGTTATAGGAAGTGAGTTGTTGGATGCTGCTTCATAAGTAAAGGAATTGGTGGGACTTGTAATTCAATAAATCATATATGAAGTGAGTTGTTGGACGCTGCTTTATAAGTAAAGTAAGTGAATAGAGGTATGGACACTGCTTACTGGGTCAGGATGAGTAAAGTCATGCTGTCATGATTAACACTACAGGGATGTTTATGTTGTGATTAAAATCAACTGTACGATGTTCAGCTGACATTAATAATTCTGGTTTTCAAAGCCATGTTATGGAAGTTTAATAAAGGTCGTCTAAAGCTATTCAGTGTGATGTATTTTATTGAAGGGGACCAGGACAAATGAAGTTTGGCAACAGACCAATTTGTCCAGGGTCATCTTCAGTAGGGGGTTAGACAAATATATTAGTGAGAGGTAAGAGGGTGGGGGATAAGAGGTTTAAATGGAAGGAGGGTTGATTGGGAGGAAATAAAGTAAGGTGTGGAGAGGAACTTAAAGGGTCTTAGGTTAAACCAGCTGGGTAAGGAATCACATTTTGGCGTGAACTTGCTGCCTGCCCTCCCTCCCTGTCTTTTTGGGTGGGTTGTTGTTATTTTATTAGTCCGGGTAGGGTGGAGAAGAGGGACAGGCTTGCCCTCTTCTGTTCCCCCTCTGATGTTTGGATGTTCATTTCAATAAGTTGGAAAAGGAAAGTGAGCAGTTGGAGGCAATAAGTGGTAAATATATTGAGTGGAGGTAAGGACACTATTTATTTGGTTGGAGGGGTAATTCAGTAAATGGTATATGAAGTCAGTTGTTGGATGCTGCTTCATAAGTAAAGTAAGTGAATAGAGGTATGGACACTACTTACTGGGTCAGGATGAATAAAGTCATGCTGTCCTGATTAACATTACAGGGATGTTTATGTTGTGATGAAAATAAGCTGTATGATGTTTAGTTGTAATTAATAATATTGGTATCAAAGCCATGTTATGAAAGTTTAATAAAGGTTGCAAATGTCATTTAGTGTGATGTGTTTTATTGAAGGGGACCGGGACAATAAATATTATGACAATATCAACAGGACACCATTTTTAATGTAACCCCTGGCAAATTAATCTTCCATGGCAACAGGTACTACATTTGTAGATGAAGCTCTGAAATGTAAACTTGCTTGTCAGCAGCAGCCTCTGTATTAATAATAGTTCTCTTTATTGTGGAATTATTCAGATTAATTTTACTACTGCAAAGATTGTGCATATTGACTGATATTGGAGGATTATAATGACATCAGTTTGAGTAGCCTTTTATGGTTGAAATTTTCTGAAATGGATAGTTTTGTCATTATTGCTTTATACATTTTGTTTCACTGCTTACTGGAAAAAATGTTCAAAACTACACATTTAAAACACACTCTTAACAATTGTTGCTGTATTAAACAAAGAATGCAATGTAATGTAATCAGGAAGGCAAATCAGCGAATGCATGCATTTATGCATAGTCTTAAAAATGTGTGCATCGCACCTATGGTTTAAAAACAGTCTATAGCCCAAGATACAATTGATCCACCACTGGTCAGATGCTTTTTCGATGAATGTGAGTTTCAAGGCCAGAGAAGTTTATTGTTTCTCATGTTAAGTCTGTTGAAAATGCAGCACTGCTTTGTTCTGTGTAGCAAATGGCTATCATCATCTGTGATATAACATGTTTAACAAACGTTTCAAATTAAATCCAAATATCTGTAATCATTGTAAAAGTACAGAAAAAGTAATATGAACATGGACAGTTTGAACAAGGAGAGACAGCCATGTAATAATGGACACAGGGACAGCTGTGGTGGGGGGAGGTCCTGGTCCATTACCGTGATTAGATCTCATTTGATTATGATCTGACTCTGACTGAGAACAGTAAGTAAGTAAGGAATAATATACCTTACTAATTTGAAATATGCAGCTAATTAGTATTAATTTGCTCGTTCCTGTTGTGATGTGTACTTCTATCATATCCATAAGTGATTCATGCAAATCTTAATCATTAATTTGTCATGATTTTGTTTATTTATTTTTTAATTTAAACTTCATTGACCAGATTAGTCCCACTAGGATAATGGGCTCTTTTCAAGAGAGACACAAGGGTGATAATCATACTGACTATGGGAAATTTGCCAGGACACTGAGGAACTTCCATAGTCTGCAAGTGTTATGCAGAGGGAGTGTAATCGATGTTACACTCCCTGCTTCCATTCCTGGTGCAGTGGTGGATCAGAGAAGCAGGGAGAAAATGAAAGGTGAATAATGGAGCTAGAAGCTAATCACATAATGGATTTAATGAAAGAAAAAAGTGTACATGATTTAAACAGGGGCATTATTATGGCAGAAATGTTTAATAGTGTAGAAAGAAAGGCGAGTCTTTGCAGGAGCGAGAGTTTGAGTTTAATGAGAAAGAAAGGGCAGTTGAGCCTTTTCAAAAGCAACATGTGGCTATAGAGGAAAAGGCAATCATGCCTTTGATTGACTCAAAAGTTATTTTAAACCAGATCCTCTACAGGGACGAGGAATCGACACAAGAATGTGTTGTTACAACCCTCCAATTGGGAGGGTTGTGGGATATTTATTTAAGAGACAGGGTGAATCAAAGTGAATCTGAAAGTGAGATGACAGCATTGCAGGGTGAGATTATGGACAGAATGCAGGAGGAGGAGGTGAGGGACAGATTGTGAAAGATAAGAAGTTGTATGCGCAAACAGTGAAAGAAGGAGAAAGACAAAGCCAAAGTAGTAAAAGAGATGGCAAGGAAGAAATTTGCAGTAAGGTTAAGTAATAAAGAAGAAAAAGGGCTTAAAAGGTATGAGGATTGGGACACTGTAACTATACCTTTGTGCACTTCCCCAAAGAAGGTAAGAGCTTTTATAACTAAGAAAAACTGTACAAAAAGAGGATTTCTGTGCAGTCTTTTATGTTCTCTTACAGTTGGTTAATATTAATCTGAAAGGGGGAGATCTCATTAATAAGACAGAATGTGTTGAACTTACATGGATCTTGAGATTAAAGGCTAATAAAGGTTCAGGTTTGAATGGAACTGTACCTTCAAAACCAATTCTTAAATCGTGGTCTAGATCATTAGTTATTTATCTGTGTGTTTTTTACTGCTGTTTGTAATAGTCTGATGAAGCGCCTATGAGGTGTGAAAGTGCTTACCGTTTATTAAATGTATTATATTTTATCTTGGTCATGTTAGTTCTTTTGCAACTTCTATGTTTTATAGTGTTGCATGGTAATTTGTAATTTAAAATATCTATATTTGATTTTTGCAAGATTGTGATTGTAGGGCTTTTCTTCCCGGGTCTCCATTGAAAATGAGCACTTTTTGTCCTAGTTGGATTTTCCTGTTAAACAAATGTCAAATAAATAAATAAAGCTCAGAGGCATCTACAACAAAATTCTAGATTTCCATGAATGCATCGTAGCACACAAACCAGACATTCTAATCATCACTGAAACTTGGATAAAACCAAACACTAAAGATTAAGAAATACTTCCCCCAGGACTCAATATAATCTCAATATAATAAGACATGATAAAAGTACACAAAAAAGCTGGAAGGGTCACAATACTTTTTAAAAAACTCACTAAACATCACCAGATACCCACTGAGTCACCCCAACTATTCTAACACTGAAATATCTATTACCATACTACACCTGAACAAGCACAAAACTATTTACATTGCTGCCTTATATATTCCCCCGGCAACAGAATCCCCATTCTTAAAGACCTCCTTCAGTGGTTTTCCACTAATGTAAATAAAGAAACTATTATACATGGTGATGTGACTAAAGACTATTTACTTGTAAACACTGACTCCCCTACTATCTCTATTAACCTATTCAACTTCACTTACGTTATCACCTCACCCACTGCAATCGACAAACAAAACAACAGGCACTCACTACTAGATTGGATCTTTACCACCTTACCCTCAAATAAAAACACCTTTGGCTGTGTCCCAGTCAACATCAGTGACCATATTCCCACATTTATTATAATACAAACTAATCACACCCCAACATACAATATTAAAACAAGTAAGTAAGGACTCTCTCTTAACAAAAACAACTGGAATACTCTAAAAAAACTACCACTAGAAAATTCTTAACATACTAAATGAGTTAGCACCCATAAGAACAAAAAGAACCAAATGTAGCCATAATCCATGGCTCAACAAAGAATCCAAACAACTCATGCTAAATAGAGACAAAGTCTGGAAGATATGGTATAAAGATCAAACACAACCAAAGTGGCAAACTTTTAGACAACTTAGAAACTGATGTAAACAACAGGTTAAAAGCTCACTAAACATCACCAGATACCCACTGAGTCACCCCAACAATTCCAACACTGAAATATCTATTACCATCCTACACCTGAACAAGCACCTGACAAGCTACCCTCTTACTTCCTGCAGAATGCCTCTGAATCTCTTGCCTATCCTGTATCCATTTTAATCAACCGATCCATTTCTGAGTCCTATGTCCCCACTGTATGGAAGAATTTCCTTACTCTACCCATTCACAAAGGGGGCAACTCCACAGACATATCCATCTTCAAACCGATTGCCATACTCTCTCCACTCTCAAAAATCCTAGAGAAATGCATTCACAAGCAGGTAATGCATTACCTTCACCAGGAAAACCTTCTCACACCCACACAGCATGGTTTCCATCCCAAGCATAGTACAACAACTGCACTCATATAATTCATCAATATAGTCTTCCTAGCTTGTGATAACAATAAACTTGTCTCATGCCTATTGCTTGACCTTTCTAAAGTATATGACACTGTCTCTCACCCACTCCTTCTAGATAAACTCACTACTGTAATTTCTCTCCTGCAAATATCTCTCAGTTGTCCAGCTATCTCTCTACCCACAAGTAATCAGTTAAATGACTCTCTACACTATCCTCCCCTCTCACTGTACAAATGGGAGTCCCCCAAGGGTCCATTCTTGGACCACTACTCTTTAATAGTTTCACCAACTTGTTCTACTCCTCTTGTCCCCAGTCATCTCTTGTGCAATATGCTGATTACGCAACTGACCTCCACTCAACTACCCAGACATCCTTCCACACCATTGAGACTTGGCTTAGTGATAATAAACTAATACTTAATCCAAAAAAAAACTAAGTTCCTACTCTTCCTCCCTAAAAACATCCCCACACTCAAAAGTATATTTACCATCTTATCCTGCAACAACACTATCATCTCAGCTGAATCTAGTACTAAATCGCTAGGTGTTACAATAGATGATCAGCTTAAGTTTGATCTCCATATTACTAACTCAGTAAAAAGAACTCATCAGAAAATTGGACATCTTTTCCATAGCAAGAAATACTTAACTAATACTGTCCGAATAACTCTCTCCCAGGCTTTATTACTCCCAACACTCCTGTACAGCTGCCATATAGTTAAAAACCTAAATTCTATACTTATTTCCAAGCTTGAAACTACCTATAATAAGATCGCCAGATTTGCAGCTAACCAAACCTACAAGTCACACCACTGCTTAGCACTACTCAGCTGCTCCAACTATAACAACTGCAAATCATCCACTCTGTCCTCTATCCTCTATCTACCCTCCTTCTGCCCCAGCCTCTCCACTATCATATCCAAATATTCCCCTGCTAGGACACTATGCAGCTCAAATCAAGAACTATTAGACATCTACAAACCCAAAACCAAAATAGTCTCCCTTCTCTATAACTATAACCCAGCTACATCCTGGAACCAACTCCCCTTGGAAATAAAATCCCTCCAGCATAGCAAAAGTTTCAAATTAGCCACAAGGAAATACCTAAAAGCAAAGTGGTCTTGCCACTGTAGCCAACCACCCTGAAACCACCATCCTTTCACCTATTTCACCACCTCGCTCTTAATGTATCTCTAACACTATTCCCCTGCCTCTTCTACCTCTTCCCTTCCTCTATCTCCAACCACTCTTAATTCTTACAGTCTCAGAACAACTTACCTGTCTAGTCTGTCTCCTATACTCTACATCCCCTACATCTCCTACTAGCCATTCTTACTTTCCTTTCTTGTTTCCAAACTCCTATACAACTAGATCCTAGCCACTTTGAATAAGCTTCTGCCTAACTATTAACTAATTTTGCTCTAAGCAGCTTAAATAATATTGCAACTAGTCACATTTTATTCTGCTAATTGTTTAAAACCTTGTTTGTAACAACTCACATACTTGTCTGTCAGTTGTTAATACTCTGTATAATTGAATTGCCTGAGGAGCTTTTTTTCTCTCCAGTTCTCTGCTTGTAAGATCCTATAGCTGATTGTTCCTACTATGTTACTAAAATTTAATACATTGTTTTCTAGTCCTGAGGAGCTTTTCTCCCTGGGTCTCTGCTGAAAATGAGCCAAAAGCTCAGCCGGACTAACCCGGTTAACAAATGTAAAATAAATAAATTAGAAATAAAATAAACTATACAAAATTGCATTTTTTTTCACTCACTTCAATGCAAACATCACCACTATCTCAAGCAATTCTAGACAACCACAATAATCCTGCTATACCTCAGTCAAACCACCGCCCCATCACCTACCACAAATAATGACATATACCCCATAGCCACCCAATTCAACACACACTTCATTTGATTTGTCTTTTCACTACTAGAATCTAATCTGCTCTCCCATCTCTATGTCCCCACTTTCAATACTCCGAATACCCTGCCCATTTATTTCACCTAAATACCTACCTTAATTAACAAAAAATACCTTCAAAAACTGAAAATCACTGCACCAGCCGCTGACAAACTCCCACCCAAGTACTTTACATTAGCTGCTGATGTCCTGGTATACACCATCTTAATAATCATAAATAGATCTGCCACAGAAAATGATGGTGGATCAGCCACAGACCTCTCCAACTACTGCCCCATTGCAATTTTCTCATGAGTAAGAACTATTTATATGCAAACCCAAAACAGACACCAGCCTGGCAAACATGAAAAACAATGCTCCTACTTAAGACTGAACCTGCAAGCTACCCTAAAAACTATAGACCAATCACTGGAATTGATGCTGATAGAGTCTATAGTCATTTAGATGAAAACTCAATTATGGCAATAGAACAAAAGGTTAATAAAAGAAAGTCATATGGAACAAATGATCATTTGTTGTTAAAGTCATAGTGGAGAACTGTAAAAATGGGAATCATCTAAGCATGGCATGGACAGACTGCAAAAAAAGAGTTTGGTAGTATCCCACATTTATGGATAAAAGAGTGCTTATAAATGTATAAGATATACCCTACACTGATAAACATCACAGCAACCATGAAACAGTGGCAAACCACTTCACAGTTAAGCCATGATAAAGGACAAATTATTATTCCAGGGATAAAAATCCAAAGGGGGATATTCTAGGGTGACTCTCTGTTACCACTGCTCTTTTGCCTTGCCCTTAATGCATTATGCTGTATGCTTAACAGAGTAGGTATTGGCTATAATTTGGCTCCCAGAAAGCAACAAAGTGGAAATACTCCTCATCTTCTCTTTGTGGATGATTTAAAACTGCATAGCTCATCAGATGAGGAACTGAAAGCACAATTGCAAGTAGTCAAAACATTTTCAGATGAAATAAGAATGTAATTTGGTCTTGATAAATCTGCAAACGCGACCTTGAAATCATAAAAGCTACAGCACCAAGAAAACATTAGTTTGGGACAAGAATGTGATATAAAATAACTTGTGCAAGAGGGAGTATATAAATATTTGGGAAGTGATGAAGGAGGAACAATAAAACATGAAGAAATGTGAAAAAAAAAAACTCAGTAAGGAATACTTTAGAAGATTAAATTAATCCTGAAAACAGCACTGACATCTAGGAACAAAGTTCAAGCTATAATTTGTTCTTCCTGTCCTAACTTACAGTTTTGGAGTGACTGACTGGCCTCAAATGGTGTTGGATAGATCAGACAGAAAAACACAAAGGATGCTTCATGCTTATCGAATGATTTATAAACATTAGTGCATACAAAGTTTATATATTCCCAGTTGTGAAGGAGGTATGGGCCTCCTTGAAATTGATTACATGTATATCTGCAATTGTGGGACTGCATACAAATCTTCTGACCTCACAAGACACAGACACAGTGAATGTTTTGAAACATGAGGAGAATAAATCTAAGATTACTTCCCTTCCCTATTTAGTCTATCAGAAGCATATCAGTGTCAAGTGGGAATGAAAATCAAACCAGAAGTAGATAAAAATCAGGCAGCAACTGAATGTGCCAAAAAAAAACAAAACAAAAAAAAAAACAAATGAAAGAATATAAGGTGAAGGATCAGATGAGAAGTTAAGAAATGTGGAAAACACATAAATATAGTTGCAAATATAGGAAACTCCTGGAACAACCTCATGGTCATCAGGACTGAACACAGGAATGGTTAAGGAGAGGCAAATTCAAAGCAAAAGATGAAAGGTTAATATTGGCTGCCCAAGATAGTAGACTATGTACATGTTGGTTTACAAAGTTCATTGAACATGTGGGAGAAACAGGCAAATGTAGGTTTTGTAAAACCAAATTGGAAACAGTGGCACATCTTGTTGCTGGTTGTGACATACTAATGGCAGAAGGACCCTATACTGAAAGGCATAATAATATGGCAAGACTGTTGCACTGAGGATTGTGCAAATGTTATAATATTGAAGTACCTGATAAACACTGGAAACATGAGCCACAAAGCATCATAGAAAATGATGAAGTCACCATCACATGGGATCACCCATTACCAACAGTTCAAAAGATAAATGCAAGAAAACCAAATATAGTCCTTGAAAAGCAGACAAAGTAGCATTGATCATTGAAATTGCTACACCCTGTGTCTACAGTGTCTTGTGTACAGAGAGACATAAAGTCATAAAATATCAGGATTTGCAGGCAGAAACAAGAGCAATGTGGAAGAAAGATACCCAGACAGTTTTAATAGTAGTGAGAGCAATGGGTCTTAGAATCTGCAATTGTATTTAGATATGTTATCAATACATGTAACTCTGTACGAATTGCAGAAGGAGTCATTACTGGGCACATTGCGGGTGCTGAGAAGAGCACATCTGGCTGACATCAAAGATTGAAACAATACTAATTTCATGAACTTTAATCATACTTTGACTTAGGAATGGTGTCCTTTCCCATCATGATATTAGCAACCCAAAAGTTAACACTTTTCCCACCCTGATCTCTTTTAACAACCTACAGGTTGTTTCAATATCCTTTAATATTACTTAACAATACCACCATAGAAACTGTAAAAACTATCAAACTAATAGGAGCTTGAAACTTGCTAGACTTATCATATGTCACCTGACAGTGGAAATTCCTGCCTATCCCACTAAAACAGGACAGCTGTGTGATGCCCCAGCACTGGCCCAGTTATCAAGGAGCCTCAATCCTCACCACTGGCAAGAGTGGAGAACGTATACACTGGGAAGATGACAAGCACACACACAGTAAAGTGAAATTTCCCTTAACAGCACACAGAAATCACAGTCAGTCTGGAGCTAGTTTCTCCCTATTTCCATATCCTCAATAAGACTCCCCACTGGCACAGTTACAGGGTTGAGATCTCAGCTGAGTGGCCAAACCAAGATCTCCAGTACCCTCTCTGTCCAACCAGTGCTTTGTGTCCCTGCCCCAGTAGCTGACACACACACACACACACACACACACACACACACACACACACACACACACACACACACACACGCACACACACCCACACACACTCACACATATGCACACGTACACACACGCACACACACACTTTGAGATTTGATTTATATACAAACACACACACACACACACACACACACGCGCACACACACACTCTTGGGGAAGGCTGGCACAGGTTCACTAGCTATGCCCCCTTCTGCCCAGACTATAACATAGTCCCGACTGCCACCAGCCAACTCTTATCAGCTACTTTAAGGCCCTTACAAAGGGTGTCCAGTCTTACTGTGTAATATTACTATTAATCCAAATCGTAGTCTGACCAATAGCAAGGCTATTTAGGAGTAGCTTGTACAGTGTCACTATATAGATATGCAAGTACTCTAAGAGCTTAAATATCTCTAAACAGACCAGCCACAATTAAAAGGTTTAATATATTTAATAATAAATAATACAAGAACAAGACAATACTAAATAAGTAATCAGTTACATCAGAGTTCAAAATCACAGGAAATATTTAAAACAACATTGCAGAACAGTCTCAAATAAATAAATAAAACATCTAAGCTATACATTGCTAAATTCCTATCTGAAACTAAAAGAGTTACTATGCCCTAAGAATTTACTTACAGCAAGACAAGTGCAGAATGTGGTGATGAGTGGATGTTCTTGTTATATCAAAGAAAATACAAAATGTACAGTCTCTCTCTCTGAGAGAGTTTTTAAATTAATATCAAATATTACTGCTGGGTTAGCTTGGATGACATCAGTTTTTGTCACCTGACTTTAGTTCCCAAGCTAAACCCCCTTTGTCAAAATCTAACAGAATTTAGCATCTCTCTGTGAAAATTCATAGCCTTCAAATGTTTGCAACTGCTAGGAGACTTAAAACAATAAAACACTTACAAAACAATGTAGAATTCATCCTAGTTCTAGACATCCTGTCTCCTTGCTGCATTGAAACTAACTTTTATGACACAATAATAAAACAATTTAATTTCAACTATTTTCTCTGATTTTTTTTTTCATTAAACATATGCATCTAAACAGTCACAATAGTGCAGGTATAGGTTCATAGGTTCATAGGTTCATACTAGGCTATCTGCCCGAGGGCATTTACAAGCCTAGCCCATAGTTTTGTGGCTTACGCCACCCCTTTAGTATGGGGAACTATACCCATTATTTTGCTGTGCCTCTGTTGAGCAGTGACACTGAGGTAATCCCTGGGGTATATCTGCGATCTCCCATCCATTGGTCAAGATTTCTCTTGAACAAGGCCAGCGAGGTGCTCTGCCTCACATATACCGGGATTTTATTCCACAGCATAGGGAGTCTTTGGGTGATGAATCTATCCCTCCAGCACGTCCTATTAATAGCCGTGTCGAGGTTTAAGTCTCCCGCCCTTGTGGCTCTGACGGATCTAGATTTTTTGAGGTGAAGCATATTCATCAAATCTGGGTTTGACATGGCCTTGTATGTTAGGCAAAGGTCACCTCTATTCCAATGTGGCATGCTATGGTTAAATTTTAGCTCAGTACTTTACACACACTTCTATATAAATCATATCAATATTCACAAATGACATAGAATTATTTACAAAATTCCTGATAGCTGGGCTGGCAGTGTGACAAGCTGTACATCTAGCTTTAAGCACAACCTAAAACAGCAACTAGTCTCCTCCTGGATCTGCTCTTGTTCACACTCTAACTGACTCTCTCTCTCAGTCAGATCTCTGTACTATCACCAAACCCTAAACTTCCACCTCTCCTACCTTATCCTGTAAATGCAGCAGGTATAATAGCCTGCTGTCTAGCTGTGACTGTGTGTTCTGCTATGTTCAGAGGAATGTAACACTTATTCACCCTGATTATACATCTGTATTAACTGTTTTTTTCTAAGTATATTATTAACTGTAGCAGCATTTTAAAACTAGATTTTGTGTAGTATTGTATTTGTACTACTGTGCTAAAGTGAATGCAGATGTGATAGTCTTAACAGTTTGTGTTTATATTATTTGAGTTTCTCTTTCTGTCCTCTCTAAAATGCCTCCATCTATCTTTCCTGTGCTAAACACCATATTTGGTAACAATTATTTTTTTTTCTCTCCTCAGCTATCAGCCAAGTTTGTCTTTTTCCCCTCCATACTGACAGCGTACTGTTAAAAGTCCTGCATGCTGCATTAAACAGTTGCAACGAAAATTGCTCATCACACAGCTCTGTTCTTTTACTTTGCAGTGTCTCTTTATGTGTTATGTTGGCTTAGTTTTTACATTTTACAATATACTTATTTAAGGCATAATCTACTGTACTCTCTAGCCAGTTGGTATGCTGGAAAGTAGCTTGGCAGCAAGGACCCCCCCCCCCATTTCTTAATAGACTGCCTGTTAGTTTCAACAAACTTATGTTTATTAAATGCTGGACTCCTTATCCTGTTTTAAGATATTTCTTACCCAGCTTGCTCTAAGATATTTTTTACCTGATAGTACTACACAACAAAACCTCTTTTTCTTACTATTAACAGTACATAGCCATATTCTGTTTGGGTTTACTGATTGTTTCTGGACTGTGCTTGACTCTGGGCTTGGCTTCCCTGCTCCGTTCGCCCTTTCTTCACTTGGGCTCACTTCACTCTTCTCCCACCCACCCCACATATCATTTCCTTTATAGCTAACTACTTTGCACCTCCCACAACAGACACCCACCCCTTCCTATCTTTCACTCCATAATAGTCTATATCTCAACCCTCTTGCTGCTACAACAAAATATTCTAACTTCACCCCCCCCCTCTCTACTGGTACTAGCTGGTATACACTATTATCACCTATCTAACAGACCAACAAACTATAACCCTGTGCATTTTATTAACTAAAAACACCCTACAATATGTACTCCTCCAAGAATAAAATCTATGCATTTCAAACTACATCCATCCTATTACTGCCTGTCCTACTCCTCCTTCTTATACTCACATTGCTTAACATCCATTTACACTCCAAACATATCTCCAATACAAACCCAATTTGCTGTAGCCATATAAATAATCATCAAACCTTCTCCCGTTTTCCATCTATCTTCTCATTAAATAATCCTTTACCAAAAATATACTTACCTAACACCCAACTCACGCCTACCAAACACAAAACCAAATACTACACCTCCACTGCTAATATGCTCAAACTCATCTACCTCCACAAAAACATTCTCTTAGCTGAAGACATCCATCCCAACCCTGGTCCAACACACCCCACTGCTAGCCCTCCTAACCCCGAAGTCAATAATCTCCCAAACAAACATCTTTCCTTCGATTCAATAAACACTAGGAGTATTCTAAACAAAGCAAGTGAACTACATGCTTGGATCTTCCATCATACTCCAGATATCCTTGTTCTGAGTGAAACCTGGTTGAGATCCCAACACCTTTGTACAAAGAAATATAATACCTATGGTCAAAATTTACATGACTTGCTAGTAAAATACATTAAGGGAGCCTGTACCTTTAAAAGTGGATGTACTTTTTACAGTTTTTTTAATTGATTTATTGCAATGGTTATATAACACTCGGTGTGTAACTTGATTTTATTCTGAAGAAGTCATAGTTAAATACTAATGAAAGCACTCAATAAAATTTTACTTTTATTTTCCTGGTCATCCAGTTTGCTTTGTATTTTCTTAGTTTTGCTCCTTTTGGTTTACCATAGCTTTCATATTATGTTAGCAGTTCTCACTGTATCACTTAATTGTTGAGATATTGGAGAAATATAAAATTATTACAATGCAAATAAGTAGCATACACATAAATAGCATACAAGTAATATTTAATATCCCGCTGCACCAGACAGAGATCAAATATTAAAACAGTTGTGTTCACTATCATGTAAGCTTTAAGATAAATTCTTCTAATACCTTCTAGATAGCGCCATTTTGGAATTATTAATGTAAATATGAATGATATTTAATGACTAGATGCATCAGTAGGAAGTAACTGCTGAAACACCTGGAGACTTCCTCAGGTTGTAATGAGTTAAGGCAGATCACAACTAACTGGGAGCAGTAGGCATGGTGCAAGTTGTGCAACACTATAAGAGCAAAAGTGCATGTAGAAATTTATAGAGTTACAACAAACAAAGATTGTAGGTGCAGTAATAGAGTTCATATAACAGGACTAATTGTCTACAAATGATGCTATCCCTTACTCAGTAGTGTGAAAGACAGCAGGCAGTGAGGAAGAAAATGGTACTGGCAGTGTATGACCTACCACCAACTAACTGCCCCACAGCTGACAGACTATTTTCAGGCAAGCAAGGACTTTAAATGGTCATTGGCTGACATATATTACCCATAAACAAGATTAGGAGGAATATGAGGACTTCTTGTACTGACAGACTCCTACATCAGGGTATATGTAGCAGTTACTATACTAGCTACAGTGAAGTTCCAGAGATAAAAAGGTGGCACATTTTGCATATTGCAGGTGTTGGTCTGTTGAATAATCAGTATGCTCCTCGATGTGCTACTTCCATGTGGATAAATGTATCCATGTCCATAACATTCTGTGGAAGAGAAACATTACACTGGCTTCTCTGGCATCACCTTATTCCCCAGAAGTCTTGGTTCTCTTGATTGCATATATCTGGAAATAAAGGCCTTGCCATGTGTCGATGGACTGTATTATGTTATTAGGAAGGACTAACATTCTATCACCTACTAGCTAGTATGTAATATACAAAGGGTGATAATCAGTGTGTCTTAACAGCACCTTAGCAGTGTGCATGATTACCATTTTTGTTGTGAAAGTCAACTATATCATTGCTTACTGCATAGAAAAACTCCTCATGCCAACTTGGTTGGGAAGTGATAACCATAAATGACAAGATTAGGTTTATTATTGTGGAACTTTTGAAGGCTACACTTATGCTGGTGGCTTGGTTACACTTTAGGAGACATAGTGAGTATATGCAAGGGTTCAGAACAATTGTATATCCCAGGTCTGGAATAATTATAAAATTAAACAAAGAACAGCAAGGACTAGAACAATTCCTAAGAATAAGTTTATGTCAAGAATGAGAGCAGAGTTTTTATTTGCAGGGAGTGCTCAGGGCTTAGACATGGAGAGTGAAGATAAGGGCTTAGAGTAATTGTGTTCTTACCTACAAGTGTAATCTTATCCCACAAATTGTGTATCTGTGTTTGTGTGCTTGTATTTATAAGTATTAGCAAATGACTTGTGCTGGGCTACAGGCTAACACAGCAGCACTAGTCTGGCTTTGGGTTATAGGGATAGTGTGATGGAAAAACATTATTCAAATTAACTTACAACCCACATGCTTAAACCTATGGTTGAGATTAGGCCTGGAAGTTCAGGTTATATTGATCTGGGGTGTGTGCTCTATTGGGGCAGTTTGGGTTAAAATCATGGATTAAATCTGACATATAAGGTGCAGTTATTTCCTCCTTATTCCTTATTTCTACCGCTATCTGAATTATCGTTCCTGCCCATGGGACCTATCAGTTTTTCCACCATCTTGTAGTGTACTTTTTTTTTTGTTATTATCTAGTACTGTGATCCCAAGCAATTCTACTTTCTTCAGTGTTGATTTCTTTAGGATCTTCTACAGACCTAGGAAGTAGCTGTTTTTAGGAATTTCTTCCCTTCTCCTACCACTTCTTAAATTAATTCAGCAAATCCTTTTCTGAAACCCTATACTTCAGCACACCATCAAAATATATGTTGCCAATCACCTCCCTCCCCTTCAGTATATCTCCAACTGGTATTCCTTGCTGATCAAAATATCCTAGCTTTCCACTGCAGTGTATAGAAATACTTGTGCAGGCATTTCCATGAAATGATCCAAAACTTCCTAGTCCTAAGTGTTTTACTAGGAATCATACAAATTTGCAAGCTTGGAAGGCAAAATCTTTTAATTTTTTTTTTTAGGAAAATAATGCCTCAGAGAGTAGACATATTAACATGGGGAGAAACAGAGGTATGGTTAAATGTGGATGCTGCTCTCTTGGTCAATAAAATTTTTCAGATTAAAGATGTGGCATACTTTTTAAGGGGAAAATATTCATGTGACTCTAGAATGATGGTTTATTTGGCACAGTGCAGGGACTGTCCAGCATTTTATATAGAGAATAACATCTAGAAAATAAAAATAATGCATTTATGAATATATGGCTGATAGTCACAAAAACAAGTCAACCAATGCATTATATAAACATACTGAAAAGGAACTTTCACATAGGTTTGGTTTTCTGGTCATAGAGCAGGTTCAGAAAGATTTACGAGGGTTAGTAGTAGAGAAATATTTAGGTAAATGCAAACATGAATAGGAAGTACAGTTAGGTGCTACTAGTTTTTCTGGACTCGATGATGTGTGCTCTAGTAATCCTGTCTTGAAAATGAAACATTTTACATTGTAATGATTTTATTATTTGATCATTACTATTGGTCTGATGAGATCATGAGGTAGAAGATTTTAGTGTTTTTAAATGTGATGTTTTTAATATTCTTTGTTCTAACAAAGTTCCTTTAAGAGGGACAAAGCACTTAATGATTTTCTTAATAAAGTGCTGTGGTGATTCAGGCCATGGTATGTGTGTCAAACAAGTGGTTGTTGTTTTATAGGTTTTTGTTACTTGCTGGTGTTTTTTTTTTTTTTTGTTTTTTGTTTTTTGTTTTATCAATTTGAACTTGACAAACCCAAGGCATTTGACACAAATCTACAGTGACATATTCACTGAACACTGTCAGGTGTGACTATACACACCTAGATCACCAAATGTGGAGACCACTTTATCACATCTAATGGCATCTAATTATGTTGAAATGTGTGAACTGACCTATATTTCAGGTCCAGTTATCAGGTCCATACATCAGGGCTGTCTGCTAGGCCCTTTCCTGTCCATTATTTAATTCATAGATGTCACAAATTACATACACATACTGTGTCCACATATCTGTTTGAAGGACTATTGTTTGTGGGCAATCATTGACTCCATCTATGATATTAGTACAATACAAGCAATATCAACACACACCAAAGATTGCTGCCACAGCCATGACACCATCTGCAATGAAACAAAAACATGGTGGGATGTGTTACATCAGGAAGACAACAACCCTAGAATAATGTACACATCACATCCTATAATCAAACCACTAGGTATGTGACCTTTGTCTTGGGGTAGATATCATGTGGAACACCCACCAGCATGTGGCCACATTGCTGACTACTTCTTTGTATGTAACACAACTACTGAGTATGTGAAGGACATCCACATCAAAGACCATAATACTTCCATAGTTCACAGCCTTCATCATAGCAACAACTGAGTACAATGCACCCTTCTTCATGTTCCTCACTACACACCTTCCAGTGGTATGTAACTGAAGTGTACAGCCTTTGCCACAATGACCTATCACACATCTTATTGGCCATACCTAGGTATTCTCTTTGTGGTATAAACATTACTCCCTGATGGTGTGGAGCCCCCATCAAGTTGTTACACCAGATGCAGGTGTGCTACCTGTTCCAGTGATGCACCATTAAAAACCTAGCTGTTTGACAACATTGATGACATGGGTAACATTTGTGACAGTGTGGATTGTGCCATGCACACCAGTCAACTAGCCTGTGTTGATCATAATTTCACGTACAGGTATAGCAATGTCCCTCCTAAATACCTCCCGCAAATGTTACAGCATCAGGATAGTGTGCATAATTACCCTCATAGAGTCCAGATGTGTCATAATAGTTGTACAAGTGTGCTTGTGCAGAGCCATCTCTGATCACTCTAAATCACATATGGTATGTCAGAGACATGGGATTAGTGGTGGTAATATACTGCTATTGTACATGATTTTGCATTGCCTTTTTTTCTGTTGTCCATGAGCCTTTACCCATGTCCCTCTTGTTGGAGACCTCTGCTGAGATTACACTCATATTCAGACAAATTAGTTTGCACAGCTGCACAATATGCACCCTACCCCAATTGTACATATCATCCCTGGTAGATGTTCTCTACATTGCTCATGTAAGAATGCTTATGTCACACAGACATCTTCCCCATTCTTATGTCACCTTGTGTGACAGTCACATAATACACATTTTCACTGTGCAGTCTGTACTGTACCATATTTATATGTGATTGATGTTTCTGCTACAACTGTCTTCCACTGACATACCCTTGTCTGCTGTACATTAAGCTTTTTCACGGGTCCTTTTTCCTCTGTGTTCATTCCTACAATACATCTGTGTGTCCCTATTCGATACACATACTTCCACTGAGTGTTTATTTTACATGGCAGTCCATGTACCCTTACAGATCATTTACACAACTTTGGTACAGAATTTTATAATACTCTTCACTGTATACACTATCTTGTACTATGTATGGACCATTTACATAACTATCTCAGCTATCCAGATTTTTGTAAAACATCAAGATGTTTTGCCTTTTATCTTTTGATCTGTTCCTTATAAAATGTGTGTTTTTTTGCCATATCACTGGGATGATCTTAGGACTGAAGTTACCAAATAATTAAATACATTTGAGTTTCAGACTTCAAATCTTTTAGAAAATGTATCAACACAAACCTTGTTATTCTAGCACATTTCTAAGTTTAAAAGAGCAAATATGTAAAATTTGTATTTATTTTTAGGTCACCCCCCATTATGTTGGGCTTTGTCCAGATTTCCTACACTAAGAGGTTGAGAGCTATGATCACTATATGTTAAGCCCTGGTGACCACTGTGGCATTCCACACAAACCAGCTAACCCACTGTGTTCTGATGTAAACAGATTTGCTATCCATGTTGCTTTACATGGTTTCCTGGCCGGCAACAGTGTTGCCAGCCATGAAATTGCACTTGTTTACATTTAAATGCATTGTGTGGCATGAATATGTAATTAATGATGTTGCTCACCATGCATCACTGCACACACACATAAACTCCATGTAGGCTTCATTCAAAGCACACAAGGAGTTGACTGAATCTCCAAGGTATAACTTTTCATTCTGTATCTGAAGTCTTTCCCCTTGTATAGCAATAAGAATACCTCTCCTCATCTTTGGAAATAGGGAATTAAACAATTCAGTAGAATTTATCATAGAAATTCAGTATTTCAATCATAAACCCCTAAATGAGCCAGATGGGTCACCACTTGAAATGCTGGGACCCTCTAGAGCAAGTCCTGAAACATAGAGACTGAATAGCCAAAAGATTTGTATAGCCTAAGTCCGAGATACCATTACTTTGAATATTCCATTTTCTTTGAGGTATGGCTATTTCAGTGTTGGTATATATATATATATATATATATATATATATATATATATATATATATATATATTTTTTTTTTTGGTCTTTCTTTCTGCTTTTAGGCACTTGGCATTTCAAGTGGCAACATTTCATTAGGGAGCCAGCTAGATGCCTACATTTTCATAAATGACAAAACCTTATTCAGTGATAATAGAGAAAATGTCTTCATGGTTCTTAGATCTCATAGTTATCCAACCTTCTACCTTGCCCAGTCCCAGTCGAAGCATATCATTCTACAAAACCTATAGTTTTACATAGCTTATATGGAAGGATCATAGTCAATCACATGGGGTCTACATTTAGAGAGTCTTTGTTGTATTGCAGTTATGATTAGATTTAATAGAGGTATAGCTTAGTAGTGCTATATTGTAAGACAGTTGACTTTTGTTAATTCTCACTGTAGAAGTGTAATTCCCTTTTTTTATTTTGCAGTCTAACCAAGTAAGCTTTAAGTAGTGTGAATACTTTGGGCATAACTACAGTATTTTCTGGTGTTCACAGGCAGAATTAGGTTTATTTTTCCCTTCTAGTGATTCATCTACTAGGTCATTAAAATCTTTTTTTCCATTGTAGTTGTTCACTCATCAAGGATATTGATTATTAAAATATTATGACTGCATAATGCAGATGCAGGTGGAGATATAATTTATCCCTTCTTGTTCTACCTTGCCACCATATTTCATTACCACCTCATCTATTTATGGCACTTCCTTTTTCATTATCACTTCATCACCTCCATTTATGGTACGAGTTCTTGCATGACTGAAGTGTGCAAGCACTGGAGATGGTACAGATAGCTGCTTCACTAGAGATGCTGCCATAGATGTTGGCAGGTGGGCATAAGTATTATTTGCGCAAAGTACTTTTTCAGTATCCAGTATCAGGGTTGAGAGGTCAAGCTCAGTGTTCAACAGTCTGATTTCTTGGCTTTTAAACTTTTGGTTCTAAAAGTCTCAGTGCCTACCTTGGTTAAACTAGTAGTCTGATCATCAATGGTCAGAATCAGCCCATATGTGATGGTGACATCAAAGTTGTCAATTTCAGAGATGGTCAGCATGGACAGCAGTTCTTTGGCATTAGTGTCCTCAGAATGGAATAGTTCCCAAATATGGACAGCTACATTTATGCTGCAGACATTTCTGAATGCCCCTCAACACCTTAATAAAAGTCCTAGCTTTGGCTGATTACACTAATCTGTACCTGCTTCCCCCACCCCCTCTTCTTACCATAGAGGTAGAGGATCAGGGGACCAACACTAAGACTATTCAAGAGGGTTTGGCTATGCATCTGCTTCATTATCTTCATCCTGTGAACCTTCATTAAAAAAAGGTCAAAGACTAAGCATTTGTGTAAAGGAAAACACATGGACTGCCCTTTGGAATATCAGATACTGACAACAGAGGTGCCAGAGAATACTCATTTTCTCCCTAGATGATCCCAAATTTAGGAAAGTACTGGAAATGATACAGAAAAGGAGGATATGTCTCATCTGCAGACCTTTTAGAATTGCCTTCCCCAGTACCTAAAAAGTGGGGATGAATTTATTCATATCTCTTATTCATAGGTTCCAAGGTTCATTGATGGTTACTAGACTAATGGCGCTAGAGCCCTACAAGCCAAGCCATATTTATTATGAGTTGCCTCAATTGATCTAGGTTGCATTTGAAGAGGGTCAGGGTGGGGCTCTATTTCACATGAATTAGAAGTTTGCTGCAGACAAGTGGCAGTCTGTCTGAGATGTGTATATCTCTCCAGCATGACCTATTCATGTCATAGGCTAGGTTAAATATCCCTAGAGTGAGTGACCTTCATGTAGTTCAGTTTAAGAATGTGTAGCATTTCTATCAGGGCCAGGTCAGAGACTGCCCTCTGAACCAGCCACAGGGCACCTATAGCAAGCTATGATGTGGTAGGGGGCTTTGCCTACATTTAATTGGATGTGTAGTAGCTTAAAAAAGTTATACGGTTTGACCAGTCTAGAGGTGTACTTCTTCTCTGTTTTTGTCCCATCTTCTGAAGGAAGCCCATCAGAATTCTCCTAACTCACACATCATAGAAGTCTCTCCTTAAGTTTTATTGCATCTGCTTCTTTCATGCTCAGTTTGTGGTTTGAACATATGGAAGGTATTGTAGCCCTCTACATCCTTGAACCATGTCTCGGTGACTGCACAGATGTCAGCATTTTCCAAACTAAGGAGCGCTTCCAGTGAGTGCATTTTCTTGTTTAGATGCCTAGCTTTGAGCAGCAGTACATAGAGTTTATCTAGAGAGGATTTTGTTATGTTGAGTGGTTGGTTATTTTGACACTGCCTAAAAAAGGCACAATGGGGGTGGCTAATGCCTTTGTCAGTATCCAAAATTCTACAGGAGACAGGTACAGACCATCTCTGGCAAAGCAGCATGGCCTGTCAATCATATCTTCCCAAGTTGACAGAATGGATCCTCTTGAACTGACACCAGAAGCTAAGCCAATTATTAAAGTTAATCATTTTTTGTTTGTATTATGGCATCATCCTTGGAGAAGGTAGAATGCTGCTTAATTCTAGGCTTATACCTGCCTAAGACACATATCTGAGAGCACAGTCATGTCTCTCTTCATATAGTCCAGTGAGCTATGTCTCAAGTTATTCAACTCCACATTGACTATGATGGAGTCATACTGGTACTTCTGATTGAGTGACTTGAGTGCTTGCGTGATATGATGGACCTTGACACCTGACAGCCAGCTAAATGTAATGTTTCTAATCCAGTCTGGTGAGGGGAGCATCTTTGTGTCTCAGTATGGTATCCCCTATGACCAATACATTAGCTTTTGTGGTGTTACACCTTAGAGGCATATTTCTTGAGACACTGGTGTTTATGATATTATGCATTGTGGTTGTTTTTTTTTTGCATTGTTGTGTGTAAGTGGTTTCTGTTTTGGACATCTCTGATCTTTTGGTAAGTTAGTAGTGAATACCTCTACATATGTGCATGTCATACCCTTATTATTGGTTATTTTGACACTGCCTAAAAAAGGCACAATGGGGGTGGCTAATGCCTTTGTCAGTATCCAAAATTCTACAGGAGACAGGTCATACCCTTATTTAGTGTGGGAAGTGTGTGTGTGCTGACAACCTTTTTGCCATTCATTCTGTCCTTATGTGAGAGTCTTGCCTCCAGTTTCATAGTGAAAGTATTACATCTCTCACATAAAGTATTTGTTTGTTTTAAGGCATAAGTGGTTGTCAGTATACATGAGACAATTGCTGCATTGCTTCAGGATGCTCATGTCTATCAGACTGGCCAGAAAGATAATGGGAAACTGCCTGTCCATGATACAGGCTTTTACTGTATGTTTTATTAGAGAAGGGACAGGGTTAATTTGACAGGACTGCGCTTGTAGCTCTGGGACCTATACTTTGTGTAGGCTAAGAATGATCAGTAAGGCAACATTGTTCAATGTGCAGCTGAGTTGCTCCTAGAGCACCAGAAAAGCTTGGAAGGGTTTCACTGACAGCTGTTTAGGGAAAAAATGAGCTTCTAGGCTTTTACGTCTGCACAAGGCACTGCTAACCACCTCTGCTCAAACAGCAGCAGTGAATAAACGCAAGGCTTAAATATGAGCAAAGTTAAGAAGTTGCATGTATATGGTAGTCGTCTGTTTCATCCAAACACTTTGATAGACATCCTCCGTCCTTCTTCCTAAGGAAATCATTTTTTTCCTGGTTGCTAGTCTCAGCACCTGTTGTCTGTTTACTAATGCCTCACAAGTGTTTATTCAGCTTCTGCATCATAAATAAGCTTCACTACTGTGGGGGGTAGACTTGCTGAAACGGAATTGCATCTTCATCCAATACCAAATGCAGTGACGCCTAATTCCTGAGCCCTCATCTCTGAAAGTAGTAAAGGGGCTCTTTTGCACAGAAATTGCTACTAGGACAACTGTACACTTTCTCCAAGTCCTTGTATACACAACTTTCTTTTTTCAGAAAACCTAACAGAATAAGTCCAAGGTCAACATCATGACCCTTTCTGCCTCAGCAAGTATGGTTCCCTCTTTTTTTGCCCCATGTTCTGAAAGAACCTCATCAGAAATCGCCTTACACATCATGGAAATCTCTCCCAGAGCTTCATTCCATCTGGATGACCACATGGTTACTTCAAACAGTTCATGACTAGAGATGATGTTTATACTTTTACTGATATCCAAATCCTTAACTTCTGCCCAAAGATCAATCCTTAGAAAAACATAGAAAGACAAGCAGGTATGTTTTGCACTTCAAATGGTCGACATCCTTTATAAGCACCAGTACCAACAATTTTAGATTATCTCTATCAGATTTTTGACACAAGAGTTAGTTATTCTTCCATTAAAGTTAATTTTTCAGCAATTTTTAGCTTTCCGTCAGGGCTTTTATAACTTTTCTCTGACATCACTTAAAATATGCAAGGCTTTTCTGAGGAGTACATTCCACATCAGACTCGTGTATAAGGATTCAGTAAACTCTCCCCAGGATTTGTATTTCATGTCAGAAATGTTAATTCTTTTCTGATTGAGACAGCCCCAAAGCAGAGCACGGCAGGAATGTATTTCATAGGAATCTTTTTATTTATTTTATTTTAATTATTCATTCATTTATTTTTGTGGCTGCCAGTTCTGTAAGGATTTTTTGAATTCCAGGCATTGTTTGGCATTACTTTTGTACATGGCTATAATAAAGATAGAGTACTTTTTGCATAAACCCCATTATCATGTTAGGAGCAGCAAATGAGTCAGGTCTGAATTAATCAAGTAACCTACCAGTACTCTTTCCAAGATAGTCTAATAAAGGAGAGCATTTATTGCATTGAATTGATGTGCATATGTAGCTGAGATTCTACAGAAACAATATAAACCAATTAGAAACCAGTGTCAATTGCTTGCTGACAGACTTGACTCCATATTAATGAAAATCAGTTGGATTAGGTGGCTTTCAGAGTACATTAAGCTCAAATATGACTAGACCTTGTCTGCTACCCCTACAGCACACTCCACTAGACCAGAGGTAACATATCAAGCAATCTTTGACAATGCATCTCTTGATGACTTTTGTATAGGTGCAGCTTGGTCTTCTTTGAATACTAATGCAAGATCATACAAGCTGGAATGTGATTACTAAATCTAGGTCAGCCTTCAAGGCTCCAGTCAACCATATATGCATTCCTGATGACAAATGGAGGACAAGCTAGGGATGTTGCCCTAATGGCATTGAAAAGGATGAACTACACTTAGTGCATCATCTACAAGTTACCCACCCTCATTCCCGCAGCATTGGCAGTTGGGATTTACTAGAAAGCATGTTTATATGCAGGTGTGTCTGTGTGTGTGTGTGTGTGTGTGTGTGTGTGTGTGTGTGTGTGTGTGTGTGTGTGTGTGTGTGTGTATAAGGACTTTTTCTAGATGTGCTTTGCACTATGCTAGAGTGGTACACTCTAGTGGAGCATTATGGATAAAGAGGAGGAGTTAGATTCTGGGAAAGTTTCTCTTGCTGGCCTGACCAAATCATGAAGTTGATGTCCTAATGGTGTTGAAAATGATGAGTCACAATCATACAGATCAGTCATTATGGTAAGTATATAACTTTCATAGTTATACACAGCAAAGCTTCTTCTAGATTTCTACTTTAACAAATCTCCCAATCAATGTCACAGTCAACCTCATGTCTCACTCCTCCTCCTCCTGCTGGGAGGGTCCACTAGATGTATTAGGATCAACCACATACTCCATCAATCAAGCATGCCACAACTTCCTGGAAGTGCCCGGTTCTTGGCTCTGCACCCTTCAAACAAATTTACATGGTCTAGGTATCACATGCAATTAGAGACATAGGAATTTGTACTATATTGAATTAAAAATGGACTCATTGGAAGGCTGATTAGACAAAAGAAACCCTACATTTTAACCTCAAGCAACCATACTTATAATTTTGGAAATATAAAGCAAATCAACACAACCATCCTCTCAAAATGCCACAATTGTTTTGAAAGAGTCCAATTAATCTTCCCCTTCCTCATCTTTCAGCATTATATTCAACCTCAAATGTTTTAGTCTGGCTTCAGTTTTCCTTGAAATCAATAGCTGAGCAATAAAAATACATCTGCCCATATGTCTCAACTGCCTTATCACGAACTTACACTTCCTATTAAATATCTTTGCTCATGTAGAATCCCCCATCTAATGAAATTCTAGCATATTTCACATCAGGCCTTATCATTGTCTACTGGTCATCCTTACCATTGCCATTTTTGGGTTGGTTTGGAGCTTCTCAATAAATCTCTCTCTCCATCTTTTCATCCAAAATTATCACAGTTTCTTACTATATTTTCCTGCACTGTGATATGTAGGACTGTAAACAGCAGCACCATCAAACAAAGTTCAAATGATCATTAATTTAAAAGGTACAGTGTTACTCTTGCTAAATGGAGTGAATAGAAGAAACATCAATCCACTTGAAGCACAATAACAATCTTTTTAATTTACTTTCCTTTAGACAGTTTTCAAATGTTGCTTTTCCATCTGCAGGTTTGAAGATAATATTTTTTTATTTAATTTTATCTACACATATAAGTACAGCATGACCCACTACACTTAGCACTGCAATCAACATCTGCAAGTGTATATAGTATCAAAGATATTCTGGCCAAGCTCAAGTCCATCTGATATCTCATAAATATAATCATCAACTGCAGCAGAAGGATGTGCTATTCTATGCCCATTACTGTCAGTATTGTCAGAAATGACCACAGCCAGCTACATCTGACTGAAAATATGGAATGCTACTGTCTTCTTCATGTTTATCAGGAAATACACACTGTCAAAAATGTCTGATGGTACAACCACAAATCCCAGCAGTTGTTAAGTTTACTGAAGCTCTGCATCACCCATAGCCATATCTGCCTATCACCTAAATCTGTGATATAGTTGTTGTCATGAGTCAAATACAGAATACTAATTATTAGAATCTCACTGTTCCAAACGTGATATTCTGTGGGTAGTAAATGTGGATTGCATGTGGAGCTACACCATGAGGCACAGTGTCACCCCAAACACATTCAAAGAACCACTATAACAAACAAAAACACTTATGTGGATAACATGTACACATATATTTTAATTATGTAACTAATGGCATGTAGAGCTAATAGAATAGCTGCCAGTGCAACTATTTAACACAAATGAAGTACACTGGCCTAATAAACTCATGTATATCCATCTCCCCTGAATATGAATGTTTCACTTCTGCAACTTTAAGAAATACAATATGGAGGACGGTAACTAGCAAGTAAGTGTTGGCTCAGAATCTGACAAATAAATGTATCATGGAACCATCAGAAGATGATGATGATGATGATGATGCATCTGAAGGTGAAGTTGTATATGCACTTATCTTGCCCCACATTTGTGTCTGATCCCAGTCTAGGCCCCATGTCCCAGTGGTTGCTGGGTGGGAGATGTTTCCACAATAACTAATCAAAATGTCTTGTTTCACTTCACCTTTCAGATGTTACAACTGCTTCTGCTGCTATTTTGTGTGGTCATAACAGTCCTGTTGGAAGCACAAACTGTGTATATGTACATCTGCTTAGAATGCAGTACATGTGCAACACATCTCTATACCACTGCCATGGAAAAAGATATCATCCTCAACTGCAGCTGAGGTGCAACAAACTCCTGCAATGTGAATCATGGAAGTAGCTCCCACCATTTATATTTGCACTGTGGCTAAAGCATGGCACTAACTAAACCTTTTTTAGTATTTAAATAATGAAGTAGGTTAGTATTACATGTTTATCATAAAGCAAAGTGTATGGTGATCAACAAAACAAATTGTGTCAGTCAGCTAAAGCAAAGCATGTATCAATCAACAGTGCCCAGTAGCTTTAACAAATGATAAGTATATTTTAGATCAGTAAATGACTTGTATTTATTTACTTGTTAACTCGGTAGGAAGACTGGTCCACATATGCCTCAGCTAAAACAGAATAAAATGCCACCAGGTGACAAGAACAATTTTATATGCAGTGTAAGCCCAAACAGTATTCCACGTGGAATGCATGCCCCAGCTACTATAGGAGAAATTCAAAGTGGTATATAAGCAAACAGTGGTGAGGCTAGAGCCTAATCCAAAAAAAAAAAATCAACCAGTTATTTACAGTTACACTATATTTCATCGAGTGCCAGTGATGGAAAGCAAATGTGTTGAAAAAGACTTTCAGTACCAATGATATTTGCCATTTGCCCAACAGATACGTGTCCATGGAGTTGGTGTATGCAAGTTTCATGATGTAGAGTGGTATTCCCCGCATGTTGAGTCCAGGAAAATAATAGTTTGAGATGCACTGAAAGCGGCCTTCAGTTAGTTATTTTCTTTGCTCTGGTGCTCACTGAAACCTTCTATAGTTGAGTGACATATTTCCAACAGTTATTAAGTGATAATCTAAAGCAAACTATAAAACAGAGTATTTAGGGAATTACATCTTATTGACAGTTGACCTATATCTAATAACATATGGAAATTATTAATATCCGTAGAACATTCAGTGAGCAAAAAAAAAAAAATGAATGCTACAAGAAGGTGTAGACGACCTGTACAGCACAAAAGAAGCCATCTTTTCAATAATGAGTACACGATGCAATAACAAAACACAAATGAAGAGAAGAATAAAGGCATTTGTCATGAGTATATGAAATACCTTGCTTTTGAGGACTTGTAAAATACCCATGGTAGCACATATCAGAAATGCACATAGGCTGCACACCACCAGCAGGGTGACAGCATAACCATCAGGATGAAATCTGTCACAATGTCTTCTAAGCTGTCTTCTGTCACAAAAATATTCACACAGCTGAAGCATGACTCCCCCACACTGATACATACAGCCATGTTCCTTGCTATAAAGAGTAATAATAATTCCAGATTACCACAGAAACAGCAATCTTTAAATGCTTGTCATAGCAGTAATAGAGTTTTTTTCAGTGAACACAGCAAGAAGTGTTACAAACATACTAAAGTTACACAAGAAATACTCAGTACTACCAACAGTATGACTCCAAGAAAAAAGCTGTATAAGTATGATATACAGAATATGAATGACTGCTGTTTTCTAAATTACTTTGTGATACTTGGCATTTAGATGCATACCAACACTTATGTGTGTAACCAAATGACAGTCATATAAAAACAGCCCAAGCAGTTGCAAGTCACTTATGCTATGGGAAAACAAGTAAGTATTACTGTTACAAATTATTTGTTAATAGGCAGAGACAAGACCAAACTTTTGCCAGTCCCATATTCACACCAATCCCATTTTGTCACATCTAGAGAGGATAAATCTACTGTGAGAGCATGTCTGTGAAATATTATAGTGTTTACATTTGTTCATTACCCTTAAATTTTGTCAGCCATATCCATGCTCAGAGAGGTAGGGCAAGCTATGGACCGTATCTTTCATCTTCTTTTGTGATTTCTATTATCCATACTTATCAAACAACAAAGGACAGCTTCTTTGGCAAGGATGTGTGGTTGGAAGTGCATCACCCATGTCACTGGATTGAGGCAGCTATACCACCACTGTACCAGTTACCTAGTAATGCAGCATCATGAGTGACCTGAAGGTATTCATTGTCAGTTCTGGACATATGCCACCAGAATAATGGGTAACTGGATAAACTACTACAGGTATAAAGCTCAATATCTGTGGTCCTCAACATGTCATTGAAATGCAGGAATGCTGTTTGTTGACCTCTGGAAAGCATATAAGTGTATGACTGCAAATGCCGCATTGCTATTAAATAGAGCTCTATTTAAGGCACATGCATTCATACAACACAGCTGTTACCAAGCACTGCAAGTCTATACATACCCAAGCATGTCAAATATGGACGTTTGAATAAGGTTTAGGATGAGTTTTGCTTCACATGGATGGGAGGACTGTTCCAGAGAATGGGTGATCTTTGAGACATATAATTTTCTATCTAGCATGTCCTGTTGATGTCACAGATGAGCTTTAGATTGAGCATTTCTTATGCAATTTGTTTGGCAGATGTGCAACAGATTCATTGGTGTGTGATGCGAGGATGCATTATAGGCTAGCATAGATTGCCATTCCATGGTCTGTAGGAGACTGACTACAGGGGTTGGGCTTTTAGTCTGTCTGCATAAGACTTTTTGTCAATATTCATTTTGTGAGGAATTGCTGTGGTCTCAAGCTGTCCCAAGTGTCTAGTCAGGTTCATAGGTTCTTTGGTTCATAGAGTTATACTAGGCAAATTACCACCATGGTCTTTACAATCCTAGCCATACAACCCAACCCAGTTTTGTCCCAGAGATCCTTGCATGTCTAAATGGTGGAGTATGTTATTTATGAGGTAGCTAAGGGTTATGTGTGGTGGGGTGGTATGTTAGTAGGGGATTAATTTACTTACTGTATACCTTTGTCCATCAGAGACATGGTGGCTAAGCCAGGGATGAATCTGAAATTTCCCATCCAATGATCATGGTTTGTTTTGAACAAGTCAGGTATGAACTCTGCTTCACATAGATGGAAAGCTTATTTCATAGTGTGGAGATTCTCTGAGACACATATTGGTCCCTGCAGCAGGTTCTATTTTTGTTGCAGACAAAGTTCAGGTCCTTGGATCTAGAGTTTCTGGTGTTGTTTGTCTTGTATTTGTGCAAGAGATCCATCAAAGCTGAATCTGAGGATGCCTTATATGATAGGCCTAGATCACCTCTCAGTTACCTGTAGGAGGCCGAGTACAGATATAGGACCTCAACACCTATTTTTTATTTTTTTTATTTTACATTTGTTAACAGGGATAGTCCGAATGGACACATGTCCATTTTCAGCAGAGACCCAGGGAGAAAAGCACCACATGTGGATAGTTACATAACAGTTAACAGTAGCAGTTTTATACAGTTACATATAGCTACCAGTACAAAAATATAGGATTACATGCATACTTAAAAACTTGGAATACATACATACTTAAAACTTAACAACATTAGTTTTCTTGTTCTAACTTAGGCATTTTAGTGGTACAAGACTGAATAAGGCAGCATATCATTCAGTAGTACAATATATATGAGAATGATAGCCAAATGTTACAGACATGTGAGACTATTTTACAGACAGCCAGGTAGTGAAGAAAGTGGTGAGCTGGCTAGTCAGGGCAGGTACAGGGGCACAGCCTATAACTTTTTAGGTAATTTTTGAGAGATGTTTTAAATTGGTTTATAGACTGATTGCTATATGTTCGGCAGGGAATCGGTTCCAGATTGTACCAACAGAGTTCCAGAATAATGACTCACCTGCTGAGTTTTTAGATTTAACAGTTTGTGCCAATAGAGTTTTTAGGTTACTGTATGGGGTAATTATATTTTTGAGTATGGGTGTGCATTCGGGCTGATAGACGACTTTGTGGGCTATTATTAATTGGTTATACTGGATTTGAGAAGGAAACTCTAGCCAGCCTAGAGATCATAGGTTAATACAGTGGTGGGTTCTATATGCTGAGCCTGTGGCAAATCTGGCTATGTTATTGTAGCAGCTATTGAGCTTATTGAGGTCAGATTTACTCAGGTTTGTATAGATTGGGGAGGCATAAAGAAGGGTTGAAAGTAAATGTATTCAGGCAATCGCTGTCCCAGCAGTTGGGGATAGAAATGCCTTAATCTTATATAGAGATCCAAGCTTTTTGTTGATTGCTTTAATGGTTTTGTCAATGTGGGTGTCAAACTTAAGGTCATTGTCAACAATTACACCTAGTAGTTTTGTATTACTTTCTGGGGAAATTATTGTGCCATTATTGTATGTTATGGTAAATGATGGGAGTGTAGCTTTCTGGGTGGGGGTGAAGAGTAGCAGTTTTGTTTTATTTGGATTCAATAGAAGACACCTGCCAGTGAGCCAGATTTCTATTACATTGAAAGTATTTTGGGTTACGGTCTGCAGGTCTAATGGGGAGATGGCAGAGCAGATTAGGGTAGTCATCTGCATATTGAATGCAGGTTGCTTTGGGGATGTCTGTATGAAGATCATTAATGAAAATGGAAATTAGAAGAGGTCCTAGTATAGAGCCTTGAGGTACTCCAAGGGTGACTGGCATTAGGGAGGAAAGGCTATCCTTCCATAGCACAGGTTGTTGTCTGCCACTTATGTAGGACTGAAACCAGCGTATTGCCAGGCTGTCTATGGCAAAAGGTTTTAGTGTTCGAATGAGTAGTTGGTGGTTTACCATGTCAAATACCTTAGATAGGTCAAGAAAGATGGCTGAGGAGAGAGTATTATTATTATTACGGATTTGATTTATTGTTTGAGAAAAGCATAGAAGGGCTGAGGGGGTACTATGGTGGGGTCTAAATCCATGGTGGAAGGCAGCTAGGAGACCGTCTAAATTGAGGTAATGAAGGAGTTGCTTGTGGATACATTCTTCCATAAATTTAGCCAGAGGGGAGAGAATTGCGATGGGCCAGTAATTTGATAGATCAGTGGAGTTACCTCCTTTATGGAGAGGAATTACATGGGACATTTTCCAGATGGAGGGAATATATGCTTCAGAGATGATTCTGTTAATTAATATTGAAATGGAATATGCTATTGCATCTGCAGTCTTTTGAAGATATTCAGCCAGCATTAGGTCTGCTGATAGGGTGGTGGGTTTTAGTTTATTGATTAAGGATCGGATAAATGCTGTTGGGACAGGTTGAAAGTTAAAGGATGGTTGGGTATTGGATATGGGGTCAATAGGGTCTAGGTTGTTGGGGCCTAGTTGGTTGGCAAAGGATTGTATAGTTTCCATAAAGAAGGTGTTGGCAATATTTTCTGGAGGTTTTTGGAGGATAGATGCAGGGGTAGGGGTAGTAGTATTACCCAGATGAAGACGATTGTTTAAGCTGGACAAAAATTTTTGTGGTCGATTTTGATGTTTGTGTTGCAAGTTACAGTAATTGTCTTTTTGTCTAATATTATAGACTTCGTAGCATCATTTCTTAGCTTTTTATAAATAAGTTGATCCTTAGGGGTTTTATTGGATTTCCAAGAGGACCAGGCCTTATATCTATTCATTTTTTGTCTAGTTTCTTTGGACAGCCAAGGTGCTATTTTTTTCTTTGTTCTGATGGTCTGGGTGGGTGCATGATTGACAAACTCAATAACTGTAGAAACCAACAGGCCTGGAATAGCTGCAGAAAAACAGACCAAGTATAGCAAATGTACCTGACAAAATTCCCTTCCTTTGCGCTTGTATCCAAGTGATGTAAACTTTATATCCAAACACCAGCAACTCTGTGTTACTTTGAAGTAAGAAATATTTATTAAGCGATACCAACTTCAATATTTTTGGTTAATTAAAACAACACAAGTAAAACGCTTTTCATTTCCAAAGGTTTGAAAACTTTTTCAAATGGTTTGTACTCCGCCCCTTTCCTTCTATTTATAGTGATCATGACATCACTTCTCCTTAAAGGTATAAAACACATTAAATACAATGTACTTCTACAATATCAAAATTATTCTTTGTTGTGCAGCATGGTCAAGTAAAATAAATAAAATAAAACCTTTTCTATCCATCTTTAAATCGTCATTCATAAAACACTTTTTAAACAGATAAAAACTTTGCTTTACAATCTCAAAGCTTATTACAGTATATGTGTTCTATAATATTAGTGTGCTCTACATTAATTGTATTTATACCAGCACATACCTATTAGAACACTAATATAAAGCAATCCAAGTAAATTTACATTTCTTATTTAAAAATATTTACATAGTCCTGTCCTGTTATGTTCAGGGCATTGCAGCATACATACTCTTTCTATTTGAATTATTTTATATATTTTTACCACCCTGATTAGTTACTAAAACAGCTATGTGTAGACTTCATTTTAATGTTATAAATGCTACAACCATGCAATAACAGAAATGTGCAAGTCTTGTTGTTCTTCATATCAACTTCGTTATAAATTGGTTAAATACATCTCATCTATGGATGTCAAAGTTATGGAAGTCAGAAACTATTTAAGACAATATCTATAAGAAAACTATTGTAATGTAAATAAGTACAATAAATATTGACTATGCTATATATAGTCTAAGATAGTCTCATAAGCATCTATACACACATAAATACACTTATTTGTTGATAGAAGGCTTTATACATCAATTGGAAGCACATAATTGCCCAACAAAAAGTATAGTCGCTTTCTGACTTCATCGTACAAATAACATTATAACATCATTCAATAATGGGTATACCTATATGATACCCTCAAGCCTCAAATCTCAAGGTTATGTACTAAAAATAATATTACACTAGACTTGAGCTACTAACAAACGTAAAGTCTGTATAAATAATGAAATCAGTGACTTCTATCTAAGTTCTTAAGTCTAAGAATACAGAGTATCGAGGACATTTCATTGATACCTGGATGGGTACATGCATAAGTGTAAAGTTGCCACATTAGTTCCAACCTTTCTAACAAGAGGCTAGCAGGTCCACCTCTTTCATCCATTTTTATTTGATCAATGACCTGAAACCTGAAGTGGTGTCCTACATACTCCGTAATATGTCTTGCCAAAGCATTGTCAAGTTTACCGTTTTTTATACTATACAGGTATTCGTACATTCTTTCTCTGAGTGTACGTATAGTTTTTCCTATATAGAAAGCTTATGCTGGTTGATTTGTAGTTTTGTAAAGAGTATTTCAGCTTTATCAGCTTGGGGAGCTTGAGGAGAGTTGCAAATAGCTACATTAATTGAAGATTTATATAAGACAGCTACCCCCCCTTCCCTTCTTTGAGGTGCGGTCCAGTCATATTATATTGTAACCTGGAGGAATAACTTCATTGTCAGTGGTGAATGGCTTAAGCCAGGTTTCTGTAAGACATAGTATATCTGGGGAGTGTACTGTCAAGAGTACATGCAGGTAGTAGATGTTATTAATTAGGCTTCTAATGTTTAGGCTTCTAATGTTTAGGTGGCAGATGAGGAGAGAGGTAGAGGAGATGTTTAAGTTTTGAAGGTTAGAGGAGATGTTATATATTGGGTTGGATGCTTCCGATGGGGTGGTCCTGGGTTGGGGTGGATGTCCCCATCCATTGTGAGGTTAGTTTGAGAATTAATTATTAGTTTTTGAAGTTTGAATAAAAGTTTGTAGTAGTGTTTAGTTCTAGGGTTAACATAACTGGTACGAATGAGCTGTAGTGTTATTGTAGTATGGGAGTTGGAGGGGGAGTAGTGGGTGATTATGGTTATATGGAAGAGCATGAATAGTGGTCTGTGATCTTGGGTAGTGAGAGCCTGGGAGGGAGAGATGTTCATAAGCTGTGATAAGATACGTAATTATCAGCAAGGGTAAAAGGTAGTAGGAGGGCTTTGAAGTGAAGTGAAAGGTGAGGTTGAGGCTTGTAGAGGCATTGAAGAGGGTTTGCAACTTACAATTGTTTAAGAATGGGGGTGGGAGGGTAGTAGATGTGGGAGAGTAGATAAATAGGGAGTGTGTTGTCTTTTAGGGTGGATCTTACAATTGCTGATTGGTTCTATAATTAGGGGAGTGGCAATTGTGGCTATAAATGTAGCACCTCTAGGGCAGGTGGAATTTGGGGGCAGGGTGGGGCGTGGAGAAAGCCCAAGCATAGCGAGGGCGAGTGTAGAGGGGCTAATACAGAGCTCAAGAATTTAAACCGCTGCTTCAGGATTATGCTATGTATTTTCAAATGTTATATGTTTTATGCAGGGAGCTCTATTGTTTTCCTTAGTTAGTATGATTAAGCTATGTTTCTGAATGCTAAAACCTAAGGCAGACAGCTGTACTACAGAGCTTACAGTAAAAAGGAGCTATGTTCTGTGTCTCTGAATTAATTTATGCTCCTGAGCTTCTTAGGCTAAGGGGGACTTGCTGTGTACCCAGTTAGGCAGTACTTTATAGAATTTTAAAAGATAATGACCTGTTGTATTTTCTTTTGTTAACGGGGGGGGGGGGTGTCAGTGGATGAAATACCTTGTATTTAACAGGACTGGTTCTTTCCCGAGTTCTGAGCCATTCAGGTAAACCAGGAAGGGTAAAAAGACCTGATAGGGGATAGACTATTAGCACTTTTCTTAAAAAAAAAAACGAGAGATAGCAACAGTAAAAATCTACTAGGGGTATGCTCACACTTTAAGGCTAGGCAGCAGGTGGTTATATAGGTTATTTCAATGTAATTGTAAACCATACAGTATACTACAGACAAAACAGTCTATAGTCCTTCTATCCATCAAGACAGCAAAAAGAAACTAACAGAGCAGGCTAATACATGTAAAATAATGTATCTAAGAGTGCATATAGCATGAACAACACTCCGCTCACTGTTTTACTTAGTGAACTAAGAGCGGAGAGGATATACAGCATTTACAAAATGCTTAAAGCAATTGCAAGTGAACAAACACTGTTACAGAGTGATGCCGATGCTTAGACTGTGTAGAAGTCACTTTACAGTTCATTAACTACAATATAAGCTGCATACAAATTCACTAATGCTTTAAATAATTAAAATACAGGTTTCACATCTCAATTACTGGCAAAACAAGCAGCCGACTGGGTCCGTAAGCATTAAGGGATTTGAAAAATGGTGTTTTTCTGGGTGATATAAGTAACCTTGGTTATGTAGCTAGTCTGTGAGGGAGTAGGGCTCCAGAGAGGGTACTACGGAGGGAGTAGGGCTCCTGATAGGCTAATACAGAGCTCAAGAGTTTAAACCCCTGCTTCAGGATTATCCTATGCATTAACAAATGTTAGATGTTTTATGCAGGGAACTCTATTATTTTCCTTATTTATTATGATTAAGCTCTGTTTCTGAATGCTAAAACCTAAGGCAGACAGATGAACTACAGAGCTTACAGTAAAATGGAGCTATGTTCTGTTTGTCCGAATTAATTTATGCTCATGGGCTTCTTAGGCTAAGGGGACTTGCTGTGGACCCAGTTCAGTTGTACTTTATAGAATTTTAAAAGATAATGACCTGCTGTATTTTCTTTTGTTAATGGGGGACTCGGTGGATGAGATGCCTTGTATTTAACAGGGCTGGTTCTTTCCAGAGTTCTCAGCTGTTCAGGTAAAGTAGTATGAGGTGAGGAATGTTGCACCTCTTACAGCCTACACACATTCTTGCGTTCCACAGCATTTTCTTAAAAAATCAACTTAAAGAGCGTACGATAAGCAAGGCTTTTCTACTGTGGGGCATCCTAGATTAACAATCTTAGTGTCATTTTATTAATAACCCCTTGTTCCTTCTAAACCTGCCTATTATAAACTGGTAAACCACATAGTTAAAGAAGTTAGACCACAGTAAGGTGTGGATGCCATAAGGATCTATGGGTGTTAACTGGAAGTATATAAAAAAGGCACTATAGGAAATAAGGTGATCTGTGTAGGACAGTGTATTCAAACCCTGGATTCTCCCAGTGAAGAGCTTTGGAGGGTGTTCCAGCTGTTGCAACTGCCTGGTTAGGTATATGCCAAAAGTGGTATTTTACTCAGTGATGGGCTTGATCAGGGCTGAGTAGAGTTGTACTATTAATTTCTTGGACCCGGATGCCATACCCTTGCTTATTAGTTTGGCAAAGTAGAATGATTTTCTTACTCTCTTGGCTATATATTGCTCAAACACCAGATTACTGCCTATATATGTTCCCAGATCCCTACCAATTGGGTCAACTTTTAAGGTGTGTTTTATCTATGAAGTAATTAGCTTGGGTGGACACTTTCCCAAAGGGCAATATAATGCATTTCTTTGCATTGAGTTTTATTCCATGATGAAGGATGCGTTGTACTTAATGACTCATCTAATGAGAGCTGAGTACTGTTGAACAATGACCACTTTAGGCCTGGACTCCATGCCCTTACTTATAAGTTGTGCAACATATAATGATATTCCCACTACAATAGATTCATGGTGGTCAAAGGTTAGGTTACTTTCAACATGCATTTCCAGATCTCCGACCACTGGGTCTACTTTTAAGGGTGTATTATCAATGTGATAATTTCCAGGGGTGGCCTTCTTTCCAAAGGGTACTATTATGCATTTTCTTCACATTGAATTTTAGTCCATGCCTCTGGCACCAGTTTTTTGCATGTGTCCGTCCCTCTTGATGGATATCTGTGTCTTTAGGGGATTCATTAACAATGTCTGGTTTGCAGTCATCTGCAAACTTTGTCATCCAGAGGCCCTTGGTGTTTGCCTTGATTTCAGAGAAGATGCCAAAAATGGAGTCCCCAGCACTGATCCATGAAGAACTACTATTGATTGGCCCCATTGTAGAGGTGGACTCCCCTATCCTATCTTCTTGTGCCCTATCAGTGAGCTAGTTGGCTACCTATTATGGGCTATATGGGTTTATGTCTACTCTTGTAAGTTTGTCTACAGGGCCCGATTTAGGCATTGTGGAACACCTTTGACAGGTTGAGGTAGGCAGGGTGCACTGTTTTCCACTCATCCATAGTTTTAGAGACCTTCAAAAGAAGTTCACCAGGTTAAGCAGGCATGATCTGCCTTTGATAAAACCACGCTGTGTAGGGTTAAGTTCTGTATGTTTCCTATGTCATTGTTTATCACATCCATAATACTTAATTCTATGGCCTTGTATGTGAGACTAATCACACTTATGGGTATGTAGTCCCTGGGTGCATAAAAGGCTCCCCTTTCTGTAGAGGGATAGTTATTGTAGTTCTCCATTCATTTGGCCTGAAGCCTATTTGGAAGCTATGGTTAAAAAGAGATTGTAGCAGGTCTGACAGATCATGTTTCATTCCATTCAGGAGGCATTCTGGGACAGGATTCGTGCCCAATGAAGCAGTGTTTTTGCCCTTAAAGAGAGCAGTGAGGTCCTGCACTGTAGTAATAGTTGGTGGAGAAATGGTGGAGGGTATTTCTTGGAGGGGGTAATTGGGGGTGATGGATGGGTAAAATTCAACTAAATTTATCAGCCACCAGATTTGCTGTACTGTCAGACTCCACTCCGTATATTTAAATTTCACTCATTGCTCCATGGTAGATCAGTAGCCATGGATATGCACTTCCTGACTCTTTCAGTGACCAGTCTAGTTGAGATGGGTATTCTGAGGCATAGTAGCAATTGCCTCACATATACTGACAGCCCACTTATTCTTAATAAAACAGATAAAGTATGCAGGAGGTGTAAACAGACATTAACTCTGGAAGCAAAACTCTGTCATACAACTAAAACTAATTGTATAAAGACTGTCAGTAACACTTGCACCATGCCTACTGCACAGGGTAAAGACCCTATACATAAAACTACTTACGATGAGCAAATACAGGTTACTTTCCTAAAACACTAAGACCTCATGTACAGCACAGCACAAAAAAAAAAAAAGGTCCACAGCCATATCGTAAACACTCCATTAAAACACCACACGGTAACACTGTATCCAGTGCCTCTACTTCTAAGCCCTTAAGTCAAATCAGCACACAGCCAAATTTCCTGGTCATTGGGTGATTCTATAAAGAGGCACATCGATGTACTCCTCACGAGACTAAGGGGAGACTCACAGCTGCCTTTCAAGGACTAGAATCTGTGAAGTCACACAGGCACTCAGGTCATTGAAACACAGGTACAATATGACTCTGTCATAGTCCATGTGGGTGTTAATGACCTGAGATGTACTTCCCTTGACTATATGAAGTGAGACATGATGAGCTCACTGATTATGTTTCTCAGGCAGATATGAGCCTAGCACTGAGCGGTATACTACCTTTTCTAAGGATGATGCCACTTTATCAACAGAAAATGAATGATTTTAACAAGTGTCAATCCATGGGGGTACAATATTTGACAGTCTGGGAGGACATGGTTGACACACCATGCTGCTTTGCCAGGGATGGTCTGGACTTATCCCCTATAGGTTTTCAGATACTGGAAAATACCTTTTCCACCCTCATAGTGTTTTTTTAGACAATGCCAAACTAATAAACCTGAACATATGAATGAATATCTGAATGTGGTTCTGCTCAATGCTAGAATTCTTAACAAGAAACTCCACTTCCTGCAAGCCTTCCTCTCCCAGGAGAGTGTAGACATCTGTTTAGTAATAGAGACATGGTTTAAAGTCATAGAAAGTACCCAAGCAATGCAAGTTTATAATGCCTTTCACACCTTTAGACCAACTACTGCACAGGCAGGCGCTAAAGGTAGAGGAGTCTCAGTTTATATTAAAAACAACCTTATATCCAGACAAGTTAAATTGTATGAACCACTGGAACTCAAACATGTGCAGCTCACCATAAACAGGGTGTTGTACCATATCCTTGCAATCTATAGGTCCCCTCCATGGCCCAGGGCACCCATACTCCCTATCTCAATGTAATTGTGTTCTCACCATTCAGCCTAATATGATATTCATGAGTGATCTCAACTACCTCTCTCTAGACTGGGAATCCTACACCACTTCTAATGCACAAGCCCAGCGATTCCTAAATTTCATTAATATTAACATCCTGGAATGGTTGGTCCATTCTCCTACCAGGGTTACAAACATCCTTGACCATGAACTCACAAACAAGGGGGAGCAATGTTTTTCACCCAATGTGTACTACATGAACTACAAAATGAACTGGCACCTCACCTAAGTGTCATGTTTAATCATAGCCTCACCTCAGGCTTCGTGCCCACTGAGTGGCACACAGCTACAGTTATCCTGCTCCACAAGGGAGGATCCGCCTTGGATCCCGGGAACTACAGTCCCATCAGTCTGACAAGCCTGATCTGCAAGGGCATGGAATGCATTATCATGGAACTTGTAAATAAAGACATTGGCAACCTTCAAACACTGGACCCCACCTAGTTTGGGTTTGTGAAGGGCCGATCTTGTCTCCTGAATCTGATTGACTTCTTTGAATCAGTCTCCAGAGCTGTGGATGAGGGTAAGGTGGTCCACTCACCTATATGGACCTCGCCAAGGCCATCAACACCATCCCCCACTTTGGAATCATAGATAAACTTACTAAGCTGGGCATAAATCCCTATGTCACTCGATGGGTTGCCAACTGGCTTACTGACAAAACCCAGACTGTAAAAGTAGCCAACTCCAAATCCAGCTCTAGACAAGTGACAAGTGGAGTACCTCAGGGTTCAGTCTTGGGACCACTCTTGTTTGGCATCTACTTCTCTGAAGTACAGGCCAACACTATGGGACTCTGGCTAACAAAGTTTGGAGATGACTGCAAACTGGGAGCCATTATTGAATCCCCAAATGATGTGGATATTCTACAAAAGGGTCTTACAGAAAGAGATGCCTGGTGCCAGAGCCATGGGCTCAAGCTTAATGCCAAGATGGGCTCAAGCTTAATGCCAAGAAATGTATAGTTATCCCCTTTGGAAAAAAACATGTACCCATGAATTACCACATAGGTGGCAGTACACTAAACATCGAAAGTGTGATGAGAGACTTAGGGACACATGTGGACAGTGGTCTCACTTTCAATAACCACATCACCACAACAGTCAGGAAATCCTTCTATGTGGCACACCTCATTACTAAGGGCTTTTCATCCAGAAAAAAGGAGGTCATTGTCCCACTGTACTCATCCCTCATTAGACCCATTATAGAGTATAATGCTCCATTTGGTATATACCTCACAAGACATCTGCAACAGCTGGAAAGGCCACAGAAATACCTCACTAAAAGAATCACAGGCCTAAAGCAGATGCCATATGCTGACCGTCTAAAAAAAAACTCCAGCTATACTCTGTGGCATATTGTCTACTCACAGGTGATCTCTGCTGAACATACAAGGCCATGTCAAACCCTGAGCTGGTGGACATGCTCCACTTAAAGAAATCCCAATCCCTCAGAGCTACATGCTCCAGGGATCTAAACCTTGTCATCACGATGAACAAAACATGCTGGAGGGATAGGTTCCTGACCCAGAGACTCCCCATACTCTGGAATAGACTGCCCATACATGTCAAGCAGAGCACCTCATTGGCCCTCTTCAAAAGGAACCTTGATGATTGGATGGGAGATAGGAAATTCACCCTCGGTCATGTCAGTCGCCCTGTTAGACAGGGGTCCAGAGAAGTAAATATTGTGGGAAGAAATATCCAGGGAATTGTTATGGCTAGGCTTGCATAGACCCTAGGGCCGATAGCCTAGTACCAACCTATGAACCTATGAACCTATGCAATGTCTTTGTTCATCTGATCTGACTGTATACTGCAGTATTGCTTGAAATAAAAATTAAATCCAAGGACCCAGTGAAATCAATATTCCATGTCTAACCTCTCTCTACTAAGCAACACCTTGGCTAAATTTCAAGCAACCCCAAACCCAGTAAACACCATAGTATATGCTGAGCTATTTACAAAATCTCTCTACAGCCATATTGATAACTGTATAGAATGAGCTGTGCCCACTTGTATTAAGAATAAGACAAACTCAAAATTGGGAGGTGTAGCCACTCACCTAGTTTGGGTGTATATTGTCTTCTGGAAAGAGTTAGTCATTGGTATTTTAAGTATGCATGTCTATGGTTTCAAATGTACTGTTCTGAAGATTTCAGTGTAATATAATATAAAACCAAACTAGGTGGGGCGTCTACACCCCCAACTCCCCCCTATCTGGGGGGCTGTGCCCCTCACACACCCCTAACTATGTATACTAACTCCAGGATCGCACTACAGTGGGGAAAAGGACACATACCTTTTACTTGCCTTGCAGTACTCTACACAGTGCCAGTACTTTGCTTCAGTCAAATGAGTTTTCAGTAATTTGAGCTTTCAGTGATTTGATGAGGGTGAATTAAAATTCCATGAAATGACCTCTCTATGAAACAAAGTAGACCTATGCACACACACATATATATATATATATATTTATACACACACACACACACACAGACACACACACACACACACACACACACACACACACACACACACACACACACACACACACACACACACACAAACACAGACACACACATGCAAACACACATACACAATCAGTCACACACACACACACACACAAACACAGTTATACACACAGACACACCCACACACATATACATGGACACACACACATACACACACACATGTAAACACATACATTAACACTCAGTCACCCACATGCACATACTCAAACACAGTTATACACATACACACACATGAGCACATACAAACATATGCACACCACCTATTTTAATGCATGGACAGTTGATATGGAGTTGACTTTGCTAAGCTGTGCCTATGTGGTAGCCTTCATCGGACATATAAAGGAATGTGAATACCAATAGGGGAAGGTAAGCCAAGCTCTCCAGCCCATGAGCATGCATGGGAATCCTGGGGAGTAGTTATAGGCAGAAAACAGAAAATTCTTGACAGCTGCCTTGATAAAACTGCACCCTGACAAGCTATCTCTCCCAGGTAGGAACAAAAGCAACAGGGGTTAGAGTGCAACAGGTACAAAGACAGTGAACATGTAAAAAATGCATGCCTATTGTACTACATACCCAATCCTGCATGGCACATTTGCACATGTTCATACTGTGTGCCTATACAGAATGTCATACTGTACCATTGTATTTATACTGGTAATTGTGCAACATCTCATTTTATTCAAATGCTGTTGCTTCTACACACTTACTTTGCTATGGTAAATATCTACTGGATTCTGCTAAATAAAACTGTACAGCATAATTCAGCATCAGCCTTAGTACTTTACTGTTCTTACACTTGTTCATTGGAGCATGTATTCAGCTCTGCTGTGTCTATTTATATGTACAACAAACTTCTCAACCAGTGGGGAATAATGTATGTGTAGCTTGGAGGAGACAAATAATACCCACCATACATCATATATGGCATGTAAAGATGTGTGTTTATAAATATTATTGTAAGCATAATATTAAATAATTTATGCAAATGATAGTGCAGGTAATTTAGCAGACAGCTGCAAATATTGCATCCTATGTCATTAAAACTATATACCTTGACACTTTGACCACTATTATGACTTCAGGGTTATAAGAGATCCAGACTTTCAAGTCACATGCACGCATGCTCACACACACACACACACACACACACACACACACACACACACACTGCCAACCACTCTGTTGTGCTCCTGAAACATGTCAAGATTTTTTTTTCAGTTTTGTACACATTTTGAATATATACCCCGGGATTCATGAAGCTTGCGCCAGGCGCCGGAGTAGCGTCCACAATCTAGTGCCAAATATGGCACCGAGCGACTCAGGTACAAGCTGTTTCCACATGCACTACCAGCATACACCAGAGCTGTGCAGCTCCCGGTGCATGTATGCTAATTACCCCATGCGCAGCAGTGTAGCATGCAAATGAAGGTATATAGAGATTCATGAAGTGGTGCAGGCATAGCGTATGCATGTAGAAATGTAAACCAAAAAAAATGGTTTACATTTTGTCAAACATAAAATTGAAGTCATGAAAGCGGACCAAACTTACATATTATAATGTTAATATATGCCAATGGCTAAATATATAGCCAATGGCATAAAAAAACATGCACAACATATAAAAAATATCATTTAATGTCATGGCCACACTAACGCAAAGTAAAACTGCAGTGCATCTGTGCGCAAACAGGATCACAAGGAAAATATATTTAGATGTCATAAAACTGCAATGTAACACAATTCATGATATCCCCATAATAGTCAATGGCACACATGCTACACCACAACCATGGTGCAAGGGTTGCTAAGGGTCTGTGACAGTGTTCCATGTGGTAACTAGGAATTAGCAGTCAATGCCATACAAATGAGTCAAGTAATACTGAATCGCAAACACCCCGCCGGCATAAGGATGTACCACATGGTGTAGTGGTACAACATCGAGGAGTGGCCTGGAGGTAAACATGACATCAAGAGAGGGGCACGCCACTGTAGCTGTAAGCACATTGGATCATTGCTAATCCATGTTGCCTGTTGCTAAGCAAAGCCGCAGAATAGGGGTGTGGAAGTAGCCATAGCTTTGCTTAGCTGAGAGCACACAAGGTAACCGAAAGTTCATGTGAACGTGGATGAAACCACACAGGAAACCTGGTAAATGGCTGTGTGCAGCGTGCACCAGAGCTGAAACAGGAAGGATACGGGAAGACAATAAGGAAATGCTGCAGCATGGTAATTGGAGTACAAATGAGTAATCAACACATAGGAACTCACAGTGGGCCATAGACAACAGCTAACAAGGCTGCTAGCAGCTACCTGAAGAACAGGAAAGGGGAGGTGCCTTACAGCAAAGAAAAGAGAACTGTCACAGCAGAACAAAGCAAACTTGCAGTAGATCAGCTACATAACACATCTCCCAACACAATCCTGGGTTGTGAAAGTACAAAACAAGAAAGCCGGCAACTGGATGCATGCCTGACAATGGGAGGGGAATCGGATTGAAAATTGAATTAAAGAGCAAAAGATGAATCATGGCAGCCAAGCGTAAGTCAACAACAAAGGCCCCACAATAACAGTACCTGCTATAAAACCAAAAATTAAGATACCCTGCAACTGGAATAGCGCAAACACACCCAATTACACCAGAATCATCCATTGCACAATAGTATAAGGTGTGAAAGCCCACACACACTCTTGTGTATTCCCAGACACTCTGCACCATTGGTGTATACAGATGGGGAACTTTTAATATGTGCATGTTAGGGGCCACCATAGCTTTGATTCACCAGCATGTGTTGGAGACTGATGGTGGTGTGGAGGATGATGCTGACAATCATCTCAGGCACCAGAGGACGAGAAGAGTGTTCAGA